>NC_140992.1:17437739-17829178 GCF_052327205.1 Somniosus microcephalus
GGCAACCTAGTCAGCGTCTGTGGTGAAGAATTGCAAAACTCTTAAGTATGGATTTTTTTCTTGTCCACTGTTCCTTCCTCAACCACCATTACTACCGAGAAAAAACAGAATAACAAATCCTTCATTTTGCTGCTGTTTATGGGGTTTTGCTGTATGCAAAACAGCTTCTGCATTTTAACAACAGCATCTCTGCTTGCTAGTAATTCATTGCATGCAAAGTATTTTGAGACATTTCTGGAAGAAGATACTATATAAATGCAAATTTGTCCTCCCCATGGTATTGGAGTATTGCTTTGCCTCCAGTCCTCCATCAAGCTAATAATTATTACATACACAACTCTGGCAGAGTTACATGTCTGGAGTGGGATGTTACATGCCTGTTAAGTTCCAATTATAGTTAAACTGGTCACATGGGGACCAATCCAAGAACATTAGATTAAAAAAAACACACTTAAATAATCATATGGGGTTGTGGCTACATCACTTGCCAGATAAACAATGGTCAAGAAATAATCAACAAATTCAAAATCGGACCGAATAATCCACTTCATCACTGTATGTTTTAAGCACAAAATATATTTAAGCCACATCGCAAAATCCCTTTTGCCTCGTCTAAATGTTTTGTTTTCAAGACTAACTAAAGTCATATGAAATTGCATAACAAAACCCCCTTTAAGAGTCATCCTCAAATACATTCTGTAATTAAACTGAAAATGACATGTTTAACGTTCATTCAGGAAAATCTGTGCTCGATTCTGTCACCATCAGCCTATTTAGTGCATGCCAATTCTGCTAGAAATCTGAAGAAAAAGGGAAGCCAATTCTCAACGAGGATTAAGACCTGTCAGTAGTTAAGTATTTCTGGTGGAGAACTTGCTAACTGTTGGGGACAGGGAGACATGGACTGATGAGAGACCAATAGAGTTCGAACTGTAGAGCTCTACCAACCACCCGATCTTGGACCATGTCCGACAAGGGCTTCTCTGATACAACTTACAAGAGGAATTCTACGCACTTGTCTTGGGTATCGGAGCTGAAATCCTGCTAGGAAACAACAGCTGGGCTCACTCGAACCAGACTATAATATCTCCTGAAAGGATAGGTATCAGTATCTCAATCCTGTAAAAATAAACAACTTAACGAGAGCTGTGGATGAATTTACCAAATGTGCAAAGCCTGAAGAGCTTGTCAGGAGAGCTAATTCCCCTTTTACTGATCCCCGTTTAACATCAAAAGTTCCTTAGTGAGGATGCTTGGAGGGTCAGATACTTCCCCGCTCTGGCTAACTGAACAAAAAAACAGTTCTTCTAGTTTGTAAACAACGTGGAAGTGTTTATCTTCACACAAAGGCTAATCAGCACCTGGCATAGACTTTCAGGTTAGATAGTGGGTGACGTAAGAAAACTACTAGGCATTTGGTCTGAGTATTAAACAAAGCTTTAATCAACCGTTTCACAACATGGAGGTCTAGTTGTCCTTCACTAGTTCCTGTTTACAAAACGGCCTGAGCAAGCTGGGCCCGTGCCCGAGTATTTATTCTCTCCCTGGACAGCGCCACCAGCAGGCTGCTCAGTATTATTCCATAAGTAATTTCTACATGAATGGCAAGATTCATGTCAGTGGGGTCAAAAACTTTGAAAATATTTAAGAAATAGGCGGATGCTGTGATTGGTAGTTAACAACAACAGCAACTTGCATTTATATAGTGCCCTATAGTAATCTGGGATGTAATGTTTAAGTTATCCACCAGATGGAGCCAAATATTAAGGGTTCAGATTCACCAGTTTGTAAGGTAATGGGTCATGTATTCAATGTCCTGGTACACCAGTTTATACAGTAATGTGGCACTGCATTATGGGTATGACTCAGAGGTGAATCCTCCATCTTGCCATCGGGCAGTAAGAATTGTGTGCTTTGCTTGCAGCCTGTAAGAGATGTTTCTCTGCTACACCGGGTAAATAAACAGTTGGGTTTTGTTCCTAATATCTCGCTTCTCTCAGTTTCTGACCTTACCACTCGGATATCATAGCCCTTAACCTAGTAAACCATCCCAAGGCACGTCACAGGAATGAGTGTCAAACAAAATCTGACACCGAGCCGCATAAGGAGATATGAGGTCAGGTGACCAAAAGCTTGGTCAAAGAGGTAGGTTTTTAAGGAGCGTCTTAAAGGTGGAAAGAGAGGTAGGGAGGCGGAGAGGTTCAGGGAGGGAATTCCAGAGCGCAGGGTACAGGCAGTTAACTGTGGAGTCTTTCAGGATGGCTGAAGTAAAAGGGATTCTTCCTCATCCACATCCCTCTTGTAGTCTTTTGTGCCCAATTCTTTCTCTGCCTTCTTGCTCTCTTTGATCTAGTTCTTTGAGCATTCTCCTCCAATTTTACTTGCCCTGGAACTCCACTAATTGATGTTTTAAAACTGGAAAGAAAAATTCCCACTTAATTTCAGGCAAGTTTATGGAACAGATATGCAACAGTTTTGAAGTTGTGTCCGCTAGAAGCTGGTTGAAATGATTCTCTATTTCACTCAACGCCCTCTCTCCAACACCAGAGGGGAGATTTTCCATCTCGTCCGTCTAGACGACAAACTAAACCCCATGGGAATGAAGGGTAGGGTGCCAATCCGTTGCACCGCTCAATTCTCTGGGCATAGCTCACTTAAATAATTTAATTGATCCTGTTGCAGATCAATGAAAGGAAATCCTTGGGGTAGAAATTTGTCTCGGGTGCTGGCGCAGAACGGGCAGTATTGGATCGGCCGCCTGTGATATGCAACGCCTGATACTTCATTTTACGGCAGCCAATGAAACTGAATATCAGGCGCTGCGTTTAACGGGCAGCCGAACCGTTAACGCCCGTTTTACGCCACCGCCCCAGACCAATTTCTACTTGTATCAAAAGGATTTGGAAGTCCAACATGACTAAAACAGAAATACCTCCAGGGACAGTTTGGATGCCTAAAGTACTGGCTCGATAGACCTGAAGGCAGAAGATAGGTAAAACTGGGTGTGCGTGAATATTTTACTATCCACTTACTCTTAGTTTGCCATGTTTTTACATTTAAAATTTTAAGGCATCTACTGATGGTTACATCTGGTTGCCCATGATCAAGGAAAGTGGCTCACTTGATGGTGACGTTTTTGCATCTGTCCTCAAAAAAATGCGCTGATCATCGAAATAGAGTCAAACAATGGGACTGGGAGGGGAATGGCCTGGAGATACAGGCATTTAAAGATCACAGGATAGGTTTGGTATAGCAGGCCTTTTGATACATTTGATATCATCCTTTCAGAATACCAACCCTACAAACTTCTCATTACAAAATCTAAGCATTTCTTTAATGAATCCGGTGTCTTCAAACCAACCCCGCTTTGTGTAACTACCCCAGAGCCTAAAATGGTGGAAATGTGTTGAATATTATTGAAAGAACATGTTTATTAAAAACGAATTATTGGCTAGAACTTCCAACAATCCTTGCCAGAGTGCAGGCAACAGGGGTTCATGAGATCAATTCCTTTTACTTGCTATTTCCCAGCCAGACAATTTTTAGTGTGCAGAGGTGCCTTGCAAGAAATGTGCAATAGTTTCAACAAAGCCGCAATAAATTATTTACATTTGGTTAAATGATGTGAATATGTGATTTCCTGTGCACTGGTCTTGCTGCTCCCATTTAAAAATGGCAGCACTAGGAAGGCATGTGTTGCGCTCTTAAAGGTGTGCGTCAATATTTGTAGCTTCAGTTTGATTACTTCAGTTTGCACTATTAATACGATCTTCGCTGCATTATTTTTCTTGCCTTTCTCATTTTTTAAAATTTTATCCTGGAGTTTTTTGGAGGAGGAAGAGAAATTAGCTGAGGAGCAGCCAAAGATAGATCCATTCATACCTGCCCCTTACCCAACCTTACCCAACCAGCTGCGTCGACTGGCGTTAGCACAACTACAGGAAACTCTTTTTTATCCGGCACCGACGGGACCGGCGTGGTGCCGGGTGTTGAAAAAGTCCAGATTACAGAGAGATATACTTACCAAGGTACGAGAGCCCCGCACACGGCCACAGGTGCAGGAGCCCCGGTTACACAGCACTTGTGCAGGAGTCCCGGTTACACGGCCACAGATCCAGGAGTCCCTGTTACACGGCCACAGATGCAGGAACCCCGGTTACACGGCCACAGGTGCAGGAACCCCGGTTACATGGCCACAGATCCAGGAACCCTGGTTACACGGCCACTAATATATAGTAAAACTTATCTGAACCTACTCTTGAATTTTGCCGGTTAAGAGAGATTTCCGGATATTTAGGTGCCGGTTAAAAGAGAATTTCCTGTACCTAGACATGGATGAGGAGGTCTGCCTTCCTCACCTGTGCTTCATTCGGCGGGGTTCAAGCTGCCTCCTCCAGCCTTACCTTCAGACAAGATCAAAAACTGGGGCAGCTCCGAAGGCTGAGCTGTTATGCAGCTGAATCATTCCAAACCACCTCAGGGGAGGAATGACAAATTAGTCAATTCGCGCAAAGCTTAGCAGAAATCTGGAACTCGCTTCCCCAGAAGGCTGTGGATGCTGGGTCAATTAAAAATTTCAAGACTGAGATCGATAGGTTGTTGTTAGGTAAGGGTATCAAGGGATTTGGAAAAAAGGCCAACTTTGGAGTTGTGGTACATTAGCCATGATCTAATTGAATGGTGGAACAGAACTTGCCACCACATGGAGTAGTTCAGGCGAATAGCATAGATGCATTTAAGGGGAAGCTAGATAAGCACATGAGGCAGAAGGTTATGCTGATAGGATGAGGTGAAGTAGGGTGGGAGGAGGTTCGTATGGAGCATAAACACTGGCACAGACCAGTTGGACCGAATGGCCTGTTTCTGTGCTGTACATTCTATGTAATTATGTAACAGGCTCGAGGGACTGAATGGCCTACTCCTGTTCTTATCTTCTTCCTGGCTCGGCCTCTGTTCGCCTTATGCTTATTTCTGAAGCGGCTTGTGAAATGTGAATGCGAACTGTTGTTGTTGCATGGCATTATTTCGTTCCCATTTTAAATGGGTCGAAGACTCCATTCGAAGACCGAGGAATGCCATACGAAAGCATGCCCGATAATCAGAAAGAGTCAATTGGAGTTTTATCTTAACGTTGGTAGAAGAGTTGCATCAAGTTAGAAAATGACTGAACAGTCATAGACTGAGTGCAGTAATACAGTGGGTGGCATTAATCCACTCATGAGCTACGATTTTCACACAACTATTTTGGGTCCATTTGTGAGCATAATGGCTATCGTCACTGTAGTGTATGTAACCGTCTACCTTTAAGAGACTATTGTATGTAACCGTTCACCTTTAAGAGAACTATTTTAGGTGTGGCACTACTTGTTTGGCTTCTGTATACGGTAATACCGACGGTGACCACACCGGTATATAAGTGCTGCAGCATGATTTATAGGGCAGATTCCCCCTGACCTTCGAATAGTAAAGTCCTGTTGTATGTTACTCCTGAAGCCTGTGTCGTAATTAACTGCACAACCCACAGACTTTACAGTGGCGACGAGTCCGATCGTACCCTGCGGCAACAATAATTTCAAAGCAACGAAAGAGTGTCGAAAAGAGGCAACCGCCCTCGTCATTCGGCTGGGAGAAAACTCAAGGCTGCAGCAATAGAAAGGAGGAAGACTTTAGCGACAAAAACTTCCATCAGCAACAGGCACTGGCTGTCCCTTCTGCCACGGTGACTGTGAGTAAGGGAAAGTGAAAAGAATAGCCGGAGGATAAGGGCTGGGCACTCGACCACGGTCGAGGGGGAAAAGGAGCCGGACAAAAAGTCGGGTCCAACGGCGTCGTGAGAGACCGCGACCGGCGGGAAAAGCCGGGCGGTGACCGAAGCCACGAAGCGCTGCGACCGGGAGCGTAGGCGCGGGAAGAGAGAAACTCAGCCGCAGCCGGGGAGAGAAGCACCGGACAGCGAGAGGGCTGGGAGGCGCGATTGGGGTTCGAGCGAGCGGGAGAGGCAGAGCCGACCAAGAGAGACTGCGCGAGAGCCAGTCCAGCGGCTGAACTGTCCTCCGTCAATGGGGTGTAACCAGCGCCGGTAGAGCCGAGCGAGCGGGAGAGAGGCAGAGCCGAGCAAGGGGAACTGTGCAAGAGCCAGTCCAGCGGCTGAACTGTCCTCCGTCAACGGGGTGTACCCAGCGCCGGTAGAGCCGAGCGAGCGGGAGAGAGACAGAGCCGAGCAAGGGGAACTGTGCGAGAGCCAGCCCAGCGGCTGAACCTGTTCGCCGTCAACGGGGTACCCAGAGCCGGTCGCCCTGCCATAAAAAAAAAGGGAAAGCCTTGAAGCCGACGCGCAGGCTGTGAACCTGAAAGCCAGCGGCCGTCGCCCGTGGGGAAAGTGTACCCCTCCCGCCAGGGAAGAAACGCGGGAAGCCGCCATTAGGCGGGGAAGAAGACAGAAGCGGGAAACCGCCATTGAAGTGGGCGGGGAGAGAAGATAAGAGCGGGAAACCGCCATTTTCGCGGGAAAACCGCCATCTTAGAAAAAAAAAGAAATAATAATTTAAAGAAATACTTGTGTTGTTCCCAAAGAGAGGAAGATGCCTAAGCATGGTAACATCAACGATTTTAATTCCGAGGTAGAAGACTGGGCCACGTACGTGGAACGCATTGAGATCTATTGTGAGGCCAATAAAATAGAAGAAGATGACAAAGCTATAACCTTGCTGAACTCGATGGGCGCAAAGATATACGGGCTCTTGAAGCATCTACTAGCACCAGCTAAGCCGGCGGATCAGGCTTTCGATGATATTGTGGCTGTCCTGAAGGACCACTTGAACCCTACACCGTTGATGTTGGCGGAACGATTCAAATTCTATGCGAGAACGCAACGGAAAGACGAAAGCAACGCAGAATACTTGGTCGAACAGCGTAGACTAGCGAAATACTGCCAGTTTGGAGGGAATCTGACAGAGGCATTGCGAGACAAGTTCGTGTGCAGGTTGGCAAAGGAAGGAACCCAAAAGCGACTACTCGAAGAGAACGACCTTACACTTGACAGGGCTGTCCTTATTGCAGCATCGCACGAAGCCGCAGCAAAGGGAACTGCGGAAATGCAGCTAAAGACAGCAGCACTAAGTGTGGATCAAATTACCTCGACAACAACAAAATGCTATCGTTGTGGGAAGACAACACACGACCAGAACCAATGCTGGTTTAAGAACCAGGAATGTAGGAAATGTGGCAAACTGGGTCACATAGCTAAGGTATGCCGGTCAGGGAAGAAGACCAACAACCAAAGGACCAACAACCAAAGGAAGCCATCACAGGAAAAGTACAACAAGGTACACAAGGTGGCTGAGAAGAGTTCAGACGAACAGAATTCAGACTCAGACCCAAACGGCCAGGAGCTGGGTAGTCTGAGAATTCACAATGTGAGTAAGGAAGCTGACCTACAAACTATAGCTGGAATCCAAGTGAAAAGGGAGTTGGACACTGGATCAGCTCTATCAGTCATAAATCGAAGGGATTACCACCGGCTATTCTCACATATACCCTTAAGAGATACCAAGTTCGTATTGCAGACATACACGGGGCATAAAGTATACCCCATGGGAAAGATAAGAGTCAAAGTGAGAGATAGGGGTAAAGAACACCCAAGAATGAACTTATACGTACTACATGAGGGAGGACCACCACTTCTAGGACGGGAGTGGACCAAGAAAATAGACATGGAATGGCACTATCTAAAAGCCATAACGAGTGAGGACTCGGTGCAGACAATCAGCTCAGATTCTGAAACGGATGACGATAAGACCAACCCAAATATGAAAGACAAGGCTGAAATGGACTTGCCGACGAAGGTTGGAAAAACGAAGGCATGCATAAAGGCTTATGCTCCAGAGAAGAACAAAGTTTCAGAACAGAACTCCACCGAACAACGACAACCTAGTTCGACAGAAAATTCTGAGCCTGTTCAAGTTACGGACATATCCATGATGGAAGAACACCGAGCTCGGACTCAAACTTATTTCAAATTATGACAACAATTAGAACAATTGAGTTACCGTCTTGTACAAGAGATGAAAACAATGAAAAAGTTCTATGACACCGAATGGGAGAATCTGGAAAGACAACAGAAGCAGCTAGCTCAAGCAGAGAGCGACCATAGAGCCATCGTGACCAATTACCGATCACATCTCCCTTATGCTGTTCAGGAGTTAGAATATTTGCAGGAAGAAGCAAATGAAGAGGAATCTTCAGGAAGCCAGGATTTTATTCCAGTTCTTCTCTACGACTCCTTACAAGCAGAGTGTGAGAAGTTGAAAGAACAGTATGAACAGGCCCAGGCTACAATTCTGGAAGGGGTTAACTCGGCAACCTCCGAAAAGCTAGTTTCAGTGGAAGCATATGAGCAACTGAAGGTTGAACATGAGCAAGAAGTCCAAAGGCTGCAGGAAATTCTTGATGAGCTCAAGGCCAAGACAGACTCATCGGTAGAAGTTCCATCCATAGATGAGAAATTAGAGGTGAAAGACATGGCAGAACCTGAAAGACAAGATGTACAAGAACTCATAAAAAAATTAAAGGAAACCCAAGACAAATATGGGGCGGCAATGACCGAGATTCAACAACTTGAAGAACAGATTCAACTGGGAATCCGTTCAGTGGAAGAAAAGGGAACTGTAAGAAACACAGAGACTGTAAGAATGGCCTCTGAACATGAGCTAGAGAGCATCAAGGCGCAACTTCTCCGAGCGCTGGAAGCCAAAATACAAGAGGAAAAGAAGGTGAAAGCATTGGAGGAAAAGGTGGATGAAATGGAGAAGACTCTGACCCACAGTGTTCCCGTGGAAGAGTTAACGGTCAGCTAACTCCTTCATATGCTGAAGGACAAGACTCTACAATGGGAGCAATCTGAACACGAGCTTCAATCTTCAAAGGGAAGGAGTTCGGAGCTCTCAAAAGTTATGGAAATAGCTGAGGTTGCAACACAGATTTTACAGGGATGCCAAAAGTACGCTGAATCACGTCAATGTGAACAGCAGAATGTTGAAACAGCTGCTCCAGTAGAAGGATTGAATAGCCTGATCAATCAATCCCCGAGGGAAGGGGAAGTATTGAAATCACAAACGAGGTCATTAGTGAAGGATTGGCAGGAAACCCAGGAAGAGCGGGATGAATATGAACGCATGAAGAAGTCTCTTCAGGAAAGATGTCTAGGGAGGGAACAACAGTCGGCTAACGTCCAGTTGGGTACGGAAGAAGTAGCAGGCCCTCTCGCTAGACTAGCTCAGGACAACACCGAATATTACCATGAACTGTTGAGTGACACTGAATATTACGAGGATCTGGTCTGCCCAGCTTGTGATGAAAACTCCCAAAGTGCAGAAATCAGGATGAAGCACTTAAAGTCTAAGGAACATAGAGAGATGGTGGCGCTACAGCTGGCAGCTGATAAGGGAGCCCCGAGAGTCTCCAAGAAGCAGAAAAGAAGAAGCAGAAGATGATAACCATCAAAACCATTATCACTCCTACCAGATCATGCACGTGGGCCCTACAAAGGGAGATAAATCAGTTGGAAAGTAAGGAAAATTACCAAGGCAATACAGCTGTTTGTAAAAGTCAGCATTGCTGGTTCAGCAGGACGGGAGTTCAAGCTGTTACGTCAAGGGGAAGACTAGTGGAGGAGTCACGCTAGCAATGTGAACCGGCTACACCACAGCGATGTTGTTCGGACCGAGTCAAGACTAGAGACTGAATCTATACACTGTTCCCACAGAGACTGAACCTGTGAACTGTTTCCCACAGAGACTATATCTGTAAATTGTTTACCTGAAGTTGAATATATGTATGTTAATGAGAAATAGTATGTTGTAAGCTAAAAAGGGAGGATTGTAGTGTATGTAACCGTCTACCTTTAAGAGACTATTGTATGTAACCGTTCACCTTTAAGAGAACTATTTTAGGTGTGGCACTACTTGTTTGGCTTCTGTATACAGTAATACCGACGGTGACCACACCGGTATATAAGTGCTGTGGCATGATTTATAGGGCAGATTCGCCCTGACCTTCGAATAGTAAAGTCCTGTTGTATGTTACTCCTGAAGTCTGTGTCGTAATTAACTGCACAACCCACAGACTTTACAGTCACAGCTTGAACTGTAATGGCTGCCTTCAGTCATATGCCAAAAAAATAAACACGAGGCAATAAATGTTCTTGTAGCAATTGTACCATTAGGTAGAAGCTGTGCTTTGTGATATTAGTAACAATACATTAATGCTTTCAGATCAAATTCCTCTGTCCACTACGTTTATTAAGACTATATCCCATTTCAAGTGAACTGTTTAACAATTTCATTATAATGGCAGATAAAGGAATCTAATATTAATGTGTTAATGGGTCTGCTACGACAATTGCACAGCACGATTTTAATTCTGCCACTCTGTGGCCAGGCACATAGGAACAGGAGTAGGCCATTCAGCCCCTCAAGCCTGTTCCGCCATTCAATTAGATCATGGCTGATCTGTGACCTAACTCCATCTACCCGCCTTGGTTCCATAGGGTCGTGAGCATAGTGCTTTGAGAGTTCTATATTCTAATTTTTTTTCTGTATTAATTGACTTACTAGTATGTATTTTTGTTACTCTGAACTAACGTCAGTTGTGACTCAGCTGGTCGCACTCTTGCCTTCTGAGGCAGAAATTCATGGGTTCAAGCCCTGCTTCCAGAGGTTTGAGCACAAATTCTAGGCTGGCCCTTCAGTGCAGTGCTGAGCGAGTGCTGCACGGCTGGAGGCGCTACCTTTCGGATGAGGCATTCTGAGGCCTCAAACCTCTGGAGTGGGACTTGAAGCCACAGCTGACAAGAGAAATAGATTAAATTCAGCTTTCCCTGAGTACATAAGTTCCTCTGCAATCATTGCAGCTTGTTGGGTCAATAATGAATCTGAAATACTGCATCAAAGGAGGCATTCTCACTGTCGGCTTATTCCATTTGAAGGCTGACTGTTTTTAATTGGACAGCTCCCATCAGCACCAGAATTGCCCCTGGTTCATTGTAGGCTGGCAGTGGGAGTAATTACAGTGTGACAATAGGCCATTTCCATTCTAAACCTGGAGATAGGAATTGATAGTGTGTATGTAGACATAAGGGGGTAGAAATTTGGGATGCACCCATTTTTTGGGGGTACCATCTCCGCGCTTAGCTGGTGAGGCCTGAGGTGCCCCCGATATTGGTCCTCGGGCCTTATTACAATGGAGCCGGAGCTTCACCGTGAACCAGATCTATTGGAGTAAATGGAGGGATTCGATTTTCCGGATTAGAGGCTGCTGGACTCTGAATCCTGAGCAGAATTGTTTGTGGGACTGTGGAAGGTCAACATGGACGAGGAAGGTAATTCAGCATGATGCAGAAGGCTTAAGGGCACTTTGAGGAGAATGAGCCTTTCATAACTATGTGGGCAGGCTGCTGCAGTGCAACATGACAGCGAATATATTCTGGAGGCTCCAAAGTGCCCTCAGGTTAACAAACAACCCGATAGAAAACATTTTGCGTTAAATGGTAGTAAACAACCCTGACAGCGTCATCCATTAGCCCATTAGTTACTGACATCCGGTGTGTGGTGCTATGGAACTGGCTGGACCCGGGGATCAGAGTGCTGAATGCAGAGTGCCACTGAATTGAATAGACATTGTACATAGAGGCTCCATTTTCAATCTGAGAGGTTAGGAGGTGTCCTGTCTGAGCTGGCCTTTGTTACATTACTGGGACAGGGAGAGCTATCATTTATGCCGGAAAGCTAAGGCTCCCTGCCATTCATTTTCCAAACCTACCTGCTCCATCTGCAATCAAACCTTGTGCCACCTTTCACAAAGGTTCCCAACAATTCATACAGTCTTTCTCAGATGGGATATTTGCTACTCTACACACACACACACTCACACACACGGCAATTAATGGCCCCGATTTTAACTCCAGGTGGATTCCCCACTCAGGGCTGAGTTAAAATTACAGTCGGGTCTCAATGATGTCATCGGGCCACAACACGCATATGTAAAGAAGGACCCCGTTTGCTCCGGGCACGTGTCCTCGCCGCCTGCTCAGAAGAGCGGGTTAAAATCGCAGGCGTTGTGATCATGGCGGCTTTCGGACAGGCACGAGCCAGGGCAATTTTAACTGCCCACCCGCCAGGTTTCTGCTGAGCGAGTAGGGTTAACATCGCCCAGGCTATTGACCCCCCACACTAAGAGGTTAATGACTGTAGTGGATAAAATGCCTGGAAACTTGTAGTTCAGAGCAGTTCAAATGCATTTCTTCAAAACAGCCATCGCATCCCAGCCTGCCCTGACTGGGGGTAGATTTTGACGTTGTGCGATAGTGGAAATAAAAATCGGGAGCGATGTAAAACGGGCTGCCGATTTGCTACTGCCCATTTTACAATACCGCACAGAGTCAAAGTAACCTCCACTGCTTCTTACCACCCTCCTCCACTTCTGATGCTTGTAGTTTGATGGACATTTCAGTTCCTGGTGTGGCTATCATTGAGGTCTTTGCACAGACTGTGTTAGAGCAGTGTGGTCCAATACGTTAGATACTGGTCACATCTGGCTAATTGGGAATCCAGATCTGGCTAATTGTACTTCTGATCAGTAAATGAAAAATGAGTACTGGCCACCGTCGAAGGGCCTGTGATCGCAATACTCATATTTGCACAGTGTGGGCATGTGGACTTTAACTTTATTGTGCATTTGTTGGTAAAATGGTAAGATGAAATGCAGAGTGTTTTTTGATCATTGTGAGTGTTTTACTTCCTTGGTTACTGAATGGCAGAAGATGCTTGTGATGTAAATATATACGTGCAAAGTGCATTCGCCTGTATTGTGTGAGTGTATCTAAGGAGTTTTCTACTAAAATTAGTGCATGTGGCTAAAGCGGCGTTGCCATTGCCAAACCTGTGGCGAGTCAGCGATTTCTACTGATCAGATATCCCAATGGAAAGGACTAATATGTCACGTCAAGTTTCAGATGCACAACTTGGGGAAGAGCTTTGAATGATTGATTGATTGCATTCAAGACAATGAAACGATCTGTACGATTGTAGCATTTGTTATTAAAGTCAGACGATAACAAATGAGAAAAGGCTGAAGAACTTAAAAACATCTGCACTTTACTGCTCGACAATTTACAACTAATCACATGCAGATGTCAGTCTCATGCACGCAATTCCAGTTGAGGTGGAGAGTCAGAGAGCTTCCTGCACTTAACTATGGATGCAAAGTTACATCGATATTGCTACATCTTCCATCCCAAAAGAAAATAACCATTTAATTAGCACTTAAATTTTAAAATTTTTACCCTCGTGTTGAAGTCCCCCCATGGCCCTGTCCCTCCCTATCTCTGTGACCACCTCCATCCCCACAACCCTTCGAGATCTCTGCGCTCCTCCATTTCTGGCCTTTTGTGAATCCCCCACTTCCTTCACCCCATCACTGGCGGCCTTGCCTTCAGCCGTCTAGGCCCTAAGCTCTTGAATTCCCTGATCAAACCTCTTCACCTCTCTACCTCACTCTCCTCCTTCAAGACGCTGCTTAAAACCTGCCTCTTTGACCAAGCATTTGGAAGGACAGAGGATCAGAGGGACCTTGGTGTGCATTTACATAGATCCTTGAAGGCAGCAGCACAGGTAGATAAGGTGGTTAAAAAGGCATATGGGATATTTGCCTTCATTAGCCAAGGCATAGAATATAAGAGCAGGGAGGTTATGATGGAGCTGTACAAAACGCTAGTTAGGCCACAGCTGGAATACTGTGTGCAGTTCTAGAAACATAGAAGATAGGAGCAGGAGTAGGCCATTCGGCCCCTCGAGCCTGCTCCGCCATTCAATAAGATCATGGCTAATAATCCAAATTCAGTACCCTGTCCCTGCCTTCTCCCCATATCCCTTGATCCCTTTAGCCTTAAGAAATATATCCAACTCCTTCTTGAATATATTTAATGAATTGGCCTCCACTGCCTTCTGTGGTAGAGAATTCCACAGGTTCACCACTCTCTGGGTGAAGAAATTCCTCCTCATCTCTGTCCTAAATGGCTTACCCCTTATCCTTAGACTGTGACCCCTGGTTCTGGACTCCCTGCCATCGGGAACATCCTTCCTGCATCCAGTCTGTCCAGTCCTGTTAGGATTTTATAAGTTTCAATGAGATCCCCTCTCATTCTTCTAAACTCCAGCGAGTATAAGCCCAATCGACCCAGTCTCTCCTCATACGTCATTCCTGCCATCCCAGGTATCAGCCTGGTGAATCTTCGCTGCACTCCCTCCATGGCAAGAACATCCTTCCTCAGATAAGGCGACCAAAACTGCACACAATACTCAAGGTGTGGTCTCACCAAGGCCCTGTACAACTGCAGCAAGACATCCTTGCTCCTGTACTCAAACCCTCTCGCTACGAAGGCCAACATACCAGTTGCCTTCTTAACCGCCTGCTGCACCTGCATGCTTACCTTCAGCGACTGGTGCACAAGGGCACCCAGGTCTCGTTGCACTTCCCCTTCTCCAAATCTATTGCCGTTCAGATAATAATCTGCCTTCCTGTTTTTGCCACCAAAGTGGATAACCTCACATTTATCCACGTTATACTGCATCTGCCATCCTGGTGAATCTCCTCTGGTCGCCACACTATAGGAAGGATGTGATTGCATTGGAGAGGGTGCAGAGGAGATTCACCAGGATGTTACCTGGGCTGGAGCGCTTCAGCTATGAAGAGGGACTGGACAGGCTGGGGTTGTTTTCCTTAGAGCAGAGAAGGCTGAGGGGGGACCAGATTGAGGTGTACAAAATTATGAGGGGCATAGATAGGGTAGATAGAAAGGGACTTTTCCCCTTAGTAGAGGGGTCAATAACCAGGGGGCATAGTTTCAAGGTAAGAGGCAGGAGGTTTAGAGGGGATTTGAGGAAAAACTTTTTCACCCAGAGTGTGGTTGGAATCTGGAACTCACTGCCTGAAAGGGTGGTAGAGGCAGGAACCCTCACAACATTCAAGAAGCATTTAGATGAGCACTTGAAACGCCATAGCATACAAGGCTACGGACCAAGTGCTGGAAAATGGGATTAAATTAGATAGGGCTTGATGGTCGGCGCGGACACGATGGGCCGAAGGGCCTCTTTCTGTGCTGTATAACTCTCCTGTCCTAATGTCTCCTTCTTTAGCAGTGTGAATTTTTATTTTGATAACGCTCCTTTAAAGCACCTTGGGATGTTTTACTACGTTAAAGGAGCTATATAAATGCAAGTTGTTGTTGCTGTTCAACTATGAAGCCCAACAATTGCAATATTAACAGTTTGAATAAGCCACTTTTGATAAAATCTGCCACATGGCTGTGCATAACACTGCTGCTTGTTATTTTTAGACTAGTTGGCTTATTATTCGCAATGTCAATGGGAGCTGTTTCTTTAATGGTTTCAGTTGCTGTGCTGGCTCATTATTGAAAATAAAAGAAAGAAAGACTTGCATTTATATAGCGCCTTTAACGAGTTGATTACAGGGCAAGGTATTTTCCGCTGTTGTTGTGACTGTGGCATGTTTGCTGTATAGGGCAGGGTAGCAGATAACTAATCATTCCAAGAGTTCTCTGGATAGCTCGTTTGGTGATGGGAGAAGGCATTGTGACAGAAATAAACTTATGGGGGGAGAAATTCGGTGAGTTAGCGCCTCCCATTAGCGCCCCCTGGGGACGATAATGGGGTGCTAATGACTCCCGCTGAATTGGCCGGGAGGTTTGTGGCGGCGGTAAAACATTGTGCCACGATTGCCTGCGCCCGGAGATCGTGATGTCGTCGCCGTGCGCATCGTCCCGGTAGCGCCCAGGACCCGAACTTCGGTTCCGCCCCCTGCAGCATCGCCGGGCGAAAACACCGGCAGCTGCAGGAGCCGTTGATCGGGAGGCCGGGCGCTTCGGGGGCGGAAGTTAAAGGGGAGGTTGCCGAGGTAAGCAAAATTTCTGACATTTGTTTTTGCAATTTTTTCCAATTCTCCTGGACCGCGATCGATCAGCCCAGCGCTCTGCTGGAGTGCACGGGGATGATCTGGCCGGATCGTGGCTGCCGTCAGGGACCAGCTAATGGGTCCCAATGCAGAGCCTGCAGCGATGGCCCTTCCCTTTAAGGGAGGGAAGGAGCCTCGGATCACGGCAGCGCCGCATCACTACCGCCCCGCCTGCCTCCTTTAGCGCGCCAGGAAGGAAGTGGAGTGCTTGATTTAGTGCTCCACTTCCTTCCTGGAGTGCTAAACCCAATTTCATGAAAGCTGGGAATCTTTCGCGCCTGGCGCTAAATTTTCCAGCTTTCAAAAGTTACCGTACCCCCAAACGGGGCGATAATGAATTTCTCCCCCTTGGTCTGTATTGAGTTTTTGACTTGCATTGCTAGGAGCAGCACGTAAGTGGGTTAACATTCAAACTCATACGCACTGTTCTCAATAGGCCCAGTCTTACAATAAAAGCAGCAAAGACCTTCAGAAACTTAGAAAAGAAATTGCTGGCATTCAAGAAATAAGTGAAATGGTGACAGCACAAGTACAGCAAAAGGTGGAAATGAGGCCCTGCACTGGAAGAAGTGAACATTGGAAGGATCGCTGGAAGGAACGAGAGACATCGGTGGAAAACAGAACCGTTCTTGGTAGAAACACTGGAGAATCAGATTAGTCCAAACGGTTTGACTGTAGGAAGCGGGGGAGGGTGGGGGGAGTGGGGGGTTGGGGGGAGTGCGGGGGGGTGGGGGGGTGGGGAGTGGGGGGTGGGGGGTTGGGGGGAGTGCGGGGGGTGGGGTGGGAGTGGGATGGCAGGCAGTTCCACAAGGCCTGCGTTTCTGGGGTAAGCGCAATGGATTGATTTAGGGCGTTAATTGTTTAATAGACCAGGGGCACCACATTCATAGAGGGAGTGCAGCGAAGATTCACCAGACTGATACCTGGGATGCCAGGAATGACGTATGAAGAGAGATTGGGTCGATTGGGCTTATATTCGCTGGAGTTTAGAAGAATGAGAGGGGATCTCATTGAAACTTATAAAATTCTAACAGGACTAGACAGACTAGATGCAGGAAGGATGTTCCCGATGGCGGGGGAGTCCAGAACCAGGGGTCACAGTCTAAGGATAAGGGGTAGGCCATTTAGGACAGCGATGAGGAGGAATTTCTTCACCCAGAGAGTGGTGAACCTGTGGAATTCTCTACCACAGAAAGCAGTAGAGGCCTCTTACAAAAGTACAGGATGTTCTTTCAATTTCTTCCTCCCCTCCTAACCACCCCCCACCCCCCTGTCTCTGCACCTGCTTAATATCTGTTACATCTCCAGCTTTTTCCAGTTCTGATGAAGGGTCCCAGACCTATAACGTTAACTCTGTTTCTCTCTCCACGGATGCTGCCTGGCCTGCTGAGTATTTCCAGCATTTTCCGTTGTTATTTCAGCTTTCCAGCATCCGCAGTATTTTGCTATTATACTGAATTTGGATGATCAGCCATGATCGCATTGAATGGCGGAGCAGGCTCGAGGGGCTGAATGGCCTACTCCTGCTCCTATCTTCTATGTTTCTATGTTTCTAGGACATGACACATTCCAGTGATTGGTGTACAGAGTAAGGTTTCTCAGTTGGTTTCTGTGTTATGGTCCCTTGGTCATACTATTGCATGCTCAGATATTGAGTAGATAAAGGCCTCTCTTGTCAACATGCTCAATAATGTGCTGCTTGACAAGTTATTTTACAGCTGGAGGTAGTTTCCTGACTAGCAACTGTGTAGGTGAGATCTTGGCATCAGGTTCAAGGTGCAGACTGCTTTTTAACTTCCCCAATGCAGTACTGAGGGGGCGCCGCACGGTCGGAGGTGCCGTCTTTTGGATGAGGCGTTAAACCTCGTCTGCCCTCTCAGGTGATGCAAAAGATCCCATGCCACTATTTCAAAGAAGAGCAGGGGAGTTCTACCTGGTATCCTGGCCAATATTTATCCCTCAACCAACATCACTAAAATAAATTACATGATCATTATCTAATTACTGTATGTGGGACCTTGCTGTGCACAAATTAGTTGCCGCATTTCCTATGTTGCAACAGTGACCACACTTCAAAAGTACTTAATTGGGCTGTAAAGTATTTTGGGGTGTCCTGAGGTCATGAAAGGCGCTATATAAATGCAAGTCTTTCTCTTCTTTGAAGATATCCTGATCCTTAGTCACGACATCTTGTTTTGTGAGTTTTGACAAATCATCCATCATCACAATGTTCTTGTGATTCACTTTTGCAAAGCTGGATATGTTAAATGACCAGCACATAGAATAGGCCCACATCCATTATTCACAATTTGAAACATAACTGTTCTTCTTGTCATTCCTGGACCCTTCTTAACACTCGCTCTACTTTTCACCAATGGCTTCATTTGTGTTTTGTTGAATGTGAGCAGTGAGGTGGTGGAATCCTGAAGCTTTCTGTCACTTGGAATATCAGAAAATCCACATGATTCACATTCAGGTCGTTTTTTGACAGCAGTGCCACAATACAGCTGAAATCTGACGTGTTTGTTGTTCATCAGCATGTTGGCATATAATTTGGTTTCTTCTACAGCTCCAGCAACTTTAAGCAACATCTGAGGCACATCTACAGTGTTCACCTGCCACTTGCTTTTGTGCCAATTTCTGGACAACAACAACAGCTTGCATTTATATAGCGCCTTCAACCCTAACCCTAACCCTAACCTTAACCCTAACCCTAACCCTAAAGACGCTTCTTAGGAGCATTATCAAACAAAATTTGACACCGAGCCACATAAAGAGATATTAGGACAGGTGACCAAAAGCTCGGTCAAAGAGGTAGGTTTTAAGAGTGTCTTAAAGGAGCAGAGAGAGGTGGAAAGGTGAAGAGGTGAAATTGCAGAGTTTAGGACCTAGGCAGCTGAAGGCACGGCTGCTAATGGTGGGGCAAAAGAAATTGAGGATGCGCAAGAGCCCAGAATTGGAGGAATGCAGAGTTGTTGGAGGGTTGTAGGGCTGGACGAGGTTACAGAGCTGGGATGGGGTGAAGCCATGGAGGGATTTGAATAAAAAGATTGCTACTTTTGTTCAGTGACTTGCATTCTGAATGTAATCCAACTTTTTGATTTGTCATCAATATCATTTTATCAGGGTGTTCATCAGATCTGCCTGTCGAAAGATGGGAGAAGGGCATATGGGGGCAGGTGTACTTAGGGCCTGCGGTTCATATGTCAAAGGGGCCACATTATTTACAACCCCTGGATTGCACTATAATATAATTAGATATTGGGTAGTATGGGTCAACTCTATACTGTAAAAGATCCGTTTATTGGAACTATTGTTGACACTGAACCTAGGAAGGTATCGATAGCAGACCTCAAATTTGTCACAACCCCATAGTCTCATGGTCTGGCTGAGATGTGGAGACTCACTATATAAGTTTCATCAGGAGTTTAGGGCCAATTATTAAAAATAACATTTATAGGATTCATTTGCTTTTCTAACATAAAATTGTTTCGTCTTGCCACAGTCTTCCTATCAGCCTTGTCTTCACTTGTCTCAAACTGAAGACCATCAAGTGCTTCCAGTGCCTCTGTGCTGATATTGGTACTTAATATAATAGTTCTGACATTTTCTGACTGTTTCATGAGACATGAAGCAATCTCATAATTGCCCCACATTGTTTTAAACCGTAGGTGGTAGCCATGACTCAGTGGTAGCAACTCTTGCTACTGAGACAAAAGGTTGTGGGTTCAAGTCCCACTTGCGAGATTTGAGCACAAAATCTAGGCTGAAACGCCAGTGCAGTGCTGCCATCTTTCGAATGAGACGTTAAACCTCTCTGGTGGATGGAAAATATTCCATGGCACTATTTCGAAGAAGAGCAGGGGAGTTCTCCCCAGTGTCCTGGTCAATATTTATCCCTCAACCAACATCACTAAAACGGATTATCTGCTCATTATCACGTTGCCGTTTGTGGGATCTTGCTGTGCACAAATTACAACAGTGACTAGACTCGAAGTATTTCATTGGCTGTAAAGCGCTTTGGGATGTCCTGAGATCATGAAAGGCGCTGTATAAAAACAAGTTTGTTCTTTCTTTTCCAGTTGCTGGTTGCAATATCTGGCATCTCTGGATTTGATGAGAAGGGTATATTCTGGATAATGGATTTGCAGAACATTACAGTGACTGGATTCGGAGTGCCTAACACATTGTTTTTTTTAAATTTCAGATCATTTAATTCATTAAATCGGCTAATGCACTAATGCTGATCTGCTTACAGAGCAGGTGTCAAATTTAATAAAGTAATGCCATAGGTAGATTAGTGAACTGAATAGCACATGGAACGTTAGGAAGTTGGCTCTTTTTTCTATTCGTTCATGGGATGTGGGCGTCGCTGGCAAGGCTGCATTTATTGCCCATCCCTAATTGTCCTTGAGAAGGTGGTGGTGAACCACCTTCTTCTTGAACCGCTGCAGTCCGTGTGGTGAAGGTGCTCCCACAGTGCTGTTAGGGAGGGAGTTCCAGGATTTTGACCCAGCAACGATGAAGGAACGGCGATATATTTCCAAGTCAGGATGGTGTGAGACTTGGAGGGGGACTTGGAAGTGGTGGTGCTCCCATGTGCCTGCTGCCCTTGTCCTTCTAGGCGGTAGAGGGAGGTGCTGTCGAAGAAGCATTCTGGCTTCAGATGTTCTTATATCCCTTCTGAATCACCTTTAAAATATTCTGTGAATTGACACTATGTGGTGTTTTGTTAATAACATCAGATGGTATCGAAGGATAAAAGGTTTGAGAGCTTCAAAACATGTGGGCCCCAAAAATCTACAGCAGTTCTGTCAGTCTCGCACCGTAACTCTGGTGAAACCTGCCTAAGGAGCATAGGAACATAGGAACAGCAGAAGATTCAGCCCCTCGAGCCTGCTCCACCATTCAATGAGATCATGGCTGATCTGTGATCTAACTCCATATACCCGCCTTTGGCCCAAATCCCTTCATACCTTTGGTTAACAGAAAGCTATCAATATCCGATTTAAAATTAACAATTGACCTAGCATCAATTGCCATTTGCGGAAGAGAGTTCCAAACTTCTACCACCCTTTGTGTGTAGAAGTGATTCCTAATTTACCTCCTGAAATTTTTAGACTATGCCCCCTAGTCCTAGAATTTCCAACCAGCAGAAATAGTTTCTCTCTATCTACGCTATCCGTTCCCCTTAATATCTTGAAAACTTTGATCAGATCACCCCTTAACCTTCTAAATTCCAGGGAATACAACCCTAATTTGTGTAATTTCTCCTCGTAACTTAACCCTTGAAGTCCGGGTATCATTCTGGTAAACCTACGCTGCACTCCCTCCAAGGCCAATATATCCTTCCTAAGGTGTGGTGCCCAGAACTGCTCACAGTGCTCCAGGTGTGGTCTAACCAGGGCTTTGTACAGCTGCAGCATAACTTCTACCCCCTTGTATTCTAGTCCTCTAGATATAAAGGCCAGCATTGTATTAGCCCTTTTGATTATTTTCTGTACCTGTTGATGATATTTTAATGATCTATGTACCTGGACCCCCAAGTCTCTTTGGACCTCCATTGTTTTTAGCCTTTCACCATTTAGAAAGTACCCTGTTCTATCTTTTTTAGGTCCAAAGTGGATGACCTCATATTTGCCTATATTGAAATCCGTTTGCCACAGTTTTGCCCATTCACTTACTCTGTCGATATCCCTTTGTAATGTTATGCTTCCATCTACACTGCCTACAATGCCGCCTCTCTAAGGTTGGCAGGCTAGCACTTGCACTGGGTCTGCAACTTTTCCAGGAACTTCCTACATGTCTTCTGAAGGGTGGAATTTACACCCAGCCCCTTACAAGGCAGCTGCCACCAGTGGGGGCAAGACCAAGGTCAGGGGCTCTCTATGCCGGCTGTTCGCAACTGCCCGGCTGAGTCAGGAGCCAGTATTTCTCTGGAGGCCGGTGAATTGAGATGTACCATCCCCCCAGACAGGCAAAAATGGTGGCAGCACGGGTGGGGTCCAGGTCACTGAAAAGGTATTTTTGTTTCGATTTTCTTGGTGGGCCCTCTTATCAAGCGGCTGAGGGATATGTGAACCTCCCCCAGGAGCGGGTGTCAGCAGTCAACCGCCTTCCTTCTATGGTTCACAACAACACGTTTCGAGTAAGCACCAGACGCTTTGTAGTGTAGTATATGGAACAGACTTTATTGATACCAAGGATGAGGGACCAACCCAACCTGGATCAGAGAGCAGCTTTTCTGTATCTTTCAAGCCCCCTGAACAGCTATTGAAAACCATGCTCCTTTATACACCATATATATATTTTGCCTACATCAAAGGTACATGTCACAGATAAGACTTCATGACGTATCTATTCCCAAATCCTTCGAGGACAGTCTATTCATGTAAACCATTGTAATTGTTTACCCCAAAGCTACTTCCCCTCAAACAAGACTTCCTGATGTAACTATCCTTAAACCCTTTGAAGAATAGACTTCATCAACCGTCATCTTTTCATACCATAGCTAATGGATACCTCTCCCTATGTTTATTACCCTAGCCCCTAAAGTTACACTTTAATCACTCATGGCTGACGCCATTACTGTCATGTATTTCTTTGCACCAACACTTTACATATCAGAAGGCGAGCTCTGCATTCCTCTCACAACACTTCAAAGCCATCCTGTTCATATTGGATAGTTTGTTGTTCCATGATACGAAGTAGTTTGACTGTTAATCCTTTAACTCTCCACGTTGACAACAGTGGGCAGGCACCAGATTCTCTGGCCACCTGGGGCAGGCGGGTGCCAACGATGGTGCTTGTGCCTGTCTGCTCCATGGAAATCAGATGCCCTCCCACTGACCCTGGAAACCACCAGCATCACATCCCGAGGCTTGTCGGGGCATTTACTCTTTCGGGTGAGACGTTAAACCGAGGCTCCGTCGGCTTTCTCAGGTGGATGTAAAAGATCCCATGGGGCACTATTTCAAAGAGGAACAAGGGAGTTCTCCCCGGTGTCCTGGCCAATATTTATCCCTCATTCAAACAGATTGGCCCAGAAATTTGGGTCTCCACGGGTGAGTACGCACGGGGTACTCACCCGTAAGCCCAATGGAAGTGCCGGTTTCCTGCATGCACTGCGCATGCGCGGGAAACCGGCACTTCCGTTCCCCTGAAAGCAGGGGTTCAGAGGTCGAACGCATGCGCCGGAGAGGCTGCGCGTGCGCATCGAACTTAGTTTTTTTTTGCAGGTTTTCCCGGGAGGGTAAGTCTCCAGGAGTTAGACATGTAAAAAGCAGGCGTAAGGCCTGCTTTTTACAAGGTAAGTGGTGAATTAATTAAAATTAAAACATTTTTTCCACAGGTTTATTACTTTTAAATACTTTAAAGCAAGGTAAGTTTATTTTTAGCCCCGTTAGAAAATAAAATTATTTTTTTCAAAAATTTAAATTATTGTTTAAAATAGTTATTTCATGTCATTTATAGTTTATTTAAAAAATGTGATTTAAAAAACATTTATTTGAAAATTTAGTACTGTTTTGGGGCTGTAGTATTTATAAGCTTTGACAGCTCTTCCTGTCAATCTTATGAATGGAGCATTCCCTGCTACTATTGGCTCTCCATGGCCCACGTGATCCCAGGGGCCGCATCGAACTAACTGCGCCCCTGGGATACGCAAGCACTGCGCGCCGGCAGTTGGAGCAGGCCCAGGATCGGAATCCCACGTGGGCTCACAGCACAGCGGCCGACGCGCTAGGTAAGTGCAGGTCGGGGGCTTGCACCCGCGGGAAGCCCCTGACCCGAATTTCTGGGCCATTGTCTGGTCATAGAATCATAGAATGGTTACAGCACAGAAGTAGGCGATTCGGCCCATTGAGCCTGTGCTGGCTTAGCACATCGTCATTATCACAGAATCACAGAATCACAGAAACCCCACAGTGCAGATAGAGGCCATTTCGGCCCATCGAGCCTGCACTGACACATATCCCACCCGATCCCCGTAACCCCTACACCCCACCCTATCCCTGTAACCCCACGTATTTAATCCCCCTAACACTAAGGGTCAATTTATCATAGCCAATCAACCTAACCCGCACATCTTTGGACTGTGGGAGGAAACCGGAGCACCCGGAGGAAACCCACGCAAACACGGGGAGAATGTGCAAACTCCACACAGACAGTCGCCCGAGGCCGGATTTGAACCCGGGTCTCTGGCGCTGTGAGGCAACAGTGCTAACCACTATGCCATCACATTACTGTTTGTGGGACCGTGTGGTGCGTAAATTGGCTGCCACGTTTTTTACATTACAACAGTGACTACACTTCAAAAGTACTTCATTGTCTCTGAAGCGCTTTGGGACATCCTGAGGTTGTGAAAGGCGCTACAGAAATGCAAGTCTTTTTTTTTCTTTCTCTTTACAGCTCAGCCATTTTCATCAGACCACATGCAGCTGCCGATCACTTCCTGTAATTGACTATGGAGGCATAAGTTACACCAGTACATTTTCCTGCCTCTTAGTAATTCAAGTTCACTAAAGCTTAGCTTGTGGTGTCTGCCAATCATAGAATCATGGAACAATACAGCATAAAAGGAGGCCATTCAGCCCATCATGCCTGTGTTGGCTCTTTGACAGAGCAATCCAATTAGTCCCTCTCCCCCGCTCTTTCCCCATAAGCCCTGCAATTTTTTTCCCTAAGTATTTATCCAATTCCCTTTTGAAAGTTGCTATTGAATCTGCTTCGACCGCTCTTTCAGGCAGTGCATTCCAGATCGCAACAACTCGCTGCGTAAAACAATTTCTCCTTATCTCACCTCTGGCTCTTTTGCCAATTACTTTCAACGTGTGTCCTCTGGTGACCAACCCTTTAGCCAGAGGAAACGGGTTCTCATTAGTAACTCAATCAAAAACTTTTCATGATTTTGAACGCCTCTATTAAATCTCCCTTTATCCCTCTCGGCTCCTCATGTTCTGTTAAGATTTAAAAAGTTGTGCAAATACGACAGGACATGTATAATTTACCACTTCCCTTATAATTTACCATTCCCCCCCCCTTTCCTTTTTTTCTCTCTCCCACATGGCAGCTGTCTCCCATCCTGCCAGTACATTTCACACCTAATCTGAGCCGTCTTTTGTCTCCACTGTCCTATTACCATCTCATCTGGTTTTGAATACCTCTTAATGTCTCTTCACTTCTTTTGTTCTATCGCAGCCCTGCCTTCGATCTATTTCATTTCCTTTCCAGTTTTGAAAAAGGGTTCACCTGAAACGTTGACTCTATTTTCCCTCCACGGATGTTGCCTGGCCTGCTGAGTTTTTCCAGCATTTTCTGTTGTTATTTATAATTTACCACTAACGCGCGGATAGAACTTAAGTATGTAGGATGTCCTTTACATCAGCTCTATTCGGGAATGACTAAGTAAGTTAAAATAACAACAGAAAATGCTGGAAATACTCAGCAGGCCAGGCAGCATCGGTGGAGAGAGAAACAGAGTCAATGTTTCAGGTCTGGGACCCTTCATCAGAACTGGAAAAAGCTGGAGATGTAACAGATATTAAGCAGGTGCAGAGACAGGGGGGGCGGGGTTTAGGAGGGGAGGAAGAAATAGAAAGAACATCCTGTACTTTTGTAAGAGGCAGGAAAGAGGAAAGAGATGTGGCTGTGAAACCGAGTCTTGGCAGATACCTGGTCAAAAACGAGAAGGGAAACTGAAAGCAATGAAGATGAACAAGGTTGAATAGATAAACGGAACTCTGCACCTGCTTATTATCTGTTACATCTCCAGCTTTTTCCAGTTCTGATGAAGGGTCCCAGACCTGAAACGTTAACTCTGTTTCTCTCTCCACAGATGCTGCCTGGCCTGTTGAGTATTTCCAGCATTTTCTGTTGTTATTTCGGATTTCCAGCATTCGCAGTATTTTGCAATTATATTTATGACTAAGCAAGTTAGTTCCATAGCTGTGAGAGCAGGTAGTGAACAATCCAAGCTCAAACAGGCCTTAAAGGGGCACCCTCTTCATAGAAACACGATCGCCCAATTTTATCCTTCCGTTGGACAGGAGGAAGAGCTGGGTGTTGTTTGCATCACGCTGATGTCACAAGTAAGTAATACACTTTATATCGGAACACAGCAATGACTGGAAGAGATCATTGCAATCCATCTAGCCAGTCTCAAAGTATAAAAGGCATCACACTCTTCTCTCTCCTGCCTCTCAATCACTTTCCCTGTCAAATATTTCACTTCTTGAATTAACTGATACAAGAGAAAGAAAGGAAGACTTGCATTTATATAGCTTCTTTCATAACCTCAGGATGTCCCAAAGCATTTTACAGCCAATGAAATACTTTTCTGAAGTGTAATCACTGTTGTAATATGGGAAACGCAGCAGCCAATTTGTGCACAGTAAGCTCCCACAAACAGTAATGTGATTAATGAGCAGATAATCTGTTTTTTTTTTAAGAGATGTTGGTTGAGGGATAAATATTGGCCAGGACGCTGGGGAGAACTCCCCTGCTCTTCTTTGAAATAGTGCCATGGGATCTTTTACGTTCACCTGAGAGAGCAGACGGGGCCTCAGTTTAACATCACAACTGAAAAACGGCACCTCCAACAGTGCAGCACTACCTCAGTACTGCACTCCAACATCAGCCT
This sequence comes from Somniosus microcephalus, assembly GCF_052327205.1. Taxonomy (NCBI): domain Eukaryota; kingdom Metazoa; phylum Chordata; class Chondrichthyes; order Squaliformes; family Somniosidae; genus Somniosus; species Somniosus microcephalus. Next base: position 17,464,405 of record NC_140992.1, read on the forward strand.
AGAACATGTGCTCAAGTCTCTGGTGTGGGGGATGAACCCGTAACCTTCTGTCTCAGAGGTGAGGGTGCCACCAGCTGACCCACAGCTGGCAAAGCAAAGAGATCAATGCATTCCATCTAGCCAGTCCCATAGTATAAAAAACATCAGACTCTTGCCTCCCAATTATTCAATTCTCAGGCAGTCTGTTCCACATATTTACCACCCTATGTGCAAATTTGGATTCAATTTACCTCCTTACATTGTGAGTTGGCAGACAAGAAATTTGCAGGGCTACGGGGAAAGGGCGGGGGAGTGGGACTAGCTGAAGTGCTCTTGCAGAGAGCCGGCACGGGCTCAATGGGCCGAATGGCCTCCTTCTGTGCTGTAACCATTCCATGATTCTATGAAATTGGCCTAATTATTTTTTTTCAGGGCTCCTTTAATACCAGTTACCATTGAATTAAGGATTGCAACACAGTTCTGTGCCTTTAGCACCCTGGTCTAATTGTTTCTTAATGGTTTTGGCAGCTACTGTTGTCAATGTTGACGGTAACATGCACCAGTTATTTATTAGCAGAATTATAGTTTTCTCACTGCTGATGGATCTAGACCAATGCCCCAGAGGAAATTCCATGTATAATAGTCTTTCAATTCCAAAGTAAAAGACCTTGAGGGTGAATTTGCTTCCGGGAAGTAACAGAAGCAGAGCAGGAGAAATCCCTGGGGAATTCGCCTCCCTGATCTATTAAGGATCTTGCTTATAGCACCTGTTACACTTTAAATGGGTCCCTCACACAGAATATCTTTCATGCACTTCCAATTGATTCTTGAAAAGTTTGGGCCAATGAAAATCACTCCAGCATTCTTTGCCTATCCCAATCAGCTCAAATTTCCCAGAGCCTCTGCGTTCTCCCGACTCTGGCCTCTTGAGCATCCCTGATTTTCTTAACTCTAATATTGGCGGCCGTGCCTTCAGCTGCCGAGGCCCTAAGCTCTGGAATTCCCCCCTAAACCTCTCTGCCTCTCTACCTCTCTCTCCTCGTTTAAGACGCTCCTTAAAACCCAGCTCTTTGACCAAGCTTTCGATCACCCATCCTAATATCTCCCGATGTGGCTCGGTGTCAAATTTCAATTGATAACGCACCTGTGACGCGTCTTGAGATCTTTTTACTACGTTAAAGTGATATTGAGGCTTTGGAGAGGGTGCGGAGGAAGACCACTCGACTAATTCCCAGTATAAAGCATCTTGGTTATCATTATAGACTAAAAGAGTTGAGACTCTGCACGATAGAGAAGTGTAAAATTAGAGGTGATCTGATTGAGGTTTATAAGATAATGAAGGGAATAGATTGTGTTCCAGTTGACAGTTTGTTCCAATTAAATAGGTTAGGGAGGACCAGGGGCCACTAATTAAAGTTTTATAAGGCCAGATCTAGCTTAGATATCAGGAGGTGGTTCTTTTCCCAGAGAATAGTGACCCTCTGGAACAGGCTGCCATCTCATGCGGTGGACGTCGTCTCGTATGCTGAATTCCTTCAAGCGAGAGCTGGGCCAGTTTCAGTCTGGGGTGGACGTCACCTCTTACGAAGGGAATTCAGGGCCAGAGCAGTCTCCTGGACTAGTTTCGATCACCTAGATGGGTCGGAGAGGAATTTCCCAGATTTTTCTTCCCCAAGTTGGCCTGGGCTTTTGCCTGGCTTTTCGCCTCTCCCAGGAGATCACGTGGTTTCGGGTGGGCTGGGGTAGGGAGAGTATATATTGGGTGACACAAAGTATCACAATTGTGTGGGACAGGATTGATGGACCAGAGGGTCTTTGCCCGTCCGTCATTGTTCGTATGTTCGTATATAAATGCAAGTTGTTGTTGTTGTTGTCGTGCACAAGGGAGCTCGCCCCCCCTCTTGTGTCTGAGGTCACGAGAAGTGGGTTTTACTGTATCCACGGTCACTATAAATGGGTTACAGTGCATCCAGATTTACCACAAATGGGCTTCACGATTTCAAACCCCTGTTTTGCCAACAAGCTGATTTTAATATATATTTGCATGCTGCCGGTATCTGATATTGCGAGGCAAGCTATGAATAATTCCCTGTCAGTGCGCCTCTGCTACACTTGCTATTATCTGTCTCTGCTGAATCACAGATCAGAAGCACAGACCCGTATCTTAAATGTACGTGGGCGTTGACAACTTGGGTCTGAGTTGAACGGTGCGCACCCCCCACCTCCCCCTTCCCCCGGCTCTTAAGAGTTTAGCCAGAAAGCAAATACTTTATGGTCGCTGGTTATCAGAGTATTTATTTGTGATAAAAAGCAACAAGAAAAACAACTACGTAAAACAATTCATGCAATTTTAATAGAATTGCAGAATTTATCAAGAAAAAAACCAGCAGGAAAAGTAGTGTGTCTGTGGTACGTGTCGAATCACACCATCAACTCCCACACGCCCCTCTGAGGAGCTGAAATTGCCCTCCCTCGTCGCTGTTTATAATGAGCGGCTTAACGTGTTTGTATTTCATTAATTTGTGCATAATATTAACCCATTCATTATCCTGAATAACAACAGAAAATGCTGGAAAAACTCAGCAGGCCAGGCAACATCCGTGGAGAGAGAAATAGAGTCAACGTTTCGGGTTGAAAGCCTTCTACAGAACTGAGAGAAAAGGCAGGAAATGAAACAAAAGGCAGTTTGGGGGCTGGGAAATGGGGGAGGGGATGAAAGAAGAGACATTAAGAGATATTCAAGGTGAGACGAGATAGTAATAGGGCAGGTAAAGACACAAACAATGGCTCTAAATGAAGTGTGAAATGCGCTGGCAGAATGAGAGACAGCTGCCATGTGGGACAGAGAGAGAGAAAAAAGGAAAATTCCCAAACCAAAAGTGTGGATAAAAATTATAAAAATATGATAGGGGCCGAGGTTATGATCTGAAGTTGTTGAACTTGATATTGAGTCCGGAAGGCTGTAAAGTGCCTAATCGAAAGATGAGGTGCTGTTCCTCAGGCTTACGGTGAGCTTCCGTGGAACAATGCAAGAGGCCGAGGACGGTGAGGTCCGAGTGGGAGTGGAACGGTGAATTATCCTGTTTACTTTAATGGTTTAACAAAGGCATTTGTTATGAAAGATGCTTGGGGGCCAATTTCACTCCATAAATCACAAGTTCTGGCAGCTGCAATAAAGAGGTCCAACGAGTTCTGACGAAGGGCCATTTTACTTGAAACGTTAACTCTTGTTTTTCTCTCTCCGCAGACGCTGCCTTACCTGCTGAGTGTTCCCAGCACTTACAGTTTATGTTTCAGATTTCCAGCATCCGCAATATTTTGCTTTTGTAATAAAGGAGGATGGTTCCATGAGAATCAATTTGTCATTTCATGCTGGTGCATGACTGTTTTCTGAGGCAAATGATTTGCCTGTTATATAGCATGCTACTTTTGAACTGCAGTCATTATTTCTACATAGTCAAACACAGGAGCCAAATTGTGCACAGCAAAATCTTACAACCAGCAAGTAAGAACATAAGAACATAAGAAATAAGAGCAGGAGTAGGCCAAACGGCCCCTTGAGCCTGCTCCGCCATTCAATAAGATTATGGTTGATCATCAGCCTCAACTCCACTTTCCCACCCGATCTCCATATCCCTTGATTCCCCTAGAGTCCAAAACTCTATCTATCTCAGCCTTGAATATACTCAATGGGCTGGATTTTCCTAAGCCCCTGGAGTCGGGTTGGAGGCGTGCGGGCGATAAAAATCGGAGATCCGGGGGTCCCGACCCCATCCCGCCTCCAACCCGCTTCCATGTCAACTTCATAGGAGTCGGGTTGCCGACAAGTGCTGGAACCCGACTCCCAGAGGCGGGAAGGGATTAAAGGCAATTAAACTGCCTGTTAACAGGTAGTTAACAGGTAGTTTTTTGCCTATTCGCAATTTTTATTGCTGGTTTGTGGGCTTCCAGACAGCTGCAAACCACGAAAAGTTTTCGAGGCGGGACGTGGGTCTGAGGTCTTGGAGGGGTCGAGATGCCCAGTGTTCAGGTGAGTGAGGGGTGCAGGAGTGCAAAGGTAAGTGTTTTGCAAGTGTTTAAAGTGTTTAAGTAAGTTTAACTTACTTTTACTTACCTTTACAGGAGTCCTGCATTCCGGTGTCGGGAGTCGGCTGCAAGAACCACAGAAGCTCCGATTTAAAAAAAAAAATCAGCTTCTTGGTTTCTGCAGCAAAATGATTTTAAAGTTATCCTGAGAAAGGACTGAGGCTGAATTAGCAGTTTTTCAGTGCTTGACAGCTTCAAACAGCTGTTAAACACTAATCTTTCATGTGCCATAAGCTTTTGACAGATGAAATGTCAATCTCTGACGTCACCTGTTGCCGGGTGGCCCTTAATTGGCCTGCTGAGCCCACAGGGCGGGCCAACAAGGTCAATCAGAGGAAAATCCAGTGGGTTGGCCACATCTCCATGGAGGCGGGACAACAAGCCCGAATGTGGGTTTCCCACCTCCAACCCGCCCCCGTAGCAAAATCCAGCCCAATGACTCAGCATCCACAGCCCTCTGGGGCAGAGAATTCCAAAGATTCACAACCCTCTGAGTGAAGAAATTCCTCCTCATCTCAGTCTTAAATGGCCTACCCCTTAATCCTCACAATATGGGGGGTTGATTGTCATTCAGAAGTCGGGAAGGAGGCGGGACTACAACTTTCAGGGTTGTAGTCCCGCCTCCATCGAGATGCGGCCAATTCACGCGATTTTAACTTGATTGACCTTGTTGAACCCGCCCAGCGGGCTCAGCAGGCCAATTAAGGGCCACCCGGCAACAGGTGACGTCACAGACTGAAATTTCATCTGTCACGACGTTTTGACAGATGAAATATCAGTGTTTCACAGCTGTTTGAAGCTGTCAAACACTGACAGTCTTACTTCTAACCTGAGTCCTTCTCCACAGACTCAGTTAGAAATCTCTCCAGCACAGAAAGCTGCAGGCTGTCACTTTTGACAGCTCGCGGCCATTCTGCTTTCTGTGCCGGTTGGATGATGGGCTCCCGGAACCTAGAGGAAGGAAGGCTGTAAAGGTAAGTACAGGTAATTTACACTTCTTTACACACCTTAGACACACCAAACACACTTACATTTGCATTCATGCACCCATCACTCACCTGAACACCGACATCTCGACCCCTCCAAGCCCTTCAACCCCACGGCCCGACTCCTCCAACTTGGCGTGGTTTGGAGCCGTCGGGAATCCCACAGTTCAAGCTTTAAAATAGGGATTAGGCTAAAAACTGCCTGTTAACTACCTGTTAACAGGCAGTTAATTGGCATTAATTCCTTGCCGCCTCGGGTAGGCGGGTCCCAGTGCGGGGCGGGTACCCGCCTCCTTTGAAACTTACATGGAGGCGGGTTGGGGGCGGGATGGTGTCGGGACCCCTGATTTCGGGACTTAAACCCCCCGCACGCCTCCAATCCCAACTCCACGGGTCAATGAAAATCGACCCCTATGCCTCCTAGTTCTAGACACTCCAGCCAGGGGAAACAACGGGGCGATTTTCTCAGCCCCGAGGAGGCGGGTATGAAGGCGGGACTGCCGGGAAAATGGCAGAATTTTGGGGCGGGTGGCAAACCTGTTCCCAACCCGCCTCCATGCCATCTTCCCAGGAGGCGGGTTGCCGTCCAGCGCCGGGTCCCGTCTCCTTGGAGGCGGGAAGGATTAAAGCCTATTAACTGCCTGTTAATAGGTAGTTAACAGGCAGAAAATAGGATTATCCCATTTTTGCCCTCACAACTGCTGGCTTTCTGAAGGCTCCATAACCCGCCAGGGTCACCAAGGCAAGTAGTGGGCCTGCGGGGGTCGGGGGGGTGCAAAAGTGTGGTGTGAAGGTAAGTGATGGGTGCAAGAGTGTAGAGGTGAGTATCTGAGGTAAGTCCTAAGTGTTTTTAAAAGTGTACTTACCTTTGTTTCTTCCGGCAGCCTTTAGCCGCTGTGGAGCAGGAGTCCCCGACATCTCCATTGTAGAGATCACAGACTGGCTGCTGCATCCTCCGATCCAACAGTCATTTGATTTCTGCAAAGTAGAAAGGTTTGATGAGTCCTGAACACAAGGACCCATCAAACTACACAGGCTGTCAGTGTTTGACAGCTTCACAGAGCTGTCAAACGATGATATTTCTTCTTTCAAAAATTCTTGACAGATGACACATCATACGTTGACGTGCTCTGCAACCCTAATTGGCCATTTAAGCCTACCGGCTGAGCTTAACAAGGTCAATCAGGGGAAAATCCCGCTGGTTGGCCAGAAGCTGATGGAGGCGGGACTGAAACCCGACAAGTGGGAGTCTCGCCTCCAAAAGCTTCCCATTGAGAAAATCACCCCCAACCTCTCAGCATCTACCCTGTCAATCCCCTTCAGAATCTTGTATGTTTCAATGAGATCACCTCTCATTCTTCTAAACTCCGGAGAGTATAGGCCCATTCTACACAATCTCTCATCATAGGACAGCCCTCTCACCCCAGGAATCAATCTAGTGAACCTTCGTTGCACCGCCTCCAAAGCAAGTATTTCCTTCCTTAGATAAGGAGACCAAAACTGTGCACAGTACTCCAGGTGTGATCTCACCAAGGCCCTGTACAATTGGAGCAAGACTTCCTTACTCTTATACTCCAACCCCCTTACAATAAAGGCTAACATGCCATTTCCCTTCCTGTCCCACTTAGCTTTGCATCATCAGCAAACTTGGATCCATTACACTCGGTCCCTTCATCTAGGTCATTAATATAGATTGTAAATAACTGAGTAAGATAAATGACCAGTTAATCTACTTTTGGTGGTGTTGGTTGAGGGTGGTATATTGGACAGGACACGACTGCACTGGGGTGTCAGCCTGGATTGAATGGCGGAGCAGGCTCGAGGGGCCGAATGGCCTACTCCTGCTCCTATCTTCTATGTTTCTATGTTTCTATGTATTATGTACTCAAATCCTGCACAACAACAATAACTTGCATTTATATAGCACCCTTAATGTAGTAAAACATCCCAAGCTGTTTCACAGGGCGATTATCAAACAAAATTTGGCACCGAGCCACATAAGGAGATATTAGGACAGGTGACCAAAAGCTTGGTCAAAGAGGTAGATTTTAAGGAACGTCATAAAGGAGGAGAGAGGGGCGGAGAGGTTTAGGGAGGGAATTCCAGAGCTTAGGGCCTAATCTTCATGAAAGAACAGCTGCCAATAGTGGAGAAATGAAAATCGGGGATGCGCAAGAGGTCAGAATTCGAGGAGTGCCGAGATCTCGGAAAGTGGTAGGGCTGCAGAAGGTTACAGAGATGGGGAGGGGCGAGGCCATGGAGGGATTTGAAAAGAAGGATGAGAATTTTAAGAACATTGTAAGGAAACAAGGATAAGAATGTAGTAGGGATTGGACCTAAAACTTTCTGACAGAAGTGAGAGTCCTACCAACTGAGACAAGCTGACACCTGAAAAGAAACAGGAGTGAACTTTCACTTTTAATGTCGGGTGGAAATAGGGCAATAGCGGAACTTCCAAAGTGAGACTAAGTAACTGGGCGTCAGCTTGGTTTTTCAAAAAGCATTCGATAAGGTGCCGCACAATAGGTTATTACACAAAATTAGGACTCATGGGATTAGGGGTAATATATTAGCATGGATATAGGATTGGTTAGCAGACAGAAAACCAGAGAGTAGGGATAAATGGGACATTTTCAGGTTGGCAGGCTGTAACTAGTGGGGTGCCGCATGAATCAATGCATGGGCCTCAGTTATTTACAATCTATATTAATGACTCAGATGAAGGGACTGACTGTAATGTATCCAAGTTTGCTGATAAAAGTTAGGTGGGAAAGTAACCTGTGAGGAGAACACAAAGAGACTGCAGAGCGATATAGACAGGTTGACTGAGTGGGCAAGAACATGGCAAATGGAATACAATGTGGGGAAGTGTGAAGTTATCCACTTTGGTCGGAAAAACAAAAAAGCAGGATATTTTTTCAACGGTGAGAGATTGGGAAATGTTGGTGTTCAGAGGGACCTGGGTGCCCTTGTACATGAATCACAGAAAGTTAACATTCAGGTACAGCAAGCAATTAGGAAAGCAAATGGGATGTTAGCTTTTGTTACAAAGGCATTAGAGTATAAGAGTAACAGGGGGTGAAATTGCGCTCCTTTGCGCCTGCTGTTAGCACCTCCGGGGGCGCTAACACGGCGCAAAGGGGTTATCGTCCGAGGGGGGCTGAAAAAAGCGGCTCTTGTGAAATTCGGCAGAGCATTGCTGAGGTGCTACCCGATAGCGCCGCGCCCCCGCCGGTAGCGCCCCGGGCCGCCGTGCCTCCGGCGATGACGTCATTGCCGTGCAAGGCACCCCTTAGCGCCCTGCCACATCCTCTTACCACCCCGCGGCAGAGATCTGCCTGCATCCCGCGAGGCTGCCGCGAGCAGTGTCAATGCCAGACTCATGGTCGCGAGCCAGACTGACCTCCGCTCGCAGGACGGTAGTTAAAGAGGAGGTGCGGCCGCGACCAGCAAAAATATTGTGTTTTTCTATTCTTCCTATCAAAGTGAATAACCTCAAATTTCCCCACATTATACTCCACCTGCCACCTTATTGCCCACTCACTTAACCTGTTTATATCTCTTTACAGCCTCTTTGTGTTCTCCTCACAGCTTACTGTCCCACCTAGCTTTGTATCATCAGCAGGCTTGGATACATTACACTCGGTCCCTTCATCTAAGTCATTAATATAGATTGTAAGTAGCTGAGGCCCCAACACTGATCCTTGCAGCACCCCACTTGATACAGCCCGCCAACCTGAAAATGTCCTGTTTATCCCTACTCTCTGTTTTCTGTCTGTTAACCAATCCTCTATCCATGCTAATACATTACCCCCAACCCTATGAGCCCTAATCTTGCATAATAACCTTTTTTTGTGGCACCTTATTGACTACCTTTTGAAAATTCAAATACACTACATCCACTGGTTCCCCTTTATCTATCCTGCGAGTTACATCCTCAAGAAACTCTAATAACTTCATTAAACATGATTTCCCTTTCATAAACCTTATTAACTCTGTCTAATCATATTATGATTTTCTAAGTGCCCTGTTACCACTTCCTTAATAATGGATGCCAGCATTTTCTCGACAACTGATGTCAGGCTAACTGGCCTGTAATTCCCTGTTTTCTCTCTCCCTCCTTTCTCAAATAGCATCAAGGAGCCCAAGTAAAACTGAAGTCAATGGGAATCAGGGGGAAAAGTCACTACTAGCTAGAGTGACCCCCAGCACGATGGAAGATGGTTGTGGTTGTTGGAGACCAATCATCTCAGGCCCAGGACATCGCTGCAGGAGTTCCTCAGGGCAGTGTCCTGGGCCCAACCATCTTCAGCTGCTTCACCAATGACCTTCCCTCCAACATAAGGTCAGAAGTGGGGATGTTCTTTGATGATTGCACAGTGTTCAGTTCCATTTGAAAACTCCTCAGATAATGAAGCAGTCTGTGTCCGCATGCAGCAAGACCTGGACAACATTCAGACTTGGGCTGATAAGTGGCAAGTAACATACACGCCACACAAGTGTCAGGCAATGACTAACTCAAACAAGCGAGAGCCTAACCACTGTCCCTTGACATTCAACGGCATTACCATTGTCGAATCCCTCACCATCAACATCCTAGGGGTCACCATTGACCAGAAACTTAACTAAAAGAGCCACATCAATACTGTGGCTCCAAGAGCCTGTCAGAGGCTAGGTATTCTGCAGCGAGTGACTCGTCATCTGACTCCCCAAAGCCTTTCCACCATCTACAAGACACAAGTCACGAATGTGATGGAATACTCTCCACTTGCCTGGATGAGTGCAGCTCCAACAACACTCAAGAAGCTCGACACCATCCAGGACAAAGCAGTGCACTTGATTGCCCCCCCTCCCATCCACCACCTTAAACATTCACGCCCTCCACCAATGGTACACTGTGGCTGCAGTGTGTACCATCTACAAAATGCACTGCAGCAACTCGCCAAGGCTTCTTCGACAGCACCTCCCAAACCCGCGACCTCTTCCACCTAGAAGGACAAGGGCAGCAGGCGCATGGGAACACCACCACCTCCAAGTTACCCTCCGAGTCACACACCATCCTGACTTGGAAATATATCGCCGATCCTTCATCAGAGGCGACAGTGCTACCCACTGAGCCACGGCTGACACCTATATTTAAATGCTAATGTTTCAGGGCAAAGTTCAACTTGTGAGACAGACACAGAGGTTATGATTTTAATCCATCCGTCATCCCCAACCAGCGCTGAAACATGCAATGAAATTAAAGATTCCTTCTTGTAATTTTGTTTTTGGATAATTCCATCGTAAAATATTAGACTCCACGGAGGAGCACTTTTTAGCAAAAAGGAACGAGCTTCTCGTCTTGCTCCTACTGGTGTCATTAATTATAATGCACTAATGTTTGCAGCAAGCATTACAAGAGAGGAGGGTCCCAGGAGGTTCCTGTTCAGGCAGCTTTGGTCAGCTCCTGGAGACAGCTACCTTGATGCGGCACATCGGTGACAGAACGGATCGGCAAGATGCTGCCACAGCAGACGGACATCCTGGGCGACCTGCTGACTCATGTTGCACAGAACCTTGAAAGCAGCATCAGGGAAACTGCCAGAGCTTAACATAAGAATTAGTTGTCTTATTTAACGGGAAGTAGTTTCTTGGTTCACGGTCCACCAACGGCTCAAATTTAAAATTCTCATCCTTGCATTCAAATCCCTCCATGGCCTCGGCCCCCACCCCCCCCCCACCCCCCCACCCCCCACCACCCCCCCCATCCCCACCCCCCGCCCCCCACCCCCAGCCCCACCCTCCACCCCTGACCCCCCACCACTGTAATCTCCTCCAGCCCCACAACCCATAGGCATAAAATATAAGAGCAGAGAAGTTATGCTTGAACTGTATAAAACACTAGTTAGGCCACAGCTAGAGTACTGCGTGCAGTTCTGGTCACCACATTACAGGAAGGATGTGATTTCACTAGAGAGGGTGCAGAGGAGATTTACGAGGATGTTGCCTGGGCTGGGGAAGTTTAGCTATGAGGAAAGGTTCGATAGGCTGGGGTTGTTTTCTTTGGAACAGAGGAGGCTGAGAGGAGACTTAATTGAGGTGTATAAAATTATGAGGGGCCTAGATAGAGTGGGTAGGAAGGACCTATTCCCCTTAGCAGAAGGGTCAATAACCAGGGGGCACAGATTTAAAGTAATTGGTCAGAAGTTTAGAGGGGATTTGAGAAGAAATGTTTTCACCCAGCGGGTAATGGGGGTCTGGAACTCACTGCCTGAAAGGGTGGTTGAGGCAGAGACCCTCATCACATTTAAAATGTACTTGGATATGCACTTGAAGGCCGTAACCTACAGGGCTACGGACCAAGAGCTGGAAAATAGGATTAGGGTGGAGAGCTCTTTGTCAGCCGGCACAGACATGATGGGCCGAATGGCCTCCTTCTGTGCTGTAAATTTCTATGATTCTATGAACCCTCTGAGAATTCCATGTTCCTCCAATTCTGGCCTCCCTCTTGTGCATCCCCGATTTTCTTCGTTCCACCATTGGTGGTCGTGCCTTCAGCTGGAAGCTCTGGAATTCCCTCCCTAAACCTCTCCACCTCTCTACCTCTCTTTCCTCCTTTAAGATGCTCCTTAAAACCTACCTCTTTGCTGTGAGGAGGATGCAGAGAAACTCCAGTATGATTTGGACAGGTTGGGTGATTGGGCAAATGCAGTATAATGTTGATAAATGCGAGGTTATCCACTTCGGTGGCAAAAACAGGAAGACAGATTATTATCTGAACGGCGATAGATTGGGAAAAGGGGAAGTGCAACGAGACCTGGGTGTCCTTGTGCATCTGTCACTGAAGGTAAGCATGCAGGTGCAGCAGGCGGTTAACAAGGCAAATGGTATGTTGGCCTGCATAGCGAGAGGATTCGAGTATAGGAGCAAGGATGTCTTGCTGCAGTTGTACAGGGTCTTGGTGAGACCACACCTTGAGTATTGTGAGCAGTTTTGTTCACCTTATCTGAGGAAGGATGTTCTTGCCATGGAGAGAGTGCAGCGAAGATTCACCAGACTGATACCTGGAATGGCAGGAATGATGTATGAGGAGAGATTGGGTCGATTAGACATATATTCGCTAGAGTTTAGAAGAATGAGAGGGGATCTCATTGAAACTTATAAAATTCTAACAGGACTAGACAGACTAGATGCAGGAAGGATGTTCCCGATGGCAGGGGAGTCCAGAACCAGGGGTCACAGTCTAAGGATAAGGGGTAAGCCATTTAGGACTGAGATGAGAAGGAATTTCTTCACCCAGAGAGTGGTGAACCTGTGGAATTCTCTACCACAGAAGGCAGTTGAGGCCAATTCATTAAATATATTCAAGAAGGAGTTAGATATTTTTCTTAAGGCTAAAGGGATCAAGGGATATGGGGAGAAAGCAGGGACAGGGTACTGAATTTGGATGATCAGCCATGATCTCATTAAATGGCGGAACAGGCTCGAGGGGCCGAATGGCCTACTCCTGCTCCTATCTTCTATGTATCTATGTAAACTTTTGGTCACCTGCCTGTAATGATATCAGCAAATAGAGATAGTATTTGCCTGTTCGATTATGATGCCTTAATTGCATGTATTGATTGCTTGTGCCTGACCAGCAGAGGGCATGTGACCGAGAGAAGCAAGGCAGTTAGTTTAGTTTTGGTTTCGTTATAGATGCATCACTAGCATAATGGTGTCTCCTGAATGCTGTATAAAGAGTTGAACAGACTTTAGATTAAAACTCATTCTCTTTCATAAATGTCTCATCATTGAACCCACAAAGAAATCAATACATGGTGTCAGAAGTGGCTGAAAGAGATGAAGAGAAAAAATTCTGAAGTTAAATCAGCTCTCCACAGATTAGCAAGCCAAAAGAGAACATCGTTGCTTACCATTAGAGAATAGCTAACGAAGTGAAAAATGGAAGGTTTACTCCCACCGGCGATGCTTCAGAAGACAGGTAATGTGGCTGAAAATTGGAGGAGATTCAAACAACATGTAGAGTTGTATTTATCAGCAATCGGAGCTGACGAGAAAAGTAATAAAAGGAAATCGTCACTGTTCTTACATGTCGTGGGTGATGAAGCGCTGGAGGTGTATAATAACTTCACATTCGCTGCTAATGGAGACAAAATGAAGCTAGATAAAATAATGGAACAGTTTGAGGCCTACTGTATACCTAAACATAACGTGACGTTTGAGAGGCACAGATTTTTCACATGTGTGCAGAAAACGGGTGAGACTAGATCAGTATGTGACTGAACTGAGAAACAGAAGCAAATCGTGTGAATTTGTGGGACTGACAGACTCGCTGATAAAAGACAGACTGGTGTGTGGTATTCCAGATAATGGTCTAAGGGAAAGACTGCTAAGAGAGCAAGATCTAGACCTGGGAAAAGCCATAGCACTGTGTAGGGCTACAGAGACTGTGAAGTTGCAGGCAAAGGAGCTATTCAGTGACAATAGCTGCAACGTGGATGCAGTGAGAAAGAACGGATACAAACCGTTTAACAAGACGAGCGCCAATGTGAAAAAAGAGGCGTGGCCAGCGAACAAAAATGAAAGGGACAATCGAAAGTCATGTAATCGATGCGGTACACAGCATCCACCAAAAAAGTGTCCAGCATATGGTAAAAAATGCAATAGTTGCAACAAAAACAACCATTATGCCCGTTGCTGCAAGAACCAAGTGCAACAAAGCAAGGTCCATGCAGTAGATGAAAGCGACATAGAGGAGTTCAATGTAGATGTTGTGTCTGAAAACAAAAAAGAAGAAAAAGAGACTGGATGTTGACACTAAAAGTGAATGACATACACATTCCATTTAAATTGGATACTGGAGCACAAGTTAATGTGATATCAGAGACTGATTTTAAGAAAATTAGACCCAGACCAAAGATACATGGAATCAAAGTGAAAGTGACAGGATACACAGGTACTGATATACCAGTGAAAGGAAGATGCATTGTCAAAGTAACACACAAGGACAGAGAGCACACACTAGCATTAATCGTGGTGCCAAAGGATGTGCAAGCCATACTAGGTTTAAAAGCCTGTGAGAGACTGAACCTGGTAAAGAGAGTCCTCGTTGATGAACTGAATGTTGCGTACACACCGGGTAAGCTGATGTATACAGCAGGCACGTTGTCCAGAGCTGTTGACCCAGGAGAGCCCGCAAACACAGTGAAAAGACTGAAGTACAAGGCAAAAGACAGTGGAACTGGCTTCTACCAAAGCATGCTTGTATACCGCACAACGCCGCTCGAGTGTGGTATGTCACCAGCCCAACTCCTGATGGGACGTCGGCTAAGGTCAAACCTACCCATCCCGGAGAACCTACTGAAAACAAAAGAGGGGGAGAAAGTGAGGAAGTTCAAAGAACAACAGAAAGAAAAGCAAAAGTACTACTATGACAGAGGAACATAAAACCTACCTGAACTCCACACTGGTGACCAAGTAAGGTTGAAAGACAAAACAAACACATGGACTCAGAAGGGAACTGTCCTGAGTGAAGTTCAACCAAGATCATACACCATTCAGACAGATGAGGGTGCTGTTCTGAGAAGAAATCGTCGAGATCTTCTCATGGGACCAGCCACAGCAGGTCAAGAGACTGATACGGTTGAACAACCTGATCACACAGCTGAGAACACATCATCTGAGGCAACAACTCAGATTCAAGGACAATCAATCAGAAAATCCTCAAGACACGTGAAGCCTCCCGAGAGACTCATTGAGCAAATTTAAGGACTATTGTTATAGAAGGAAGTAGTGTTATCTTATTCTTTCTTCAAGTTCTAGTGTATTGACATATTTCATGTGAACACACAAAGCAAGGTTAAAAAACCTTGATCATGATAATGATAATGTAAGTTCATTAAGTGTTACAGTTAAAATGCAGATTAATACAAAGAAAACATGTTGTTAGTTAAAAGTAAAATACTTTTGTTTTAAGAAAAGGAGATGTAATGATATCAGCAAATAGAGATAGTATTTGCCTGTTCGATTATGATGCCTTAATTGCATGTATTGATTGCTTGTGCCTGACCAGCAGAGGGCATGTGACCGAGAGAAGCAAGGCAGTTAGTTTAGTTTCGGTTTCGTTATAGATGCATCACTAGCATAATGGTGTCTCCTGAATGCTGTATAAAGAGTTGAACAGACTTTAGATTAAAACTCATTCTCTTTCATAAATGTCTCATCATTGAACCCACAAAGAAATCAATACACTGCCCTAATATCCCCTTATGTGGCTCGGTGTCCAATTTCGTTCGATAACACTCCAGTGAAATGCCTTGGGACGTTTTACTATGTTAAAGGTGCTATATAAATCCAAGTTGTTGTTGCTGTTGTTATAGAAACCCATCCAATTTCCATTTCTGTTCAAACTGCAACGCCAGTGTTGTGCCCAAGGTGGCAAAGTGAAAATCTACCCATCTGGCTCGGTGTCAATTTCTTTTGCCTGAATACGATCCTGTGAAGTGCCTTGGGACATTTTACGATGTTAGAGGCGCTATATCAATGCAAGTTGTTGTTGATGAAAAATAAATCTTGACTTGAGTTAGGCTCACCCAAATGACTCAGCGAGGAGCCGAGCTATGCAGACCATGAAAGCCCCCAGGTTCAAACAGTGGTAGAAGCACTGTAATTGACCTCAATAGCCCTGGATTGGAGAAGGGGAAGTTCAATAGGATGCCTGCTCCTGACTGCTAACCACTAACTCTTGTCTGATGTCAATTGAGTAAAGAGTACAGCTTTACTGTGGTGCTCCTGCAGTCAACCAAGCCTGACGACACTCGCTAGGTTTACATTTTCACTGGCTAAACTCAGTGACCACCAGAGCAGTTTTGATATCGCATATTCACAAAGCACCGAACCTAACAATTGGTTGTAAAACCAGTCAAAACTTTTGCTCTAGAGCCCAGCAGTAGCTGTCAGCCATGGTTCAGTTGGTTGCATTCTCACCTCTGAGTTAGAAGGTTATGAGTTCAAGTCCCACTCCAGAGACTTCAGCACAAAATCTAGGCCAACACTCCAGTGCAGTACTGAGGGAGTGCTGCACTGTCGGGGGTTCTATCTTTCGGATGAGATGTTAAACCGAGGCCCTGTCTGCCCCCTCAAATGGACATATCAGTTCCCATGAAACTATTTCAAAGAAGAGCAGTGGAATCCATCTTGGTGTCCTGGCCAACATTTTTCCCTCAACAAAAATCACACAAACAGATTATCTGGTCATTATTATATTGCTGTTTGTGGGAGCTTGCTGTGCGCAAATTGGCTGCTGCGTTTCCTACATTACAACAGTGACTACACTTCAAAAATACTTTGTTGGCTGTAAATCTATTCGAAGAAGAGCTGGGGAGTTCTCCTCGGTATCCTGGCCAATATTTATCCCTGCCATTATTCCCTACATTACAACAGTGACTACCCTTCAAAAGTACCTGGGCCTCTTCCGGCCCTGAATCCATTTCGCAGCAGCTTCCCCGGGCTAAGTCGTCAGGGTTAAAGTCGAGCCACGGTCCAAATGATGTCATTGGACCACGACTTTAACATCTCAATCAGGCCCTTGCCAGCCTGGGGCAGGGGCTGCGCATGCTGGCCTTAACAAGTGCATTAAAGAGGGCGCGGAGTGAGAGAGCCAGTGTGGGCAAGGTGACCACATCAACCAGTTAGAGTCACACACAAATACCTTGTTTCTCATGAAGTAACGACCAGCCCCAACGAACAGCTGGAAGATAAACTCGTGCCTTCTCTTCAGGAACACATGAAGCAGTGCCACTTCCTGTGATGCCAAAATGCCATTCACAGTGAGAAAATGTCACTGGGGCCCGTGTGTGCGGCACTGGCTTTTCCTCACTAGAACATTGTAACTGCTTGAATCGAAAAATTTGAAGACGCGCTGTGATATCGTTTCCGCTCCCCAGTTTCCTCTGACAGTGAAGGAATGACTTTCCTGGAGTACCGGTCCACCCTCCAGTACCATGTCTGCGTGTAAACCTAGAGAGCCATAGAATCATACAGCACATCGTGGCTGCACCAGCTCTTTGAAAGAGCTGTCCAATTAGTCCCACTTGCCCTGCTCTTTTCCCATAGCCCTGCAATTTTTTTCCTTTTCAAACGTATCTCCAATTTTGAAAGTTACTATTGAATCCGCTTCTACCACACTTTCAGGCAGCGCATTCCAGATCATAACTCGCTGCGTTAAAGAAAATTCTCCTCATCTCACCTCTGGTTTGTTTTGCCAATTACCTTAAATTTGTGCCCTCTGGTTACCGACCCTCCTGCCAGTGGAAATAGTTTCTCCTTATTTACTCTATCAAAACCCCTTCATAATAGACAATAGCAAAATACTGCGGATGCTGAAATCCGAAATAATAACAGAAAATGCTGGAAAAACTCAGCAGGCCAGGCAACATCCATGGAGAGAGAAATAGAGTCAACGTTTCAGGTCGAAACCCTTTGTCAAGACTGAAGAAGCACAGGAAATGAAACAGATTAAAAGGCCAGTTTGGGGGCAGGGAGAGAACAAAAGAGAAGTGAAGAGACATTAAGAGGTATTCAAAACGAGACGAGATGGTGATAGGACTAGTGGAGACAAAAGACAGCTCTAGATTAGGTGTGAAATGCGCTGGCAGAATGGGAGACAGCTGCCATGTGGGAGAGAAAAAAAAAGGGGGGGGGAAAACCAAAACAAAGGTGTGGATAAAAAATATAAGTAAAAATGTAATGGGGGCCGAGGTTATGATCTGAAATTGTTGAACTCGATATTGAGTCCGGAAGGCTGTAAAGCGCCTAATCGGAAGATGAGGTGCTGTTCCTTGAGTTTACGGCGAGCTTCTGTGGAACAATGCAAGAGGTCAAGGACGGTGAGGTCCGAGTGGGAATGGGGCGGTGAATTAAAATGACAGGTGACCGAAAGCTCAGGGTCACGCTTACAGCTGTCTCCCATTCTGCCAGCGCATTTCACACCTCATCTAGAGCCGTCTTTTGTCTCCACTAGTCCTACCACCATCTCGTCTCGTTTTGAATACCTCTTAATGTCTCTTCACTTCTCTTTTGTTCTTTCCCAGCTACCAAACTGGCCTTTTAATCTATTTCATTTCCTGTGCTTTTTCAGTCCTGACGAAGGGTTTCGACCTGAAACGTTAACTCTGTTTCTCTCTCCACGGATGCTGCCTGGCCTGCTGAGTATTTCCAGCATTTTCTGCTGTTATTTCCCTTCATAATGGAGCTGGGACATTCCTGTCTGACACTAGCTGTGGGTGTTGGAGAGCCGGGGCCCGTCTGGCTGATCCGCCGATGACCTTTGCTGACCTGGGGTCAGCCTCATTTTCATTTTTTTGGGCAGGCTCCTGGAGGTATCGCGGCCTCTGCTCCTGTGCCCCTCGCTCGGGAGGCTGGGAAATGGCAGCTGTTTAAAGGACCTGGCAGCCTCGAGGATTTGAAACAGTTTCTTGGCTCCACTGAGGTAGTAAATTCTACTGATGTAGAACTGCCAATCCTCATTTCATTGACCATCCCGCGCAGCGCATTTAAATTCTTCCCCACACTGCATCTCTCGAGGGGCTGAATGGCCTACCCCTGTTCCTATGTTCTTACATCCCTTCCCTAGCAACGCTGGATACCTGTTCTGTGTACAGGCATTCCCAGTGTTGCCATGACAGTAACAATGGAAAAAAGTGACTCTGTCATTACTGCCTCACTAGAATCTGGCCACTTCATAGAACATAGAACATAGAAAAATAGGAGCAGGAGTAGGCCATTCAGCCCTTCCAGCCTGCTCCATTCAATATGATCGTGGCTGATCCTCTATCTCAATACCATATTCCCGATATCCCCTTAATGGCTTTTGTGTCTAGAAATCTATCTATCTCCTTCTTAAATATATTCAGTGACTTAGCCTCCACAGCCTTCTGTGGTAGAGAATTCCACAGGTTCACCACCCTCTGAGTGAAGAAATTTCTCCTCATCTCAGTCCTAAATGTCCTACCCCATATCCTGAGACTGTGACCCCTCGTTCTAGATCCCCCAGCCAGGGGAAACATCCTCCCCGCATCTAGTCTGTCTAACCCTGTCAGAAGTTTATACGTTTCAATGAGATCCCCTCACATTCTTCTAAACTCTAGTGAATACAGGCCCAGTTGACCCAATCTCTCCTCATACGACCGTCCTGCCATCCCAGGAATCAGTCTGGTGAACCTTCGTTGCACTCCCTCTATGGCAAGTGTATCCTTTCTTAGGTAAGGAGACCAAAACTGCACACAGTACTCCAGGTGTGGTCTCACCAAGGCCCTGTATAACTGTAGTAAGACATCCTTGCTCCTGCACTCAAATCCTCTTGCAATGAAGGCCAACATACCATTTGCCTTCCTAACTGCTTGCTGCACCTGCATGTTTGCTTTCAGTGACTGGTGTACAAGGACACCCAGGTCCCTGCATCTGTTGTCACTTTGGGTGGAAAAATAGACGAGTGCCACTCAAATATCTGGTCATTTGTCTCATTACTGGTTGTAGGACCAAGCTGGGCGCAAAATGGCTGCCATGTTTGCCTGCATTACAACGGTCACTACGTAAATGAGAGGGAGTTGGGTGTAATTGGATCCCTGCCCAATGCTTCTCCGCCGCCCAACCCAGTACCACCACTAACCAGTGGAAGAACATAAGAAATAAGAGGAGTAGGCCACACGGCCCCTCGAGCCTGCTCCGAAGGCAGAGGAAAGTCCTGCTCAAATTTCAGCAGGCCATTTGACTTCACGCCCATCACGGCAGCACCTGACATCACTTGCTGTCCACGCGCACACATGCATTGCCTCGCAGAAGGGGGGCACTAGATAGCAATCAGGAGGCAGGAACCTCTGTCAGTCTTTCTTCTCTCTAATCCAAGGGCTTCGAGCTCAATGGCAAGAGCCGAACTGTGCCGGCTGAGAGCAGTTAACTTCAAACTTTCTGGCGGATAATGATGAAGGTTTGAGAGCACGCAACTCTGCCAGCCTATCCTCTTGTCATGGATAGTGTGTGGCACAGGGAGACTGTGAAAGGGAGATGCAAAAGAATCCTTGAAGGGGAGAGTGGGACTAATTGGAGAGCTTTTTCAAAGAGCCAGCACAGGCATGATGGGCCGAATGGCCTCCTTCTGTGTTGTATGATTCTATAAAACTATGATCCTATGAAAGGGCTTCACCCCAGGATAACACAGGACTGCTGTTGGAGTAAATTTACAATATTTATTGCACTGACTACAGGAAAGAAAGAAAGAACTTGTACTTATGTAGTGCCTTTTCTACATTACAACAGTGACTACACTTCAAAAGTACTTCAAAAGCAAAATACTGCGGATGCTGGAAATCTGAAATAAAAACAGAAAATGCTGGAAACGTTCAGCGGGTCAGGCAGCATCTGTAGAGAGAGAAACAGAGTTAACGTTTCAGGTCGATGACCCATTTTCTGTTTTTACTTCAAAAGTACTTGATTGGCTGTAAAGCGCTTTGGGGTGTCCTGAGGTTGTGAAAGACGCTGTAGAAACAGACGTTTTCCTTTCTCTACTGGCTGTATTGCAAGTCTTTCTTCCACATCCTCAGGATGCCCCAAAGCGCTGCACAGCCAAAGAAGAACTTTTGAAATGTAGTCACCGCTGTAATGTGCAATAAATTGGGAAAAGGGGAAGTGCAACGAGACCTGGGTGTCCTTGTGCACCAGTCGCTGAGGGTAAGCATGCAGGTGCAGCAGGCGGTTAAGAAGGCAAATGGTATGTTGGCCTTTGTAGCGAGGGGATTCGAGTACAGGAACAAGGATGTCTTGCTGCAGTTGTACAGGGCCTTGGTGAGACCACACCTTGAGTATTGTGTGCAGTTTTGGTCACCTTATCTGAGGAAGGATGTTCTTACCATGGAGGGAGTGCAGTGAAGGTTCACCAGACTGATACCTGGGATGGCAGGAATGACGTATGAGGAGAGATTGGGTCGATTGGGCTTGTACTCGCTGGAGTTTAGAAGAATGAGAGGGGATCTCATTGAAACTTATAAAATTCTAACAGGACTAGACAGACTAGATGTAGGAAGGATGTTCCTGATGGTGGGGGAGTCCAGAACCAGGGGTCACAGTCTAAAGATAAGGGGTAAGCCATTTAGGACAGAGATGAGGAGGAATTTCTTCACCCAGAGAGTGGTGAACCTGTGGAATTCTCTACCATGAAGACAGTTGAGGCCAATTCATTAAATATATTCAAGAAGGAGTTAGATATATTTCTTAAGGCTAAAGGGATCAAGGGATATGGGGAGAAGGCAGGGACAGGGTACTGAATTTGGATGATCAGCCATGATCTCATTAAATGGCGGAGCAGGCTCGAGGGGCCGAATGGCCTACTCCTGCTCCTATCTTCTATGTTTCTATGTTTCTATGTGCCATTTTGCGCACAGACAGGTCCCTCAATGAGATAAATGACCAGATGATCTGAGCTTTTTAATGCTGTTGGTTAAGGGAAAAATGTTAGCCAAGAGAACTGCGGTACTATTCTTTGATTAGTGCCATGGGATCTTTTATATCCACCTGAGAGGGCATTTATTTAACATTTACATTCAAGGGGCAGTGCTCCCTTGCTACTGCACTGAAGTATCAGTCAAGATTATACACTCAAGTCCCTGGAGCAAGACTTGACCCCATGACTGTCTGACTCCAAGGTAAGAGTGATGCCACTGAGCCAAGGCTGACACCATTAAAGGTTGAAGTGATTTGATATAGGAGCAAGTGCACATCACTCAATGTACTTACTCAAACATTAAAGGTTGATATTGGTGTAAGTTTATATTATTTAATGTACCTATCCGTACATTAAAGAGCTGATGTTAAAGTAAGGCTATACCATTCAATATACTTACTTGTACTTTAAAGGCCTGATGTAGGAACAAGTGACGTAATAAAACTCACTACGCACTTGGTTCGAGTATAAAGCAAGGCTTTAATCAATTTGTTTCAGAACATGGAGGTCTAGTTGTACTTCACTAGTTCCTTGTCTTACAAAATGTCCCCAGGCAAGCTGGGCCCACGCCCGAGTATTTATACTCCTTGGACGGCACCAACAGCTGGCCATCCATTGTTATTTCATGAGTCGTTTCTTTGTGGTGATGAGATTTATAACAACAAGTGTATATCGTTTAACCTACTTATCCCTGTCAAGATTCCTCTTAAAAATATGGGGCATTTAAGTGAGGCCTTTCGTATAAGGACTAAGATAAAATTCAGTAAGTAGATTGTCATAAACCACACTCCCTGCAAGTGCAACTCATCACTGGAAGCTTAGGATCAATAAATTACCTCATGGAAAAGAAAGAACTTGCATTTATAGAGTGCATCCTAAAGCACTTTACAGCCAATGAAGTACTTTCGCAGTTTAGTTATTGCTCTAATGTAGGGAAACGTGGCAGCCAATGTACACTTAGCACGATCCCACAAACAGAATGAGATAATGATCAGATAATCTGTTTTTATTTTAGTGATGTTGGCTGAGGGAAGAAGTCTTGGCCAGAACACTGGGGAGAACTCCCCCTGCTCTTCTTCGAATAGTTTCCATGGGATCTTTTACGTCCACCTGAAAGGGCAGATGGGGTCTCGGTTTAACGTCTCATCCAAAATATTGATGCTTTCGACAGTGCAGCACTCCCTCAGTACTGCACTGGAGTGTCAGCCTACATTTTGTGCTCAAGTCTCTGGAGTGGGATCTTGAATCCACAACCTTCTTGACTCAGACGTGAGAGTGCTGCCAACTGAGCCAAGGCTGGCACCTTAAGTAAGCCATTAATCTCGCTGTTTGTCACAGTCATTATGATACAATGTGAAAAATTAGAAGGTGGCAGTTGAAGAGAGCAGCATTTGGAAGATTAGCCATCCCTGGACTACTCTTCGACATGCCTTAGACCTGGCTTCAGAACACTCATGGATGCTTGGGAGAAAGTGGTCAACCTGTCCGCTCAACAATCTGTGGTGCATGGCCCAAGCGAGACAGAAGAGAGTTAAAAAAAAAAATCGGGAGAAAAATCTCTAAAATCATTGTAAAGAGAATTCTGGAGTTATAGCTGGATACAAACACTTTTAAAAAAATGTTTGTAATAGCACTAAAGAGTCAAACTAATGGAAAGAGCAAACATGGCAATGTAAAATGCGAGATTTTTTTTGCTGGGTAGCAGGAACAAAAGCAATTTTATTTGCTCTTAAATAAAAAATGATCTCATTGTGACGTGAGGGCCAGCACTTAACAACACATCGCTCAGTTTGAAGAATATCTGGCTCATGACACAGGGTTCAGAGTGGAGAAATAACAGCGGGGTTAAGGAAACATGTAACATGTAGTAACTGTGTCTAACGTCAAACAATTACATGTCACTGTTACATGTCTTCTCGCCAACAAGAACTTTCTAACTAGATTGGTTCTTTATATTTAGATCTTTTATAGCTGGGAGTGTTGTGTGCATAACATAATGCTCACCAACAAAAACCCGGAATTACATCTTCGCAATGCCAACTGTACCAGTTACAATATTCTGTTTATCTCATCTGATGGCCTTACAGCCGCACATACCATTGGATGATTCATCAACTTGCAGACAGTATTCCCGACACCTTCATCCAGATCATTGATAAAGGTGGTGAAGAGGAACAGTCCTAACACCGATTCCCACGGGACCCCACTAGTGACCGGGCACCACACAGGACCATTACCATAAATAACTACCTTCTGTCTCTGACAATGCAACCAATTCCTTATCCAATTCAACATGACCCAGCCTTATTTAGTAGCCTATTGTGTGGCACCTTGCCAAAAGTGTTCTGATAATCAAGATAAACAATGTTGACTGCGCTACCGGCATCCACCAACCTCGCAACTTCAGCAAAAATGTCAGCCAGGTTGGTGAGACATGACCGGCTTTTCCAGAAGGCATGTTGAGATTCTGTAATCACCCCTTCTCTATCACAGTGTGTTACGGTGTATCTCCAGTGATCCCCTCGAGCGACTTGCCTATAACTGAAGTGGGCCTCTAATTCTCCAGTTGTGACTTTTTGCCCTTTTAAAATATTGGCACCACATTGGCCCCTCTCCAATCCACGGGAACAATCCCAGACCCCAACGAGTTGTTCAATATGTGAGTAAGGGGCTCACAGAGCACAGCCCCCGCTTCTTTGAGCACCCTCGGGTGAATACCATCAAGGCGAGGAACCCAATCAGTTTTGAGATCCCCTATTCTAGCCAAGGATCCTGTGTGATCTTTCTCCTCCCAAACTCTGGGCACTGAGGTCAACTGTACTGGCTAACTTAATACAGGCTGGGGAGCAAACCTTACTAGTCTGTACGACTCAGTATCATCAGGTAGTGCACTAACCAATGGAACCAGGAGAGGAGCCTGTTGGTTCACACCCTTTGAAAAGAAATGGTGATTTTTTTTTAATTTGTTCATGGGATGTGGGCATTGCTGGCAAGGTCAGCATTTATTAACCATCCCTAATTGAGAAGGTGGTGGTGACAACTGAGTGGCTTGCTAGGCCAATTCAGAGGGCAGTTAAGAGTCAACCACATTGCTGTGGGTCTGGAGTCACATATAGGCCAGACCGGGTAAGGGCGGCAGATTTCCTTCCCTAAAGAACATTAGTGAACCAGATGGGTTTTTAACAACAACCCGGTAGTTTCATGGTCACCATTACAGACACTAGCTTTTCATTCCAGATTTATTTCTTGGCCAGCTACAAGTTAATTGGGGCATAAATTGTCTCGGGCGTAAGCACAAAACAAGCGATAGTGTATCGGCAGTCTGCTTTACACCCCACCCGTTTTCTTATTCACCGAAGTCAATTGAAAAGAATCGCAAGAAAAATGATCATCAAAGCGGCTGGATTGTTGTATCAAATGCAAATTGGTTCATTAACGTCCTTTATGGAAGGGAACCTGCCACCTCTGCTTGGTCTGGCTTGGCCAGGTTGGCTTTCAATGCCTCTGAAGTTGCCTAGGCCCGAAACTCTGGAATTCCCTGCCTAAACCTCTCCGCCTCTCTACCTCTCTTTCCTCCTTTAAGACGTTCCTTAAAACCTACCTTTTTGACCAAGCTTTTGGTCACCTGCCCTAATTTCTCCTTATGTGGCTCGGTGTCAAATTTATTGTCTTAAAACACTCCTGGTCAGCGCCTTGGGACGTTTTACTATGTTAAAGGCGCAATATAAATACATGTTGTTGTTGTTGTTGAAGTGGCCTACCAAAGCACTGAACTAAAAACTGTGGGTGCACATCACGAGGAGTGTACATGTTCAAGGGGAAGGCCAACCAGCACCTTCTCAGCAACTAGGGATGGGCAATAACTGCAACTGTGCCATCCTGGGAACAAACAAACAAAAAAATGTGTTTTTTTTAACAAAAATCTTAAACATGATCAAAAGCCAAATGTTTGGGGATTTTGTTAAAAAATAATGTGGTGTGAATGTGGAACGTGCTACCACATGGAGTAGTTGAGGCGAGTAGCACAGACGCATTGAAGGGGAATCTAGATAAACACGTGAGGGACAAAGGAATAGAAGGTTATGCTGATGGGGGAGATGAAGTAAGGTGGGAGGAGGCTGGAGTGAAGAAACATAGAAGATAGGAGCAGGAGTAGGCCATTCGGCCCCTCGAGCCTGTTCTGCCATTTAATGAGATCATGGCTGATCATCCAAATTCAGTACCCTGTCCCTGCTTTCTCCCCATACCCCTTGATCCCTTTAGCCTTAAGAAATATATCTAACTCCTTCTTGAATATATTTAATGAATTGGCCTCTACTGCCTTCTGTGGTAGAGAATTCCACAGGTTCACCACTCTCTGGGTGAAGAAATTCCTCCTCATCTCTGTCCTAAATGGCTTACCCCTTATCCTTAGATTGTGACCCCTGGTTCTGGACTCCCCCGCCATCGGGAACATCCTTCCTGCATCTAGTCTGTCTAGTCCTGTTAGGATTTTATAAGTTTCAATGAGATCCCCTCTCATTCTTCTAAACTCCAGCGAATATAAGCCCAATCGACCCAATCTCTTCTCATACGTCATTCCTGCCATCCCAGGTATCAGTCTGGTGAATCTTCATTGCACTTTCTCCATGGCAAGAACATCCTTCCTCAGATAAGGCATAAATACCGACATACACCTGTTAAGCCGAATGGCCTGTTTCTGTGCTGTAAATTCTATGCAATTCTATGTAACACCCGGAGCGGGTAATATCAGGAAATGTCTACTGATTGAAAAGAGCGAACGTGACAGGCTTCAGAAGATAGTTAGCCATTCTGCAATGAGAAGAAAGTAGCGCATGAGGCGAGCTAGAGCTTTAAATAAAGTTAATGAAAGGGGGACGTGGTGCCAGATGCAGTTAAACTGCTGGCATCTCACACAAACAGAAAACCTGACGACCTTTCCTGTGGCCTCGCTAAGGTCACGTTGCCCTTTTAGGGTCAGTATAAGGACAATTACAGGGTGCCTCCCGCCCCCAAAATTGGAGGGAAACGATGGCGCTAGACTTCGGCAACACTTGGGAGCAGCAGAGCAGAGAAAATTTTAGCCTCAATTGAGAAATATACAGCCCTCACTAAAACCACAGTAAAACTTTCAGGAGATATTTTAGTGCGGCATGTTATAAAAATGACCATACTTTAACTGTGGTGAACCCACTGATTACTTAAGTTTTTTACGCTCATCAAGTTCAGTCAGAATCCATCGAATTTGCAATCTTGTCATCTTCCTGGTCATTCCTTGCCCTTTGTTGCAATTTAAAAAAACAAAATTATTTGTATTTTTAAAGTGAGTTTTTATGCTCATCAAGGTAATTAATCCTGGAAAGTGGTACATTGTTCCTGCTTTTGTCACCAAATGCCATTGTCAAGCAACCCTAGGCCAGATGCAGAGTAACGCTCCCTATAATCTGCCCTCAACATAGAATCAAAATAAGCAATACTGTGCAAGCTCCCTCCAGGAGATTCAAGGGAACATCAACTTTTGTTCTGGCGAAAGGTCATCGACCTGAAACGCTCTGTTTCTCTCTCCACAGATGCTGGCTGACCTGCTGAGTATCCCCAGCTTTATCTGTTTTTATATCAACTTTAGTTTACAAGTTAGAGGGTGAGTTTAAGCGTGGAATAATAACCTCAGCTTTGGGCTTTCTACCACAGTCTCAGGCACGACAGAAACCCTTTAAACAATGGAATACTGACCTAGGTTTCAGCTATGTCTGCGCTTGATATGATAGTGCCAAGAAAATAACTGGAATAGACTTCCAGAGAAGGTAGTTCATTCGGGGTTAATTGACATAAGAACATGAAAACAGAAGAAAAGGTGCAAGAGTAGGCCATACGGCCCCTCCAGCCTGCTCTGCCATTCAATAAGATCCTGGCTGATCTTTGACCTCAACTCCACTTTCCCGCCCGATCCCCATATCCCTTGATTCCCTTAGAGTCCATCGATCCAATCTATCATAAGAACATAAGAACATAAGAAACAGGAGCAGGAGTAGGCCAATCGGCCCCTCGAGCCTGCTCCGCCATTCAATAAGATCATGGCTGATCTAATCTTGTCCTCAACACCACTTTCCCGCTCTCTCCCCATACCACTTGACTCCCTTGTAGTTCAAATGTCTGTCTATCTCCGCCTTGAATATATTCAGTGACTCCGCCTCCACAGCTCTCTGGGGTAGAGAATTCCAAAGATTCACGACCCTCTGAGAGAAGAAATTCCTCCTCATCTCCGTCTTAAATGGGCGACCCCTTATTCTGAAACTATGCCCCCTAGTTCTAGATACCACCACTAGGGGAATCATCCTCTCAGCAACCACCCTGTCAATCCCCCTCAGAATCTTATATGTGTTAATAAGATCAACCCTCATTCTTCTAAACTCCAATGAGTATAGGCCCAACCTGCTCAACCGTTCGTCATACGTCAACCCCTTCATCCCAGGAATCAACCTAGTGAACCTTCTCTGCACTGCCTCCAATGCAAGTATATCCTTCCTTAAAGATGGAGACCACAACTGCATGCAGTACTCCAGCTGCGGTCTCACCAGCGTATCAATCTCAGCCTTCAATATACTCAAAGACTCAGCATCCACAGCCCTCTGGGGTAGAGAAATCCAAAGATTCACAACCCTCTGAGTGAAGAAACTTCTCCTCATCTCAGACCTAAATGGCCGACCCCTTATCCCAAGACTATGACCCCTGGTTCTAGACTCTCCAGCCAGGGGAAACAGCCTCTCAGCATCTACCCCGTCAAGCCCTCTCAGGTGTTTCAATGAGATCACCTCTCATTCTTCCAAACTCCAGAGAGTATAGGCCCCATTCTACTCAATGGGCTGGATTTTGATACTGGAGGCGTGATGGAGGCGGTACTACAACTTTCGGGGTTATAGTTCCGCCTCCATCAAGTTGTGGCCAACCCACGTGATTTTGACTTGATTGACCTTGTTAAGCTCGCCCAGCGGGCTCAGCAGGCCAATTAAGGGCCACCTGGCAACAGGTGAAGTCACAGATTGACATTTCATCTGTCAAGAGCTTTTGACAGATGAAATATTAGCGTTTGACAGCTCTTTGAAGCTGTCAAACACTGACAATCTGTACTATAAGTTAATTCCTTCTTCTCAGGCTGATTTAGAGATCTCTTCAGACCAGAAAGCTGAATGCTGCAACTTTTGACAGCTCGCGGCCATTCTGCTTTCTGTGCCGGTGAGATGAGGGACTCTCGAGACCTGAAGGAAGGAAGGCTGTAAAGGTAAGTAAAACTTCTTTAAACACTTTACACACACCAAACACACTTACCTCTGCACTCATGCACCCATCACTCACCTGAACACCGGACATCTCAAACCCTCCAAGCCCGTCAGCCCGACGGCCCGCCTCGCTAACCTGGCGTGGTTTGGAGCCGTCGGGAATCCCACACTTCAAGAATGAAAATAGGGATTAGACTAAAAACTGCCTGTTAACTACCTGTTAACAGGCAGTTAATTGGCACTAATCCCCTTCCCGCCAGCGGGTTGGGGGTGGGATGGGTTTGTGCCCCCCCCGATTTTGAGATTTTAACCGCCCACACGCCTCCAATCCCGCCGCCACAGCCCAATGAAAATCCTGCCCAATGTCTCAATATCAAACATCTAAATTTGGTGCCAGAAACAAGAGCACGCCATTCTCTGAAGATGTGCCTTAACCTCACCTTCTAGTGCACCAGTGAGACATAATTCCTTTTGCTTCATCGGCCAACTTTGTAGGGCTACGTACAAATGTTAATGTAGTGCCAATTTAAGGGTAATGTTGTCTTCTCGGGCCATGTCCACTCGGAACCGGGTTGGGACTGGTCAAGCACATTTCACGTAAGACCCCTATGTCTCATCAATGTGGGCTGTATTCAAGCCCCGATCCCAAAGGGAATGGAACAGTAGTGCGTGACTCACAATCCAGCACTCTCGAGAGGGAGTGCATCTCGGGAATCCGAGGCTGCGTGCCTGCGATGTCCCAAGGAGCATTTCCTGGGAGCACTGCTCCCCAATTGGATTGCATGATTGTGGAATCATCTCCTAACCCACCACCTACTTCCCCCCGCCCAGCAGTTTCAATGGAACACCAACTTTAGTTTCCAGGTAAGCAAGGGTGAGGTTGAAATAACAAACTTAGTTTTGGTCTTTCTACCACAGTCTCAGTCACATCTGAGACGTGGGTCTCAGCTATGTCTGGGCTTGATATAATATGGCTGAAAAAATAACTGGAACAGACTTCCAGAGAAGATAGGTGATTCTGGGTTAATTGACATCGATATCTGTTGAAATGGGGGAATGAGGGATCTCGTGATATTAACAGCACTGCTTATTTTTAGGGGATGTAGGAGAGGAAACATGACACCCAAGTGTATTGGAAAGGCATTTGATCCCTGCCTATCTTGAAGAGGGAGATGAAATGAGAGACACAGACAGACAGACAGTTTTTAGCAGCAGGAAGACTGTGAGGAAGCCAGGTTTGTTAAAGAGAAAGATGGGAAGGCTTTTTCTGAGGCAGAGGTAAAATAAATGTGGGGGGGAAGGATAGTTGGATAGACTTCCAGGTAGATTTTCACCTGCGTGTGAAACTGTTGTTGTGGATCGGCCGCTGTTATGGCAACCACCCGATTTGTATTTCCATTGAAAGACACAAGTACCCAGCCCATATCACAGGGAGGTGCCATTTTTACATCACTGGGTCATACCATTGTGAGAGTATTTATAGGGCAGAGTAAGTCAACGCCCATCAGAATTAAGAGACTCAGACCACTCAGGTGGGCAAGTGATGCCACCAAACATTCAGTTATGTTCTGGGCACCGCACCTCAGGAAGGTTATATCGACCTTGGAGGGGAGCAGCACAGATTCACCAGAACGATACTAGGACCTGTTAGAATAAAATTGTGCTGGACAAGATTTTGCTGGAAAAGACCATTTTGCTGGACAAGATTTTGCTGGAAAAGACACAAACAACAAATTCGCTGACTGGGACTAATTGAATCACTGCACAATGAGACATGCCACGCTTACGCATGGCTGGAACAAAGTTCATCTCGTGTCCTGACTGGGACTAATTGAATCACTGAGGACTAACAAGGTTCACTGGTATCCTATTATCGAACTAATCACATTCCGCCGGTGACGCGGACGGAACAAGATGGAATGAAGACCTTTCGCAATCACTGAAGAAGCAGAATTGGCAACACGAGTGTGTAAACTCCTGACTGGAGGAAAATAACGATATGCGCTAATAAAAGAATTGATTGGATGAATATAAATGATCTAAAACCAACTTCTTGGAATTGTATATAAGCTCGGCATGTACTACAATCGGGGAGAAGGTGCTCTCACAGACCGCGTGGTTGCAGACGCTTCTCCCAGAGCTCTGTCATTTAATAAAGTTGTCTCTCTTACTCAAAGTCTAGTTTCCTAGGAATGATTTTTCCTACAACAAATTGGCGCTGCGAGCAGGGTGCCACGGAGCTGAACAGTCGTTCGAATCAGTGACCAGGGTGAGTAGTCAGATTTTTGACCGCCCATAAATCAGAGACACTCGACAAGGCGACTGGACGGCGAAGCGGCACCAAAACAAATCTGGGACACAGACTGAGTGGGTAAGAGACACTACTTGATTTGTATTTGTGTATTTGTATTTGTGTATTTGTATTTGTGTAATAGTAACTAAGAAAAACCTCGGACCAGGAGGACACTTGTCTCAGACACCTAGCCTCAGGCCAGTTGTTAAGAGGGCAAATGCCCCACGCGAAGGCCAGGACCATGAAGTAGGTGCCGAGACTCCAAGGTGTCCTAAAGTCGTGATACTAGTCGAGCACGTTTAACATTTTTCTGCATTATATCATGTTGCTAAGTGAACTAGGAGATTATTAGTGTTGGTGTTGTAGGACCCTGATCAGGTAAACAGACACCGGGGAGGGGTAGAAACCCCGTCCAACAAGCAAGCGTTACAAGTCCGGGCAGTTTTGAGAGAAAGACAAACCCGGACCTCTGAGAACGCTGGCATAGAGTGCGACAAGAAGCTCGGGTATTCTCGGAAGGAAAGAATAGGGGGGCTCTCTAAGGAACAGATCTCCAGACACGAAGGAACGATTGGAGAAGCAACGGTGATGTCAGGTGAGGAAGTTAAGAGGGGACCTTTGGGCTCCCTCACATATTCTTATATGACAAACCGACAGTCGTTAATTAAGAAGATGCAGAAAGACGGTTGGGATGTGTCACAGACTTTAGAACTCCAGAGAAGCTGGTTGACTAAACAGACAAAGGATAAAACCAAGAAGGCAGGAATATAAGCGTAGTAGTTGACATCCTGTGGCCCCCATAAAAGGTAAAAGGGAGGGGAGAATTTATGTGTCTGCACTAGTAGGGGGCCGACAATGTGAAATGCTGGTGGACACAGGCGCATCAGTTTCTGTCACTAACCTCCCCCTCCCCACGACTAGTAAGTCAATACTCCTGCGAGGGCTCAATGGCACTAAAGTGCCAGCTTATTTGAGCACCACGCAGCTGGTGGAAATCGATAATATATACCTCCCCATGAAATTCTATGTGTGTAAAAATAATGAAGGTACAATATTAGGTCATGATATAATGAGGGAGTACAAAGCAATAATTGATTGTGGCAAAGGAAGGTTAACATGGCCAAAGGCGGATGGCCGTAAGGAAAAGATTAGACAACTGGCAAATAACACTGGCACCCTTGGGGTGGCCACCGTAACTACCAGGGACTGGCACGAAGATACGGGAGGATACGGAGCCATTTGTGATTCCGTGATTGGGGTATGGGCTGAAACAAAGTTAGATACAGGAAAAGCTAGTATCGACCCTATTAAGATTCCCGGACCAGAACACAAATCCCACCGCCAGTACCCAATAAAGGCGGAGGCCAGGAAGGCAGTCATGGACATAGTGAAGGGGCTAGTAGAAAGGGGTATCCTGAGGGAAACCACGAGCACTACTAATTCCCCCACATGGCCAGTAGAGAAACCTGATGGGAGCTATAGGTTGACTATAGACTATACGGCCCTCAACAGGGTCACTCCTAAATTACACCCCATCGTTGCCAGCCCCTCAACAATTTTGAATGGGCTATCCCCTGAACAGAAGATATTCACCATTTTAGACATAGCTAACGGATTCTGGGCACTCCCATTAGATCCGGAATCACAAGAGAAATTTGCATTCACAGTAGGGGATAAACAATATACGTGGACCCGATTGCCACAGGGATTCCATAATAGCCCAGCTATTTTTCACCGCGTCATGAGTGATATCCTAAAACAGATAGAAGTACCTAAAGGAAGCACTATTTTGCAGTACGTCGACGACATACTAATAGCCTCGGAAACGAAGGCAGACCATCTGGCAACCCTATATTTAGTACTAAGGGCCCTAGAGACGGCTGGCCTCAAGGTAAGCCCTAAAAAAAAAAGCACAGATAGGAAAAACTCAGGTCCTATACCTGGGACATCTAATCTCCCAAGGACTTAAAGAAATGCCACAGGACAGGAAACACACTGTCCAGGGCATGCCGAGACCCGTAATAGTACGCGGGGTTAGGAAGATACTGGGGCTCTTTAATTACAGTAGAAATGTTATCCCGGGGTTCGCTAAATTAGCAGAACCTATACAAAGATTAGTGAAAGGGGGTAAACCCGCGTTGGAACCGATAGATTGGGGACCGGAACAAGAGGAAGCTTATACTCAACTAAAGTCTGAGCTAGTATCAGCCCCAGGGCTAGGACTGCCAGATATGAGTAAGGACTTCCACATTCATTGCAACAATGAAGAAGGGTTTTACACAGCAGTAGTTACACAGGATCATGGGGATAAAAGAAGGCCCGTCGCCTACTATTCCACAGCGGAGGGACCGGTAGTCACAGGGCTCTCCCGGTGCATAGCTGCATTGGATTGTGCGGCTTGGGCAGTAAAGGTTAGTGAGCCGATAGTAATGACAGGAAACATTATATTGCACACTAAACACACTCTGGTAGAGATGCTGAATACCGGGAAATTAAGATCCGTCTCGAACATGAGACGTGCCAAGTGGGAGGCCGTCCTCCTCCCTCCGAGTAAAGCAGTAACCATTGTTAGAGACACGGGGGAGAACCCGGCAGAAGGAATACTGGGAACTGGGGAGCCCCACAACTGTGGGGACGTAGATATGAACCTGGAAGAAGATAGGATAAAAGACACCCCTTTAGCGACAGCGGAAGAGACGTTGTACGTAGATGGTTCACGCAAGTATATAGATGGGCTGCCCCGAACGGGGTGGGCGGTGGTTAATGGCGAATTAAAAACCGTAGAGTCAGGACGGATTGATGGAGGCCTATCGGCCCAAGTGGCAGAGCTAGTGGCTCTCACCAGGGCACTAGAGTTGTCAGAGAATAAAATCGTGAACATTTACACAGATAGTAGGTATGCCTTTGGGGTGGTCCACGATTATATGACTGCATGGGGTAGGAGGGGATTCATTACTACGGGAGGCAATCCCATAAAACACCAGCTGAGGATAGAAGCCCTCCTAGAAGCTAGCGACAAACCCCAACAGGTAGCAGTAATTAAGATTAAGGCACATCAGAGGGAACCGGACCGGACTAGCCCGGACTGGTTAAATCACCAGGGGAACCAGGCTGCGGATCAAGCAGCACAAAGGGCGCTAGAGCAAGAAAGGATCAAAGAAGTACCAATAGCTGCTGTGAGCAGCTCCGAGGACGAGATAAGTATTGACAAACTCCATGAGGACACCCCCGACGTCAAAAAAGGTACATGGGAAGAACAAGGCGCAAAGCGGGGAAGCGATAATGTCTGGCGAAAGGATAACAGGGTAATGGCCCCCAAGTGCATTCAAAGTACGCTATTAGAACTCCACCATGGGCTTGTACACTCAGGGAGAGAAGCGATGATGGGAAGCCTCAGCAAAGAATGGTGGTGGAAGGGGATGGGAAGAGATATCGCGAGATACTGCCATCGATGTATCACCTGTGCGCAGTATAACACCGGGCGACCCATAAAGGTCAAAATGGGACATCAACCAAGGCCGCGAGGGCCCTGGGAGCACGTACAAATATACTTCACAGGTCCCCTTCCACCGTCACACGGCAAAACCTACTGCCTCGTGGTCATAGGCCAATTCACCCGCTGGGTAGAGGCTTTCCCCACGCGAAATTGCACCGCTTTGACGGTTGCCAGAGCCTTAGCTGAAGAAGTAATCCCCAGGTGGAGAATACCAATTCAAATGGACTCTAATCAAGGTACCCACTTTACCGGGAGTGTCATAAAAACGGTATGCCAATTAATGGGAATTAAACAAAAATTCCACATCCCATACCACCCTCAAAGTTCAGGCATGGTGGAACGAATGAACCGAACCCTTAAAAATGCATTGGCAAAGGCAATGCAGACGTCGGGGAAAACCTGGACTGAAGTATTGCCCATTATCCTAATGAAGCTGTGAGCCGCTGAAAACCGAACGACAGGCTTGACCCCTTATGAATTGATGACAGGAAGGGCGATGCAATTGCCAGAAGGCATCATAACAGGTGGGGCCGATGTAGGCCCTTTAAAAGATAGACTAAAACGATACGTTCTGGAACTTAGCACTCAATTAAAGGAAATGCGAAAGAATGTCCGTGATAACCAGGAGGACAAGGATCGGGCACAAGAGCTCACAATGACGGCTTATGTTCCCTCAGCGGGTAGTAAAGTCATGGTGAAAACTCTGCCCAGCAAACCAGGGTTCGCCCCAAAATGGAGTGGGCCATATGAAATCATAATCAGTGGGGATACCTGTGCCTGTCTAGACATAAGGGGTAAAGGAGTATGGAAGCATTGGACACAATTGAAAGTATATAAAGACAACTGACTGGCTACTTTCTGAATCTGTTTTACAGGTGATCTGCATACCCTTTGTCATAAAATTCCTGTAAAGACTGGACTGTAGTGATATATTAATCATGTTTAGAGTATTATGGGTAATGGCGTTATTTCATATTGTCACGGGAAGCGTGGTACCCCATTTACGTAAAGAGAGAGGACTGCATGTAAATACCTTTCTGTATATGTCATAATATGTCTATGCGAAAAAAATGGGCCAAAGCTCCTGCTGGGTGTGCGCCCATGTGCCCACCCATACGGGGGGAGGAATCCCATTAAGGCCTATCCCCTTTAAGGTAGAGGAGATGGTAGGGTGGTTATTATACTCTAATACCACCTGGAATAAGGAGGATACCATACAAACCCAAAATAGCTTGAATCCAGGTCAGCTGGAACATGAGTGGAAACAGGCAGGGTACAACCCCACGAACTTTAAAGGATGGTTTCATCCCCAGTACGATAATCGAAGGTATCCAGAAGAGCTATTAGTCAGCACAGGGGGAAAACTAAACAATGCAGAGGGGGAAGTCTGCTTGGTAAACTATGACGAGACAGGGTTAGTGGTTGGATGGAGTAAGTGCAAGTATAATTACACTTTAACCAAAACCAGTACTAAACCACCAGGTGCCCTAGAATGGCCCTACGTGGGAACGTTTAATTTATCCGAAGTGCTAAACTGGACAAGCAATCTACCCTGGAGGGGAATACCTGGGATCATGTACCAACTTTGGAACAAATTTGAGGCCTATAATAATACCTAATTCATTTGCGGATATAAGGCGTATCCATGGCTTCCACGAACCTGGACTGGGTCATGCTATATAGGATACGTAGTACCATACATCCATTATTTATCCTCCCTAACCCACCACTATGGGTACCAGTCGTTATGGCAACCAGCCAAGCGTGTTAAGAGAGCTATTACGGAAACCGAAAGATTCTGGGCTATAGCATTCCCCTGGTACGGAACAGGAAAAATAGCAAGGGAATCCATAAACATGGCAGCAGTGCTCGAACAAATAGCCAACGATACGGCTGAGTCCCTGAGAGAAATGAGTGCCGAAATGGTGGCGATCCGGACCACCGCCTTACAGAATAGGATGGCCCTAGATTATCTGTTGGCGGCGCAAGGAGGCACCTGTGCCCTGATCGGGACAGACTGCTGTACATATGTCCCAGATAGCTCCGAGAATATCACGAGCCTAGCAAATCATATCCAAGAAGAAATAAAGAAGCTCCATCAACCCACAAGCACAGGGGGATGGCTTGATTGGTTGCTAGGGAAGACCGGGTGGGGAGCGTGGATGATGCAAGGGATAATAATAATAGTTGTTGCAATAGTAATCCTGCTCAGTACGAGAGGAACCGCAGGTTCAGACATTTGGTGTATGTGCTTGGCTGAGGAGCCAATGGTGCGAAGCTACCATCTGTGGGATTATGACTGAACGCCTCTAAGTCAGAATCCCCCCTAAACGGAATGATACCCTAGCGCCGCGGATCACTGGTTGGCCTGGGATAGCCGACTCCGGTCGGTGTGTAGTGCCGCTCGTTTCGGGGCTGGAGTGCGGATGGATGGGTGCCGCCTCTCTCCTGTTTACGGATAGCATGTTCGTGGGGGACCTGGTGCTAAATTATTCGTAGACGACCTGATGGTTAGTTTTACCCTACTGTTGATGTGTTGTGCGCTGAGCCTTATAAAGTTGTGTTGCCAAACTGCTATGAAAACCGTGATGCCGATCGCCTCTATCAAGGAGGAACACACCAACCTGCTACCAAGGGACGAAGAACACCAATATGACACTGTCGAAGGAGCAACCGAACCCCCGGACATAAGCCAGTGGCTGTAAGCACCGACAAAAGGGGGACCGAGGATGGTCATCTGGGAGCAAATGAATCGTGCTCCAGGACCAAGAGGAGGGACTGTTAGAATAAAATTTTGCTGGACAAGATTTTGCTGGAAAAGACCATTTTGCTGGACAAGATTTTGCTGGAAAAGACACAAACAACAAATTTGCTGACTGGGACTAATTGAATCACTGCACAATGAGACATGCCACGCTTACGCATGGCTGGAACAAAGTTCATCTCGTGTCCTGACTGGGACTAATTGAATCACTGAGGACTAACAAGGTTCACTGGTATCCTATTATCGAACTAATCACATTCTGCCGGTGACGCGGACGGAACAAGACGGAACGAAGACCTTTCGCAATCACTGAAGAGGCAGAATTGGCAACACGAGTGTGTAAACTCCTGACTGGAGGAAAATAACGATATGTGCTAATAAACGAATTGATTGGATGAATGTAAATGATCTAAAACCAACTTCTTGGAATTGTATATAAGCTCGGCACGTACTACAATCGGGGAGAAGGTGCTCTCGCAGACCGCGTGGTTGCAGACGCTTCTCCCAGAGCTCTGTCATTTAATAAAGTTGTCTCTCTTACTCAAAGTCTAGTTTCCGAGGAATCATTTTTCCTACAACAGACTAAAAGGGTTAAACTATGAGAACAGGTTGCATAAACAAGGCTTGTATTTCCTAGAGTATAGAAGATTAAGGGGTGATTAAAGTGTGTTCAAGATGATTAAAGGAGTTGACAAGGTAGGTAGAGAGAAAGGCCTAGAAATTCATTAAGGCGCTGCCGGCTTTGCGCCCAGTTAACGCCTAAAGGGTGAGTTTGCGCCAAAAATGAGTTTGCGCAGATATTCAGCGCAGCGGTATTGGCGGCGGTAGCCGTTAGCGCTGCGCCGGCACCGATGACGTCATCGGTGTGCGCAGTGCCCCGGTTCCGCCCCGAAACCGCGCCGATCCCCATATTTAGTTGCGGCCGCCTCCTCCGAAGCGGCCGCAAACAGCGACCAGAAAACGTGGCCGTCCTGCTGCCTTAGTGGGGCGCTTTAAAGCGGAAGGTGCGGCCGGCCGCTTTTGCGGCGGCAGCCAGCCCGCACCTCCTTCCCCGGCCTCCTCCACCCACCCCCCCCCCGCCGCGGCATTGCCGGCTGCTTTCCGCGAGCCCGGCACTTCTCCGTGGTGCCGGGCTCATTTGCCGGCACTATCCAGCGGCGATCTCCCCGTTGCAGGCAGCTCCCCCTTAAGAGAAGGAGGAGGCCTGCAGTACCGCAGCCTGCCGCTGCGCAGCGCCTGGCGCAGCGGCGCCAAGAGCGGTGATATTCAGTGTCAGCGCACCAAGCGGAGGCGGGCACACCCTGGTATAGCGCCCGCTTCCGAATTGGGGCGCTAACAATGAATATCTGGCGAACGCTATAGGCTTCCCGCCCAGCGCTAACTTTTGGGCGCTAGCCAGCTGGCGGGGCCATAGTGAATTTCTAGGCCAAACTATTTTCCCTGGCCGGGAATCATGAAAAAGGGAGCATAACCTTAAAATTAGAGCTAGGCCATTCAGGAGTGATGTCAGGAAGCACTTCTTCTCGGAAAGGGTGTTGGAAATCTGGAACTCTCTCCCCCAAAATGCTGTTGAGGCTGGGGAGGTCAATTGAAAGGTTCAAAGCTGAGATTGATTGAACTTTGTTGGGTAAGGGTATTGAGGATTACGGAACCAAAGCAGGTAGATGGAGTTAAGATACAGATTAGCCATGATCTAATTGGATGGCGGAATAGGCTGGAGGGGCTGAACAGCCTCCTCCTGTTCCTATGTTCCGATCCTGAGGAGGTATCTACGTGTGGCAAGTTTGCAACCGTTGCGCCAGCTTGATCACATTGGATGTGCCTTTGAGTTAGAAGGTTAGTTTTCCAAAAGGGCATCCTCATAAGGGAGCCTCGACCACAGAGGGCACATCTTGGGCAATCATGGGCATGACTGTCTATCCATTCATTTTAATTAGAGTCGTGAATTTAGAATGAATGGACAGAAATCTTGGGGAGTGCACCCATGAGTTCCTGATATGTGCCCCAACGGGTGAGGCTTTATGCCACTGATGAATATTCCGTAATCAGTCCATTCCAGTACCAAGCTGATCCCAGGCATAAATTGAAAAGAAAAAAAGACTTGCATTTATATAGCGCCTTTTATGACCTCAGGACACCCCAAAATGCTTTACAGCCAATGAAGTACTTTTGAAGTGTAGTCACTGTTGTAATGTAGGAAACGCGGCAGCCAATTTGCGCACAGCAAGCTCCCACAAACAACAATGTGATAATGGCCAGTTAATCTGTTTTTTAGTGATGTTGATTGAGGGAGAAATATTGGCCAGGACACTGGGGTGAACCCCCCTGCTCTTCATCGATAATAGTGCAATGGGGTCTTTTAAATCCACCTGAGAGCAAACAGGGCCTTGGTTTAACATCTCCTCTGAAAGACAGCCCCTCCGACAGTGCAGCACTCCCTCAGCACAGCACTGGTTTCAGCCTAGACTTTTGTGCTCAAGTCTCTGGAGTGGGACTATGAAACCACAACCTTCTGACTCAGAGGTCGAGAGCGCTACCCACCGAGTCACACTGTGATTGGGTTGTGAGGGAAATCTGGAGAAACTGAGGCTCTTTGGCTTTAAAAAGAGGCCGTCGAGAGGGGACCTTACATAAGTGTACAAGATATTACTAAATGATGTAGGTCAGATAAATTCAGAGCACTACTGCAGAGAGAGCCAAGTCACTTTGGCTAAAGCTGGTGAAAAGGTCATTTAGAATAGATGTCAGGGACTAATGGAGGTTAAACTCTTATTCCAATACAGAAGACACGGAGAGGGAATGTAAGTTTTTTTTCCTGAATTTTTGAGCTAAGATGAGTTGAATTAATTCCTTCATCTCTGTCCATTTTTTGACCTTGAGAGTTCTGTACAAACGTGAGTTTTCATTCAAATGTTTTGCAGTTTCTGTCATTGGATTCCAAATTAGAAGAACATCCCTTAGAACCTTCAGCTACTGTTGCATCTGTCCCTGGCGGGTGGTAGTCTCACAGGCTCAGTGTCACCGGTCACTCCTGTAAGTGGACATCAGGCTCCCTATGATCTGGAGCATACTTTTACTACCCAATATCTAATAAAATGAAAACATACTAGATATTACCACCGTGTGTTTTCTACCAACCTTTTAGAAGTTGAACTCAAAAGCATTCTAGTGAGATATGGTTGATCAGAAAGCAACAAACGGGTTTATTTTACATAGAATATATGAATGTACAAAATACTATTACATCTATTTGTCTCCATAATATAAAACAACAAAACATACAACTCTCTATCTATTATAGGTGAAACTATTTACAAGCTGGCAGTGCCTCAACTCACTGCACTAATTTCTTTCTCTCTTACAAGTTGTAAGGAGGAAAAATTGGGTCGCGCCCCCTTTGGGGCGCTAACTTTGCCGGGGCGCTACTTTTAGCACCCAGAAAATGTTAGCACCGCCGCACCTGAAATTGAATGGTGGCGCCCCAAGCAGGAGGCGGGGCGCTACTGGAAGCGCTCCCCCTCCCTCTTGGTGCGCTCCCATTGAATATCGCTGCGCAACATGCAACAGCGCCACGCGCACCGGCGCGCAGCACCGCAATACTGCAGGCCTCCCCTGATTAAAGGGGAGGGGCCTTGCGCAGCGTGCACCGGGGCCCTGCAGGACCACCGGGGAGCCGGCAAAAGAGCCCGGCCCTCAAGAGGAGCGCCGGCTTGACCGCTCGCGGCCAGCACCCCGCTGGAGGAGGCCAGAGGGGGCAGGTGCTGGCAGACAACCCAAAAAAATGGCCGACCGGTACCTGCCCATTAATTTGTGCCGCCCCGGCAACAAAAACGTCCCCCTGACCCTGTCGGACATATCGTGCAGTGGTAGGTCAGAGGGCGCAAGCCAAGTTTGCGGCCGGAGCGCTGCGCACGGCAATGACGTCATCACCAGAGGCACAGCGCCGCGGGGCACTGCCGGCTACCGCCGCTGCTAACCTCCCGCTGAATTTCACGGGAGGCGTTAGCGGTGTCAGGCCCAGGCGCTTGGTGCTTTGCACCTCGTTAGCGCCCCCTTGCTAATGGGAGGCGCAAAGCAACCGAATTTTTCCCCCTAAGTGTTTAAACCTCAGTCTGGAGTCTCATTAAGATTCCCAACTACCCATTGTCCAGTGACTACCGGCTTTTTAACATTAAATCAAAAAGATCAACCTTGGGAAAATAACCCTTTATAAATTGAATCTAATTTCATATCAATATTATAGCATAAAATAAAAGAAAAATTATTCTGGGCTAAACAGGTAAAGCTCGCAAAATGTTGTAGTAGTTATGTTACGGCTAGTAATTCAGAGCTTTGGGCAAATCATTTAGAGAATATGGGCTAGATTTTCAGTATAGACAGTTTTGGGGCGCTAACCTTAGCGCCCGCCCGAAGTTAGCGCCCGCCCCAAAGTAGCGCCCCGTTGCCGGAAATTCAGTGGCTTCGCCCTAAGAGGTTGGTGGAGCGCTAAAAGAGGCGTTCCACTACTATCTTTAGCCGCTAAGCCGGCGGTGCAGAGCGCAACACCCGAGCTCGGGCGCAGCGCACGGCAGACACTCTGGTGCCAGTGAGCTCTTAAAGGGGAAGGATGCATGTGTTTTTTTCAAAGGCAGAGTCTGGGGGGGGAAAACAGGAGGAGGAGGAGGAGGAGGAGGAGGAGGTGGTGGTGGTGGTGGTGGTGGCCGGAAACATAAATACACCGTTCACAACAACACACTGCATCCTTCCACACAACACATGCAGACTGCCTTTTATAGTGCAGGAGGCGTGCCCTTTAATTTGCGCTCCCCAGGGTGTGTTGCGTTCCATTTTACAAACGCTCTGGACGCCAGGCGCAAAATGGGGCGGTCCGACTGAAGTTTGGATTCGGGGCGGCCAAAGGGCGTTGCACGAGGATGTGACGTCATTTTCTGCGCGCGCATCCGGGCGGCCGCTAAACTTTGCGCCGGCGCTAACGGGCAACTTAATTTGGGGCGGGGCGCAAACTGCGCTGCGCCCGGGCGCTACACGCATAGCGCCCGAAAATCACTTCTCTTAAGGCGCTAACTGCTGGCGCAAGCAACTGAAAATCTAGCCCTCTGAGTTCAAAACCTACTACAGCTGTATTCAGTTTAAAATGTCTGATAATACTACAACCTTGGAAACTAACCTTTTATAAATTGAATCTAACATCTTCATATCAACATTATGAACTGAAATTCAGTAAAAGTGATCAGGAAGCTGTTAGATTGTCATAAAAATCCAACTGGTTCTTGAATGTCCTTTCGGGAAGGAAACCTGCCATTTTTTACCTAGTCTGGCCTATATGTGACTCCAGTCTCACACCATTGTGGTTGACTCCGAACTGCCCTCTGAAGTAGACTAGCAAACCGCTCAGTTGTATCAAACTGCTCGAATTCAAGAAGGTCGACCACCACCTTCTCAGGGCAACTAGGGATAGTCATCAAATACTGGCCTTCCCAGCGAGACGCACACCCCGAGAATGAATTAAACAAAAGTTACGCCATTTGAATATGGCTTTCCTCACCAAGCAAAGGAGTGGGTCTCAAGGGGTAGATTTCCAACTTGCCGCCTCAGCGTAAAACTGGCACTGTGGATCGGCCTCCTGTTATAGAAACTGTAACTCCCCTGTCCTTCTTCGAAGTAGTGCCGCGGGATCTTTCACGTCCAATCTGAGGGGGCAGACGGGGCCTCGGTTTAATGCCTTATCCGAAAGACGGCACCTCCGACAGTGCCGCACTCCCTCAGCACTGCACTGGGAGTCTCAGCCTGGATTTTTGTGCTCAAGTCTCTGGAGCGAGGCTTGAACCCACGGCCTTCTGACTCAGAGACGCGTGGCATATAAGAATATTTCTGGCACTGTAGAAAATATACAACCCTCACAGCAGCAAAAGATGATTAAAAAGCTACTGATTCTAAGCTTGATTTGCATCTGAACTGATCCCCAACTCGGAGCAGTCACAGGGTTAATCAA
This sequence comes from Somniosus microcephalus, assembly GCF_052327205.1. NCBI lineage: Eukaryota > Metazoa > Chordata > Chondrichthyes > Squaliformes > Somniosidae > Somniosus > Somniosus microcephalus. The sequence continues at coordinate 17,507,758 of NC_140992.1, forward strand.
TATGGCAAACAGAGCGACCATTAATACGCGGGAAGTCGTAGACAGCAAAATGTGAACCATTTAATCTTTTTTTACTGTTTCCTTTCAGCAGTGCCCAGCTTGACAGATGGGACACAATGTTTTATGCAAAAATAAAAGGAATGAAAAACTGAAAAGCTACATCAATATTTCATTCACCTCACAAAATCACACTTGATCGGAGAATCCGAAACTTAGAAATTGTACTTGTAGTGTATGTACCTTTAAGGGTAGAACTACTTTTTGCAGCTCCTGTATACTGTAGTACCGGCAGTGACCACACCTGTATATAAACCCTGAGTAGGGATCTGTACGTTTAGTTTTAGAGAAATCCTCATCCAGTAAATACCTGTTGATTGTTCCTTGCAGTCTCGTGTCTAGTTATTGAAGGACACACAACATCAAAATACACGGATCTAACAGTGGCAACGAGGCAGATTCGGACATACCTGCAACTCTGCATTACCTCCCAGGGATTCGCTCCTGGAGAACAGTGGAAGAAAGTTGAGGCCAGAAGCACGGGCGTCGACCACGAGCAACTGCCCAGTCATCCAGCAGAGATTTGAGCATCGCAGGGGAGGCTGTTGAGAGCTGGGCTTGGTTCTCCAGTCACAGTGGTCCAGCGAAATGGGCTGGCAACAGGTACGGCGCAGACCCTTCCCGGACAGCGGCGGCTAGAGCCGACCGACGGCACAGAAAAGGCCGAGCAGCGTCGACGGGAGAAGAGAGAGGGTAGAGCGCACAGGGCGCAGCTGGTGTTCAGGACCGAACGGCGGTCGACGGGAGAAGAGAGAGGGTAGAGTGCACAGGGCGCAGCCGGTGTTCAGGACAGAGCGGCGTCGATGGGAAAAGAGAGAGGGTAGAGCGCACAGGGCGCAGCCGGTATTCAGGACCGAACGGCGTCGACGGGAGAAGAGAGAGAGGCGCAAAGGAAAACGCACAGAGCGCAGCTGGTGTTCAAGGGATGAGCAGCGTAGGCGGGGAAGAAAGGGAAACGCGCAGAGCGCAGCTGGTGTTCAAGGGCCGAGCAGCCGCAGCAGAGAAGAAGGGAGAGCGCGGGAAAACGCCATTTTGAGCCGCAGCGGAGAAGAAGGGAGAGCGCGGGAAAACACCATTTTGAGCCGCAGCAGAGAAGGGCGAGTGCGGGAAAACGCCATTTTGAGCCGCAAGAAGAAGGGAAAGCGCGGGAAAACGCCATTTTGAGCCAGTCTAACCACACCCAGGGATGCCGAAGAGTGGCAGTATCACAGCGTTCGACAATGAAGTCGAAGATTGGACGACATATGTCGAACGCATAGAAGTGTACTGCAAGGCAAATGAAGTGCCAGATGAGAGGAAAGCGCTGGTATTGTTGAATTCCATGGGTGCAAAAACGTATGGCTTACTGCGAAACCTAGTAACCCCAGAGAAGCCAGTGGACAAGGATTTTGGAAACATAGGGCTGGATTTTGCTAGGGCCGGGGAGGCGGGATTGGAGGCGTGTGGGGGATAAAAATGGCAAAACTGGCGTGCGGGCCCAAACCCGCCTCCATCCCGCCTCCACGCAATTTTCCTAAATTCGTGCCTGCTGGTTCCGACTCCGTCCCGCCTCCAGGAGGCGGGATAGGCCCTTAAGGCCCTTAACAAGCCCTCAATTGGCTCTATAATCCCATTTTCCTAACCACGTGCAAGTTTACTCGTTTTCCCACGTGAAACACGCCTGGTGGGAAACACACATCTGAAACCTGGCGGGAGCACAACTGGCTTGCGGAGTAGCAGCTGCAGCTCAACCATTAAGTGGCAGATTTGAACAGGCTTTAATTGCAGGTGGCATAACTTTGCTCTCTCAGGTCTGGGGGATCTTTCAGAAGGCATACCCACAGCTCTGGAAGTTTGCAGCCTGACAACCATCTCCAGTGTGACCTCCTGGGAAACCCCTCTCGCCACCTTCACTGAGCGCTTCCTCAACTGAGGCGTCTACCAGAAGCATGGGAGCCATTTTTGTCCTGCCCTTCTGGATATTAAATGAGGCCGCCCAACAGCAGCAGCAACAACAGTTGCGCCAAGCTGCTGCTGCCCCACCTGAGGATGCACAGGCCAGAAGGGGCCAGCGCATGGAAGGCCGTCGGCGCAGGAGAGACCCCCCAAACAGGGTCTACAGACGCAGGGTCAGCTACCTCAACATGCCTGAGCAGCAGTGCCAAAGGCGGCTCCGACTTTCGCGAGAGATAGTGGCTGACATCCGCGCAATGCTGCAGCAAGACCTGGAGCCCAGAGGAACAGCTGGACACCCCTTATCAGTGGCCGTCAAAGTCACCATCGCACTCAACTTTTTTGCCTCAGGCTCATTCCAGGGATCAGCAGCAGACATCAGCGGCATCTCCCAGGCGGCCGCACACACCTGCATCAAGCGGGTAACCGATGCCCTCTTTGCCATCGCGCACAATCACATCCATTTCACCAAGGATCGAGCAAGTGTCATGGCGAGAGCGGTTGGATTTGTTAATCTTGCAGGCTTTCCAAGGGTGCAGGGCATCGTTGATTGCACACATGTGGCCCTTAAGGCTCCCCATCGCAATCCTGGTATTTTTGTCAACCGCAAGGGCTTCCACTCCCTCAACGTTCAGCTGGTGTGTGACCACAAGAAGGAAATTTTGCATGTTTGTGCCAAGTACCCTGGCAGTTGCCATGACTCCTTCATACTGCGCCAGTCTACTGTGCCTCCGCTATTCAGTCCGCCAGAGCAACTTAACGGATGGCTACTTGGAGACAAGGGCTATCCCCTGAGGACGTGGCTATTGACGCCGCTGAGGAGCCCATCCAACGCAGCTGAGGAGAGCTACAACTCCAGCCACCTTTCCACCAGAGCCATGATCGAGCAGACCATTGGTCTGCTGAAGATGCGCTTCAGATGCCTGGATAGATCAGGTGGAGCCCTGCAATACTCAGCAGCCAGGGTCTCCAGAATCGTTGTGGTTTGCTGTGTGCTTCACAACATGGCACAGCGTCGTGGCTTGCAGATGGCCGAGGACCAAGTGGCTCCTGACATATCCTCCTCAGATGAGGGGGAGGAGGAGAGCGAAGACGAACATCTTGCAGAGGCTCATCAACCAGCGGCAGCAGTGCGCGAGAACATTGGTGGCTGGCATGCAAGGAACGCGCTCATATTGGGCAGATTTGCTGAGCCTCGCCCATGAGGGACTATTGCCTCGCATCCTTTTACCTGAGCACTGACAATAGCCAGGAACCAGCTGACTTCTAGCGATGTGACCACCATACTGACCTCAAAGTGAAAATCCCATTCGCGAAATGACACACGCCACAACTACAGCAGTAGCCAACAGATGATTTATTAACATTATTCTGATGGCTTTCAACCATAACATATTAAATTCCACCCAAGTGACTACCCTTGTGACTATTTGTGCAGTTTCTTTCTCTTACGCGTGCTCCTACATAGTGGTTCCCCAGTGGCATCAGCAGATGTGGAGGCCCCTTGCTCACTTCCTTGCTGCTCCTGTCTGGACAGCTTTGGCGGGCGTCCTCTGGGGTTGCGAGCCTGTAAGGGCTGCGCAACAGTCTGCTGCTCCTGCGGCTGTGCAGGGGTTGAGACGCCGCTCTCACTTGGGTGCTGACTTGTCAGTGGCATGGAAGTTTGAGCGCTTGGAGAGGAGCCCCCACCTCCTTGTTCTCTGCCACCATCATCCCTCTCATGGGTCAGGTCCCCCTCAGCGCTTGCAAGTGGCGAGAGAGCACCTTGCTGCACATCAGGGGAGCCATGGGGACCCGTGTCGGGACTGGCAGTCCTTCTCAGAGGGACTGCCATGAAGGTCTGGTTTCTCTGTTCAATAGCTGCCCATCGCTCCTCCAGAGATGTCAGTCTAGTCTGAACACTCACCATGTTTTCAACACTTGCGCAGCTTATCTCCTCCATGGCTGTAGCCAGCCTTTCCACGGAGGTTGCCATCCTTTCCGTGGTAATGCGTTGATGCGCCAATGACTCCACAAAGGCTCTGCTCATGTTAGCGACGGACTCCTCCATTCGCTCCACACTCGGAGCAACCCTGGAGACAAAACCTGCCAGAGACTCCTGCATATTTTCCTGGAGTGCCATCACCGCTGATACTGTGGATGGACCCAGAGGCAGAGGGTCGACATGCAGCTGAGCCGAGCTGGGAGAGTGCTGCGCCCTCCGACTAGGACTCTCCACTGCTGTCCCTGTCTCCACCATCTGCTGAGGCTCACTTGTGAGCTGTGATACACCAGGTGACAACACTACTCTATGTCCCGAAGGTCCCACCGAGGTGTGAGTGTCTGCGCTGGTGCTGGGTGCGTTGCCTTCTGCTGACACTGTGCCCTCAGAGGTTGCAGCTTCCTCTGAGGAGTCTGGATGCTGAGGCTGAACCTCCTCCTGCGTCCTGGAGACGGGAGCTTGCGATGGTCCTGTGGGGGAGTAAAGGAAAGTGTCAGAGATGAGAGGCCAGGGTTACCTGCACAGTGCTTATTGCAGATGATCAGGGGTCCATCTGCTAGAGCTTCCAAGTCATTATCAGCGAGTCATGCAATGCAATTGAGAGAGTTGGAAAACTCTTCTGTCACCAGCTTGCTCTGCTGCACCGGTCTCTCCGTCCCCCACTTGTGTGTCGTCCTGGATGCCGACGATCTCCAGGATCGCCTCCTCCCATGGGGTCAGCTGGGCTAAGGAGGCTGCCCCTCCACCTGTCCTGGCTCGCTCACTTCAGTTGTGAGCTCTCTTTTCCTGCAATGGGGGAGACAAGTGGAGTTTGAGCGAGAATGAAGGAGTGAGTGTAGAGAATCGATGGCATAGATGCTTAGAAGGAGAGAAAGATGGAGTGAGATGGCAAGACCAAGGGCCCTTCCTATGTGATGTAAGTTGTTTTCATAGCATGACAGCGATAGGGAGTGTGAGGGCTGCATAGTCCATTAGTTAGGTGAATGTGACCATAGAGAGAGAGGGAGTGGGAAAGGGTGCATGGATGTCGGTGTCAATTGGGATGTGGAGGAAGAGATTGGTAAAGCTGAGAGCTGGTGAGGAAAGGCAATGGGGATCAGATTAAGAGTGATGGGAACATCATACTCACTTTTCCAGTGCGCAGAAGGTCATGGAAGCATTTCCGACACTGGATCCATGTTCTGCTGGTATTCGAGCTGGCGTTCACCTGCTCTGCCACCCTCAGCCACACAGCCTTGGTTTGCTGGGGTGGCTTCTTCCTCCCCGAGGAGGGGAAGAGCACCTCCCTGCTCTCTGTCGCTCCCTCCACCAATGCCTGGAGGGCTGCCTCGTCAAATCTGGGGGATGCCTTACTCCGATGTGTCGCCGTGATTGATGATGGTAGCAGCAGCTGCCAGGGCCAGGAGCTTGGCAGTCTGCTGAAGTGAGCAAGGCTTGTGGAAGCCCTTAAATGAAGCAGCAGTGATGATGTCATCGGAGGCGAGCTTCCCACCTGAAAAGCTCACTGGCTAGGGGTTCCCACACGTGGGGAATCAATTGGGCTATAAAATCAAAATTGCATCAATTTCCCACATCATTCAGGATTCGTGTGGGAAACACGAAATGTGGGGAACATGACGCCAACCCGCCCCCGTAGCAAAATCCAGCCCATAGTGTCAATCCTACATAACCACTTAAACCCCACACCGCTGCTGATAGCAGAAAGATTTAAGTTTCACAAAAGGAACCAGCATAAAGATGAAAGTAATGCTGAGTATTTAACAGAACTGCGCAAGCTATCGAAACACTGCCAGTTTGGAACGGGACTAGCAGATACTTTAAGGGACAAGTTTGAGTGTGGGCTTCAAAGTGAAGGAACCCAGAAACGGCTTCTATCAGAAAAGGATCTTACACTGGACAAGGCTTTCAGCATGGCAGTATCACATGAAGCAGCCACACGGGGCGCTGCAGAGATACAACGGAGACCACAAGAATATGGCACAAATGAAATGTCATACGGAACAGTGAAGTGCTATCGCTGTGGCAGAACAATACAGAACGACCATAATGATTGCTGGTTTAAGGACAAAGTGTGCAGACAGTGTGGAAAAGTAGGACACATAGCAAGAGTCTGCAGGTCGGGAAAGAAAACCACCAGCAAGAAATCTCCACAGGAGAAGTACAAGAAGGTACATAAGGTGACGGACAGTAGTTCAGACGAACAGAAAAGTGATACAGACTCTGGAAGCAAGGAGCTGGGTTGTCTGAAACTACATAAGGTGATCCAAACGGAGGATCATCAAACTATCTGGGTCATGCTCAAGATAGCTGGAGTCCAAGTGAAAATGGAATTGGACACAGGATCAGCCCTAACAGTCATAAACCGAAGGGACTACAAGCGGCTATTCTCACATATACCCTTGAGAGATAGAGATTGTCTTGAAGACGTACACGGGGCAAAAAGTCTACCCCAAAGGAAAAATAAGGGTGAACGTTGTATATAACGGTAAGGAAACACCAAAAATGGACCTATATGTATTGCCAGATGGAGGACCACCACTACTAGGACATGAATGGATCCGGAAGATACAGCTAGATTGGCATTCCATACAAGCACTGACTGTAGATGCCAAAAAGGATGACGACGCCACACCTGGACGACTGTCAAAAATGCTAACTGACGCACAAGAAGTGTTCCAGGAGGGACTTGGAACACTAAAAGGCATAACAGCGACGATCAAAATAGAGGAAAATGCAAGCCCAAAGTTTTTTAAGGTCAGACCGGTATCTTATGCAATCCGCCCAGCCGTAGAAGCAGAGCTGGAAGGTTTGGAACGTTCAGGAGTACTGTCCAAAGTGGACTGGAGCGAGTGCGCCACACCCATCATTCCTGTAATGAAGAGGTCGTTGAGTAATACGCCTGGGGAACCAAAGAAAGTTCGCATCTGTGGGGACTTTAAGGTGACAGTGAACCCAGTCCTTCACACGGTACAATATCCGCTTCCGCGGATTGAAGATATTTTTGCCTCGCTATCTGGAGGGAAACGCTTCACTAAGATTGATCTGGCCCAGGCGTACCTGCAAATGGAGGTAGAAGAAGCCTCGAAACAGTACCTCACGATCAACACTCATAAAGGTCTCTACCAATACAACCGGCTGGTGTTCGGGGTAGCATCAGCTCTGGCTATTTGGCAAAGGGCAATGGATCAAGTCCTGCAAGGGATTCCAGGGACCCAGTGTTATTTGGACGACATCCTGATCACGGGCAAAAATGACACTGCTCACCTTGCCAACCTGGAGCAGGTGCTCACTAGATTGAAGGAATATGGGCTCCGAGCAAATCGCCACAAATGCGAGTTTTTCCAGAAGCAGATCTCGTATTGTGGCCACGTTATTGATGAAGAGGGGTTACATAAGTCCCCTGAAAAGATTGAGGCAGTAGTCAAGGCTCCAGCACTGGAAAATGTGTCACAACTGAGGTTGTTCCTCGGGCTGGTGAACTACTACCATAAGTTCTTGCCGAATTTGTCTATAGTACTACACCCACTGAACACCCTACTGCAAACGGGGGTACCATGGAAGTGGAATGACGAATGTAAACGAGCTTTCCAGAAGTGCAAAGAGTTGATCCCATCAAAAGAGGTGTTGGCTCATTTCAACCCAGCACTACCAATTCGGTTGGCGTGTGATGCATCACCCTATGGCATTGGAGCAATGCTGTCGCACAAGTTCCCGGACGGCTCGGAGAGGCCGGTAGCCTTTGCGTCTCGGTCACTAACCTCAGCCGAGCGTAACTACGCCCAGATTGACAGGGAGGCCCTCAGCCCAGTGTGGGGAGTGAAAAAGTTCAACCACTATCTGCACGGGCAGAAGTTCACCTTGCTGATGGACCACCAACCACTTGTCTCCATCTTTAATCCAAAGAAGGGCGTGCCGGTGATGACTGCGCAACGGCTACAAAGGTGGTCCCTTTTTCTAGGGGCGAACCAATATGAAATCGAGTATAAGGGCACGAAACAGCATGGAAACGCTGATGGGCTATCACGCCTGCCACTGCCTACTGCGGAGGAAGCACCAGCAGTGGACCCTGTCGATATATTTCATTCGACTATAATTGAACGCTTGCCAGTAACTAACGCTGATATAGAGAAGGAGACCCGAAATGACCCGACACTGTCTCGGGTATATGACTTGACGGTGAAGGGATGGCCAACACATGGCGACTCACTGTTGCCAGCATTCTCATCCAGAAGAGAACAGCTGTCAGTATGCCAGGGAACCTTGATGTGTGGATCCCGAGTGGTAATTCCACCCAAGTTAAGGGAGAGAGTGCTCAATGAGCTTCACGAAGACCATCTGGGAGGGGTGAAAATGAAAAGCCTTGCTGGGGCTTATGTGTGGTGGCCGGGGATCGATCAGCAAATCGAGGACCTGACAAAAAGCTGCTCAGGATGCAAGGTCCAAAATGCACCACCACATGCCCCTCTACACCCCTGGGAGTGGCCCTCATCTCCATGGCAACGGGTGCATATTGATTTTGCTGGTCCATTCATGGACTCAATGTTTCTAATAGCCGTGGATGCGCACTCGAAATGGCCTGAGGTGATCAAAATGTCGTCCACCACCACGGAGAAAACTATTGCAGTCCTACGGACCATATTTGCCAGGAACGGCTTGCCAGAGCAGATTTGCTCTGATAACGGACCACAGTTTGTGTCCGAAGAGTTTCGAAGATTCATGAAAAGGAATGGGGTAAGGCATTACACATCCGCCCCGTATCATCCAGCCACAAATGGATTGGCTGAGAGGTTCGTACAAACCTTTAAGAAAGCAGTAAGGGCCATGTGCGATGACGACATTCCACTGCAGCATAAGGTGGACAATTTCCTGTTAGCCTACAGAAATGCGACACATGCAGTCACCAACCAGACCCCGGCCATGATGTTCTTTAACCGAAAGTTGAGATCTCGTCTGGATTTGCTCAGACCAAATGTACGAAGAGATGTTGAGAATAAGCAATTCCAGCACATCAATGAGAAGCCGACAAGGAGCTTCAATATAGGGCAACCAGTCTTGGCCCGCGACTACCGAACAGAGAAATGGCAACCAGGAACGATATGCACACGGCAGGGGCCACTAATGTACACAGTGGATGTTGGGGAGAACATTGTGAGATGCCATGTCGACCAGATCCTAGAGTCACAGGAACGAGTCAACCCCATGTCTCGCGCACCTGGTGATGAACGCGACATACAGGTAGCATCTACCCCAGAAACAGTAGCATCGGAAGCTGATGAACCAACTGACGACAGGGGGCCTCCGCACCAAGAGCAAGACACTCAGGAAAGGCGCTATCCAGAAAGGATCAGGAAGCCGCCCCAACGACTGAATTTATAAATGGACTATTTTCAGTTAATGTGCATGTTAAAAGTGTTAATTGTTAAATGAATGTTATGGTACTGTCAATCTAAAGGGGAGGAATTGTAGTGTATGTACCTTTAAGGGGAGAACTACTTTTTACAGCTCCTGTATACTGTAGTACCGGCAGTGACCACACCTGTATATAAACCCTGAGTAGGGATCTGTACGTTTAGTTTTAGAGAAACCCTCATCCAGTAAATACCTGTTGATTGTTCCCTGCAGTCTCGTGTCTAGTTATTGAAGGACACACAACATCAAAATACACGGATCTAACAGTACTGAATCACTCCAGACTCATGCTTACGGACAAAGGTCACATGAGGAAAAACTTTTTTACGCAGAGAATGGTTATGATCTGGAATGCACTGCCTGAGAGGGTGGTGGAGGCAGATTCCATTGTGGCTTTCAAAAGGGAGTTGGATAAGTACCTGAAGGAAACAAAATTTGCAGGGCTACGGGGAAAAGGCGGGGGAGTGGGACTAGCTGAAGTGCTCTTGCAGAGAGCCGGCACGGGCTTGATGGGCCGAATGGCCTCCTTCTGTGCTGTAACCATTCTACGATTCTAAAGCGGTGACACTGGGGTGAATGGGCGGTAGCGGTAGGCCGTCTGTTTTATATCTCACCCAAATTTTGTTTCCATTGGCAACCAATCCATCCCGTTTTCTGACGAGCAGGGAAAGTGAAGATTCAACCCTTTGCATGTTAACTTCCAAATTTTCCATTAGAGATATTAAACTTTTAATTATGTATTAGAATGGAGGCTGATGTCTTGGTGAGAAAAGACCAGGGTGATTCTAGTTCCGCTTCTACCATCTTGGTGGTCACATGATACAACGATAATAGAGTGAGAGTGACTGCCCCTGACATCAAGGCAGCATTTGACCGAGTGTGGCATCAAGGAGCCCTAGTAAAACTGAAGTCAATGGGAATCGGGGGAAAAACTCTCCACTGGCTGGAGTCATATCTAGCACAAAGGAAGATGGTTGTGGTGATTGGAGGTCAATCAGGACCCCGCTGCAGGAGTTCCTCAGGGCAGTGTCCTAGGCCCAACCATCTTCAGCTGCTTCATCAATGACCTTCCCTCCAACATAAGGTCAGAAGTGAGGATGTTCGCTGATGACTGCACAGTGCTCAGTGTCATTCACAACTTCTCAGATAATGAACCAGTCCATGCCCGCAAGCAGCAACATCTGGATAACATTCAGGCTTGGGCTGATAAGTGGCAAGTAACATTCGCGCCACAGAAGTGTTAGGCAATGAATATCTCCAACAAGCAAGAGTCTAACCACTGCCCCTTGACATTCAACAGCATTACCATCGCCGAATCCCCCACCATCAGCATCCTGGGGGTCACCATTGACCAGAAACTTAACTGGACCAGCCACATAAATACTGTGGCAACAAGAGCAGGTTAGAGGCTGGGTATTCTGCGGCGAGTGTCTCACCTCCTGACTCCCCAAAGCCTTTCCACCATCTAAAAGGCACAAGTAAGGAGTGTGATGGAAAACTCTCCACTTGCCTTGATGAGTGCAGCTCCAACAACACTCAAGAAGCTCAACACCATCCAAGACAAAGCAGCCCGCTTGATTGGCACACCATCCACCACCTTAAACATTCACTCCCTCTACCAGCGGTGCACCGTGGCTGCCATGTGTGCCGTCTACAAGATGCACTGCAGCAACTCGCCAAGGCTTCTTCAGCAGCACCTCCCAAACCCGCAACCTCTACCACCTAGAAGGACAAGGGCAGCAGGCGCATGGGAACACCACCACCTCCAAGTTCCCCTCCAAGTCACACACCACCCTGACTTGGAAATATATCATCGTTCCTTCATTGTCACTGGGTCAAAATCTTGGCACGCCCTCCCTAACAGCCCTGTGGGAGTACCAGCACCACACGGACTGCAGCGGTTCAAGAAGGTGGCTCACCACAACCTTCTCAAGGGCAATTAGGGATGGGCAATAAATGCTGGCCTTGCCAGCGATATCCACATCACATGAATGAATAAAAATAAAATTTATGGTCCCTAGTTTCTGTTTCCCCCACAAGTGGAAAGTTTAGGGGTAAATTGTTATCTGGAATGCTGTCCGAGAATGCTATAGACGAAAAATTTACCCCCATGACATCTGATGTCGCGAGACAGAAACCAACATTCCAAGCTTCTAATAAATATTACCTAGTTATGGCCAGGCAGCTACTAATAAAGTAGGACTTCACTGTATCAAAGCTCCACTGTAATATTCCAGCCTCACTTTGTGTTTGCCTTGTTGCTTGTTATAATTGTGAATTGGAAGAAATAACTTGAGACTAAAAAGTCTCTTCAGGCTGGTGCTAGAATAACTGGATAGTCGCTTAGAATTTGTTGATTTTTTTGGTTCCCTGTGGATGTTCTAACATTCTGCACCATGACGGTGACCTTGTTTCCAGACTAGCTGTCTGCTGTTTGTGTGCTAGGAAGGTTGTTGACTGTATCTTTGATAATCTACCCTAGGCCCACCCCTAAAAAGAGAGTAAAGGAGATATCTAAAGAGCTTTCAGCTCAGACGGCGAAGAGGGAAGGCAAGAGTTGTTCGCGCACGCCAGCCGTCTGTCTGATCGGGACCAATACCAGCTGCTGGTCACGGTCGTATGTCTACTACGTCTATCTTGATTGCATGTTGTACTTAACCTAAACTGCCGCTCCTTAATAAAATGCCTTACAACTCCTAAGACCCTCTGGGTAATCCGTGTGTGACCTGTGATCCAAATCTTACAGTGGGGTCAGAAGTGGGATCCCAGAGTTGGGAGTTGTATGGTTCCGGTTGTGGGGACCGGAGGGACTTGGCCGAACGCACGTGATCGTCACTTAAGATTGAGTAGGGAAATCCCTGAAAGAGGAGAGAGGGAGAGAGTGAGGTACAATGGCGCTGGCCGACCATCGAGAACAGCTAGTAGACAGCGTGACGGAAAAAGTCAGCACATCCGCCGCAGCGGACCTCCTAAAAATCTTCGAAGACGGTAACGGGAATTATGACCACATCCTTGATAAACTCTCTGAGGATGTTCAGATAAAAAAACTTAAAATTAGGAGAGGTCGAGACAGGTTAGCTTACGGGTCACACTTGTGCACTGCCCAGTTAAATAGGGAGACTAAAGAGTTAAAAGATTTAGTGAGCCAGATGCGGGAAGAAAGAGGCAGATGGTGGGAGAACCTTTCTGCCCTCCACAACCAGTTGCTCTGGGAGCAATGGATTCAGGACAAAATGCAGTGTACACTAAAGAAACTAGATCAATTACTCGAACAGAATATTGAACTACAGGCAGAAAACACCAGACTGCGTGAGGAGTTAGAGGATGCAAGGGGAGCGTTAAGGGAAGTAAAGCGGCACCAAACCACTGCCTCCCCCGAGGCAGACCATGGCCCATGCTTAGCAAAAATCCAACAGCTGCCGGCACCAATCGGCCAACAACGGGCATTGGTGGCTGCTGTCTCCAAAATCAAACTGAAAGATCCCGGCCTTTGCTGGGACAATCTAGCCGAGGACCCCACTCCCTCTGCTCCCTCCGCTCCGCCTCCACCGTACAAGGATGGTGAAGCAAACAAAGCAAATAAAGCCATACCAGTGTGTGTGGTCACTCGGGCCAATGCTGCCCGTCAGACTCAGCACCAGACTGAAGAGGAGGTGGAAGGCGTCCAATCCTTCTCCTCGACCACTAATGACAAGGGGGAAATGGCCACCACCATCACGCATAGGCTCCTTTCCGCTGTTGAGGTCAGGGTACTAAAGGACGACCTAGGGACGGTGGACGTGAACACCAGCCCCCTCAACCTCAGGCAGCGGTGGAGGATTTCTATAATCACCCACCCAGAACTAGAAGGGGACGACCTTGACGTAAGAAAACTACTCGGCACTTGGCCTGAGTATTAAACAAGGCTTTAATCAACTGTTATTTAACATGGAGATCTAGTTGTGTCCTTCACTAGTTCCTGTTAAAGAATGTCCTGAGCAAGCTGGGCCCATGCCCGAGTATTTATACTCTCCCTGGACAGCGCCACCAGCAGGCCTCCCAGTATTATTTCATAAATCATTTCCACATGAATGACAAGATTCATGTCAGACCTTAAACAGGTCCTCCTGGCTGCGTGTTCCTCAGAATTAAAACAAGAAATGGATCCGGACATTCTGGTGTTTGGCGTGATAGAGGATATTGAGGTAGAACTATACCAAGCACTAGGGGAGGAGGGTATCGACTTCTACTAGGCTCTAACTAGCACCAAACAGGGCCCTACCGAAAGCTCGAATGCCTTCGCGAATAAACCCCATGACATTTTCCAGCACACCAGGGGTGGTAGAGGGGACTGCTTCAACTCCCCGGGCTTCAAAACACTTTTTTTGAACGGCCTCCAACCATTGGTCTGTAACGCGCTGGGTGTTTAGGTCTCCAAAGACACCCCGTGGGAATAAGTACGCACCCATGCCAGAACTGCTTGGGATCAGCCCCGTGCCGATATCCCTGGGACACCTGCTAAAGCTACAGTAGAGTCCGTCGAAGGCCCGCTGCCTAACCCAAAGTCAGGGCCGTCCAAAACTCCCGCGCCAGGAAAAGGTGCCTCGGTGCGTTGCTCCATCTGCCACCGTCTAGACCACTATGCCCGTCAATGCAACAACAACTCCGCCAAGGGCAAGCAGACCCCGACCCGGCCGAACAGCGAGTAGAGAGAATGGAGGCAGCCATAGGGGCTTTGACCATCGGACTGGGGGCCCGACCGGTTGCTGCGACGCATCGGCAACTCGAGTCGACGGATTTGTTTCCACCTCCTCTGTGACTCCCACAGACCTCTGAGTGGGAGGTAACTTCCCCTCTCCGACACGATGGTGGTGGGAGACCGGAAATCCGCACTGTTGATTCTGGAGCCCGTCATCAATTAATGTGAGTCGACTCCGGCTCCTCCGCCACCATCATCCACGATCCCCACCCCGATCCTACAAAGGCCGTGCCCCAAGTTTTATTGGGCTTTGGCAATTCAACCCAGACAACTATACCAGGATCCCTTACCTTGGAGCTGAAGCAGGGTGTTGTTCACAAAGGCACGTTCACAACCAGCTCCCCAGTTTGGCCGGTTAGAAAACCGAATGACTATCAGATGACTATTGACTATCGCAAACTCAACTCAGTCACCCCCGCGTGTGCCCCGGTGGTTCAGGAGACACTCACCCTACTCTCCCGGATTCCCAGTGGCAGTAATCAGTACAGAATGAGATTCAGTAGAAAACGTCAGAAATTGAAAATTGGCTTATGGGAAAAAGGATAAGCTGGAAACATAGAAACATAGAAGATAGGAGCAGGAGTAGGCCATTCGGCCCCTCGAGCCCGCTCCGCCATTTAATGAGATCATGGGTGATCATCCAAATTCAGTACCCTGTCCCTGCTTTCTCCCCATATCCCTTGATCCCTTTAGCCTCAAGAAATATATCCAACTCCTTCTTGAATATATTTAATGAATTGGCCTCAACTGCCCTGTGTGGCAGAGAATTCCACAGGTTCACCGCTCTCTGGGTGAAGAAATTCCTCCTCATCTCAGTCAAATATAAATGATCTAGACGAGGGAACTAGATGTAATATCTCTAAGTTTGCAGACGACACAAAGCTGGGTGGGCGTGTGTGCTGTGAGGAGGATGCAGAGAAACTCCAGTATGATTTGGACAGGATGGGTGATTATACTGCATTTGCCATGCATCTGCCCAATGTGGATGAATGTGAGGTTATTCACTTCGGTGGCAAAAACAGGAAGACAGATTATTATCTGAACGGCAATAGATTGGGAAAAGGGGAAGTGCAATGAGACCTGGGTGTCCTTGTGCACCAGTCACTGAAGGTAAGCATGCAGGTGCAGCAGGCGGTTAAGAAGGCAAATGGTATGTTGGCCTTCATAGCGAGAGGATTTGCGTACAGGAGCAAGGATGTCTTGCTGCAGTTGTACAGGGCCTTGGTGAGACCACATCTTGAATATTCTGTGCAGTTTTGGTCACCTTATCTGAGGAAGGATGTTCTTGCCATGGAGGGAGTGCAGCGAAGATTCATCAGACTGATACCTGGGATGGCAGGAATGACGTATGAAGACAGATTGGGTCGATTAGGCTTATATTCGCTAGAGTTTAGAAGAATGAGAGGGGATCTCATTGAAACTTATAAAATTCTAACAGGACTAGACAGACTAGATGCAGGAAGGCTGTTCCCGATGGTCAGGGAGTCCTGAACCAGGGGTCACAGTCTAAGGATAAGGGGTACGCCATTTAGGACTGAGATGAGGAGGAATTTCTTCACCCAGAGAGTGGTGAACCTGTGGAATTCTTTACCACACAAGGCAGTTGAGGCCAATTCAATAAATACATTCAAGAAGGAGTTAGATATATTTCTTAAGGCTAAAGGGATCAAGGGATATGGGGAGAAAGCAGGGACAGGGTACTGAATTTGGATGATCAGCCATGATCGCATTGAATGGCGGAGCAGGCTCAAGGGGCCGAATGGCCTACTCCTGCTCTTATCTTCTATGTTTCTATGTTTCTATTTAACACCCAAGTTGAGAAAGCAATAAGCAAATTAGGGAACCACGAGTGGTGGGAAGTAGCTTATAATACCAGTCAACATCCCTGGGCACGAATGGTATCAGCGGGCCGAAAACTTAGAACTAGCTAGATTAGTCAAAAGAGGATTGTGAGAAAATAAGAACATAAGAAATAGGAGCAGGAGTTGACCATTCGGCCCCTCGAGCCTGCTCCGCCATTCAATAAGATCACAGCTGATCTGATCTTGGCCGCAACTCCACTTTCCTGCCCGCTCCCCATAACCCTTGACTCCCCTGTTGCTCAAATTTCTGACGATCTCAGTCTTGAATATATTCACTGTCTCAGCCTCCACAGCTCTCTGGGGTAGTGAAATAAAGAATAGATTTGCCTTCCAAAGTTAGGCTTTATTAACTTTAAAATCGGCAGCATATCTTTCTGCATCCAGTCCCAACTAAAGCTAGAAAAGGACTGAATTTAAGGTAGCCACAACACATCATGTGATCATCAACTACCAATGAGATTACAACAGATATCCCAAGGCAGTTAACAAACAACGAATCACAATACTTTTACTAATCAAGGAATAATCACCACATTCACCCCTCCTTTAAAATATACTCTAACCTAATAACTTTTACAATTTACAATTAATTATTTACAACTAAAACTATGCACAACAAGAATAAAACTGTTCACATGACACAATACTAAGTGAACAACAACAAATAGTAACATTGCACATAAGTATTAAGTATCTCAACTAAAACAATATACTATAATATTTCAACAATTTTAAAACATTACTATCAATTTAAAAGTCCATTTTCAATCGGTCGACCGGATATCTTGTTCGTGTCGACCTTCTTAACCTTGGTGAAATTCCTTGCCCTCCCACACCAGAAGGCACAGAAGTATCTTCAGCAGGAAGGCTATCCATATCCCGATTTTCAACGGTTTCCGGATTAGAAATCCCATCAGGAAGTAAACTGGGACGGTCATAAACATCTATCAAAGGCTGACTAATAGAAGTATGATTATCTGCAATCGGATTGGAAATATTCGTAGTATCTGTAACAGCATCCACATTATCCGAATCATGACCATTATTATTATCCTCAGAAGAGGGCTGGCCCCCACAAGGAGCCAAGTCTTTAATTGAAACAGTACTTTCTTTCCCATCTTGGAATCGAATATGAGCATATTGGGAATTTGCCTCCAACAGCTCCACCTCCTCCACCAAGGGGTCATATTTTGACAATCTAACATGGCGTCGAAGCAACACAGGTCCCTGCATAGTAAGCCATGAAGGTACCGAATATCCCGTAGTAGATCTCCGCAGATAGTTAAAGAGCCTTTCATGGGGGGTCACATTAGTAGCCGTTGAAAGCAATGATCTAATGGAATGCAGGGCATCAGGCAGTATCATTTCCCACTGTGTATTCTTAAGGTTCCGGGATGTCAACGCCAACATAACTGCCTTCCAGATCACCCCATTGTATCGTTCGCACTGTCCATTACCCTGGGGATTATACGGGGTAGTTCGACTAGTAGAAATTCCCCGACTCTGAAGGTATTCCTTCAACTGGGAAGACATAAAAGAACTTCCCTGATCCGAATGGATATACGCAGGCATCCCAAAGATGACAAAAAGTTGAGTCAAACATTTAATAACTGTAGCAGCTGATACATCTGCACAAGGAAAAGCAAAAGGGAACCTTGAAAACTCATCCACAACAGTAAATATATATCGGTTTTGAGTAGTTGAAGGAAGAGGTCCCTTAAAATCAACACTCAAACGTTCAAAAGGAGAAGTAGCCTTTATAAGATGAGCTCGTTGAGGCTTAAAGAAATTCGGTTTACACCGAGCACAGATAGAACATGATGAAGTCATCCGCTTGACGTCTTCAACTGAAAAAGGCAAGTTCTTACTGCGTACAAAGTGTATCATCCTCGTAACCCCAGGATGACATAAGGCATTGTGAAGATTAATAAGTGTATCTCCGTGAATCACCGAACAATAAGCCCTCGACAGTGCATCAGCAGCAACATTATCCTTCCCCGGACGATAAACTATGTCAAAATGGTAACATGCCAACTCAATCCTCCATCTCATTATTTTATCATTTTTAATCTTTCCAAAATGTTTGACATCAAACATAAAGGACACAGATTTTTGGTCAGTTACCAACGTGAAATGTCGCCCCGATAAATAATGTCTCCATTTACGCAATGCTTCTACTATTGCGTATGCCTCTTTTTCTATTGAGGAATGTCTTTTTTCACTATTATTCAAAGTACGTGAGAAAAAGGCCACAGTTCTTCCATTTTGGTTCAAAGTAGCCCCAATTGCAAAATCCGAAGCATCCGTCTCAATCACAAAGGGAACCTGCTCATCAATGGAATGCACAACTGCTCCTAAAATATCCTTTTTAAAATTCTCAAAACATGTCCTGGCCTCCCATGATAGAGGATATGTCGTAACCCGAATAAGAGGCCGGATCATCCGTGAAAAATTTGCAATCCAATTAGAATAATAAGAAAACAGTCCAACAACTCGTTGCAAAGCCTTAGAATTAGTAGGACAAGGTAAATCGATCAATGGTCGCAGACGTTCTGGATCTGGTTTAATCTTATTTCCCAAAATAATATACCCCAATAGATTTACCTCAGTAGTTGAAAAGACACATTTCTCTTTGTTAAAAGTTAAACCAACTTTTTCCGCAGCTTGAAGGAATCTTTTTAAATTAGAATCATGCTCCACCCTTGATTTGCCACACACTGTGATGTCATCTAAGTATGAAAAGGTGTCAGAGAGGGAGTTATCACTTATAAAAGCATCCATTGCCCGTTGAAAACAAGCAACACCATTAGTAACACCAAATGGTATTCGGCAAAACTGATACAGCTTTACACCAGCCTCAAAGGCCGTATATGGTTGATCCTTCTTAACAATAGGAATCTGATGATAAGCACTCTTTAAATCAATAGTGCTAAAAACTTTATACTGAGATACTTTATTGATAAGCTCATCAATCTTAGGCAAAGGGTACGCATCTAATTGAGTATACCTATTAATAGTTTGGGAATAGTCTATCACCATTCGTTTCTTGTGTCTCTCGTTAGTCATGACAACTACCTGTGCTCGCCAAGGCGAACAACTAGGTTCAATGATTCCTTCCAATAAGAGACGTTGAACTTCAGAATTAATAAATTCTCTATCCTGACTGCTATACCTTCTTGACTTGGTAGCAATTGGCTTACAGTCCGACATCAAATTGGAAAAAAGTGATAATGGAGGAATAGATAAAGAGGTTAATCCACAAATAGATAAAGGTGGCTTAGTCCCTCCAAATGAAAGACTAAGAGACTCGTGTAACTGAAGCACATCATGTCCAATCAAAATATCCGCACAGAGATTAGGCAAAACAGATAGGCGTATATCAGTATACGTATTACCTAGAAGAACCATTTTCACAAAGCAACAACCAGCTATTTGTGAAGTAAGGGTCGTCTGAACCATACACACCTGATACGTAACAGGCGAAATTTTCAAATGCTTCTCCTTCGCAAACTGAAGACTTATAAAACTCTCAGTACTGCCCGTATCTATAAGGGCCTTCACTTCCAACCCATTAACTTGAGCCGTAACTATAGCTTTGTTTAGGCCATGAGCAAATGCAGCAGAAATTGATGCAATAAACGCCCTATCTAAAGGCTGAATAGTCACAGAAGAGGTAGTGGAGGAAGACCCTCCCACACCAGGAGAAGGGAAGGTAATTGAACCTGATGATTTGCACACACGTGCATAATGACCTCTCTTGCCGCATTTACTACACACAGCCTCCCGAGCAGGACACTTCAGACGAGGGTGCCGGATATTCCCACAAAAATAACACTTCTGAATCCTAGAGGCAACGGCCGCCGAAGTAGAAACTGTTTCAAAATCTAGTAAACCACTCCCATTAAGTCCACATAATTCCTTTTCATCCGAAACTGCCGAAACCATAGTCGCAGGCCGATTAAAAAGAGCATAAGAATCCGAACTTCTCTGAGCCATATCCAATGTAGAAGCTTGCTCAAAAGCACTTTTAAGATCCAGAGTCTTATTTTCTAACAACCGCTGACGAATTGATCTAGACAGTAATCCATTAATAAAAGCATCCTGTACCGATTCGTCCTTATATTCTTCAGCCGTCACAGCCTTATAATTACAGTCAACACTAAGGCACCGAAGTGCTTGTAAATAAGTATCCAAAGATTCTCCCACCCGCTGCCTACGGGCAGATAAAAGATGACGTGCAAATACCTCATTCTTTGGTTTAACAAAAATCTTTTCCAATGTAGAAGTAGCCTCTTCATATGTTTTACAGTGCAAAATATATTTATATACATCCGGGTCAATGTAGTTGATCAGCATATTCAGCTTATTTAGAGCCTCTTGATCCAACACGCCCAAAAAGTTTTTAAATGTACAATACCAATGTTTCCATTTATCATCCACTCCAGCAGAATTGGGGTCAGCCTTGAATCGTTCTGGTTGAAGATATCGCTCCATTCTAACATAAAGTTAATAAATTGAAATAAAGAATAGATTTGCCTTCCAAAGTTAGGCTTTATTAACTTTAAAATCAGCAGCATATCTTTCTACATCCAGTCCCAACGAAAGCTAGAAAAGGACTGAATTTAAGGTAGCCACAACACATCATGTGATCATCAACTACCAATGAGATTACAACACATATCCCAAGGCAGTTACCAAACAACGAATCACAATACTTTTACTAATCAAGGAATAATCACCACAGGTAGAGAATTCCAATGATTCACGACCCTCCGAGAGAAGAAATCCCTCCTCATCTCCATCTTAAATGGGTGACCCCTTATCCTGAAACTATGCCCCCTAGTTCTAGATTCCCCAACCAGGGGAAACATCCTCTCAGAGAAGTCAATAAGGATATTTCCTTTTCAAGGTGGGGAGTTGTAAGCAATCGTGAACTGGAAGAAATAACTTGAGACAAAACAGTCTCTTCAGGCTGGTGTTGGAATAACTGGATAGACACTTAGAATTTGCTGATGTTCTTGGTTCCCTGCGGATGTCATAACATTCTGCTCCATGGCGGTGACCTTGTTCCCAGACTAGCTGTCTGCTGTTTGCGTGCTAAGAAGGTTGTCGACTGTATCTTTGATAATCTACCCTCGGCCCACCCCTAAAAAGAGAGTAGAAGAGATATCTAAAGAGCTTTCAGCACAGACGGTGAAGGGAAGAGCTATTCGCACACACCAGCCGTCTGTCCAATCGGGACCGATACCAACTGTTGGTCACGGTCGTGTGTCTACTGTATCTATCTTGATTGCATGTTGTACTTAAATTAGACTGCCGCTCCTTAATAAAATGCCTTACAACTCCTAAGACCCTCTGGGTAATCCGTGTGTGATCTGTGATCCAAATCTTACATAACAGTAATGACACTGGGATCACCTGACATAGAGTCTACAGCACAGAACCAACCTCTTCGAATTCCCTTTTGTCAACCTCTCCTTTATTACCTACTAGCTGGGGGGAGCCCGGCTTTGCCAGGGCTGTTTTGGGCCGGGCAGTTTAAATCGAGTCCCAGGCTTTAGGGCCCTGTCTGTGTCCCTTTGTGAATGTGCTGCCGGGCAACATTTCTACCTTTTAATACCTTGAAAGATGAAAGTGAAAGTGCTTATAAAACATTTTTGGTAAATCTTATGTTATTTTTAAAAGAGATACTAACTTTCAAAGTAGTTTGAGCTGGAAGCTGAAGTCATGGCACTGAAACAATGGCTGCCAGATCCCCGAGATGAAAACGATTAGTCCCGCCCACACACACACACACTGATTGGCCAACCATCAGGGGACCGTACTGTAGGATTGGTCAATCGTGACGGCACAGGATTGGTTGAACCTTGACGTCAGTCAATCAATGCTAGCAGATAATGAGTTTAATTTTGAAGGTTTTTTGCATAAGGCGCGAACAATTTTCGTCCGACCGAAAAGTAAATACGCTTACCAGCGTCCCGGAAGCGTAAGCTTTCTTCGGAGGTAACGCGCGCGTAGGTACGCAGTATAACTTTCGAGCGCATAGCCGGACAGACGCACACCCGAGGACAGACAGACAGAAGGACAGACAGACAGATCGACCGCTTTATATATATAGATTTACTTAGTGTATGCCTTTTTCTTGAGTTTTGTTTTTGACCTTATCTATTTATTCATCTATGGTGTTTCATTATTGGCTAATTTGTTCTTGTTTTTTAGCGGAATATATTTCTCCTGAGCTCTATTTCTCCTCAAAGCACTGGAGAGGTACCACCAACGCTGCCTCTGCAAGATCCTGCAAATTCATTGGCAGGATAGGCGCACCAACGTCAGTGTTCTTGCTCAGGCCAACATCCCCAGCATCGAAGCTTTGACCACGCTCGATCAGCTCCGATGGACGGGTCACATTGTCCGCATACCCAATATGGGACTCCCAAATCAAGCGCTCTACTCGGAGCTCCGGCACGGCAAGAGAGCCACAGGAGGGCAGAGGAAATGCTTCAAGGACACCCTCAAAGCCTCCTTGAAAAAGTGCAACATCCCCACTGACACCTGGGAATCCCTGGCCCAAGGCCGCACAAAGTGGAGGAGAAGCATCTGGGAAGGCGCCGAACACCTCGAGTCTCTTCGCCGGGAGCAAGCGGAAGCCAAGCGCAGGCAGCGCAAGGAGCACACGTCAACCCAAGCACCCCACCCACCCGCCTCTTCAACCACCATCTGCCCCACCTGTGACAGAGACTGTAGGTCCCACATTGGACTCATCAGTCACCTGAGAACTCAATTTTTAATGTGGAAGCAAGTCATCCTTGGCTCCGAGGGGCTGTCTAAGAAGAAGATTGAGCACCTTTGTAAATATTTCCCACTGCTGTTCTATCTCTTTGTTAATTTTGTTTTCCAGTTTACCTTCCCTAGTCCCATTCGCATCCCCTCAAAATGAGCTTTTTTTCCAATCGATGACTTTGTCTTTCTCAATCATTATCTTAAATATTGTTACATTCTGATCGCAATTGTCTAAATGTTCCCCTACGCTTACTTCTCTTATCTGCTCTGGTTCATTTTCCATTACTAGATCCAGCAGTGATTGTTCGCTTGTTGGGCTTCTTACATACTGGGACTGATTTCCCAGCTCCAGTCCCTCATCAGTGGAGATCCTATCTTGCAACTACCTTACTGAGCAGGCCGTGGTCTAAAGTACCTTAATAGAGCAGGATTCTACTGATCAGTTCCATCGTACTGGATGGGCCTCAATCCACATTATGCTGACAGCATGCGATTACCTTCACCCAGTGAGCAGTTAGCTGGCATTGGATAACATAAACGTTCATGTGGGGTGGGGAGTTCTCCAAACACAATTTACCATAATCAGCATCTCCGGCAACAACAGAGTACTACAAGTGGCAAGTGAATACAAAATCATTTGGAAATTGTGTGTTACGTTTAATGTGAGCAGGAATGCCTCGGCCTGATGTTAATTTAGCTCTGTAACATCTGCGCAAGAGATATGTCAAAGTTACCGATAGTGAGAGGGAAGAGTGACGATCCAGACTATTTACAGCAGAAGCCATTGTCGAATCCTGATGATTTAATCTCTATTAGTGTAAGTTCACTGACCCAACACTCCTGGTGAGGAGCCATGCTCCAAGAGAGCTAGGCCCGCAGCATGTATAGCTACAATTATCTGACCTGCACGCCCTTTGAGTGTGGGATTGGTAAAATTGACCCTCTTTTCTCTTTCAAATGCAGACTGACCTTTTGTGCATCACCGGCATTTTCTGCCTTTATTTCTAGATGGTGATCTTCTCAGTCAGAGTAGATGGGCGACGTCGAAAAAACACGGGGGCGAAAAGCACAAAATAAAAGGAAGTTACCATTTATATAACTCTCAAACTCAACATCAAGTTCAACAATTTCAGATCATAACTGACGTAAGAAAACTACTAGGCACTTGGTCAAAGTATTAAACAAGGCTTTAATCGACTGTTTCACAACATGGAAGTCTAGTTATCCTTCACCAGTTCCTGCTTACAAAATGTCCCTGAGCAAGCTGGGCCCGTGCCCGAGTATTTATACTCTCCCTGGACAGCGCCACCAGCAGGCCGCCCAGTATATTTCATAAGTCCTTTCTACATAAATGGCACGATTTATGTCAATAACCATCGCTCCTCTTCTTTCGGACAGCAGGTGCTGGTAACGGTTCTGCTGTTGCCATTTACACCTCCTCTAGCCCTTTACTTGTTCCATTAACACCCACTTTTGCCTTGCACCATCATCCCTTTTGTCACTTAATCTCTCCTGCCTTCCACAGAGCTTCCCTTTTGTTCTTTCCTCCCCCTGCCTTTCCCTGCCTCTGTGCTTGCTTAAAACCTGTTACATTTCTATTTTTTTCCAGTTCTGATGAAAGGTCACTGACCTGAAACGTTAACCCTGTTTTTCTCTCCACAGATGCTGCCCTGACCCGCTGAGCATTCCCAGCACTTTTTGTTTTTATTTCAGGTTTCCAGCATCTGCTGTATTTTGCTTTTACATTTATATAGCACCGTTCACGACCGCGGGATGTTTCAAAGCGCTTTACAACCAATTAAGTACTTTTGAAGTGTAGTCACGGTTGTAATGTAGGGAAACGCGGCAGCCAATTTGTGCACAGCAAGCTCCCACAAACAGCAATGAGATAATGACCAGAGAGTCTGTTTTAGTGATGCTGGTTGAGGGACACCAGGGAGAATTACCCTGCTCTTCTTTGAAATAATGCCATGGGATCTTCTATGTCCAGCTGAAAGGGCAGACGGGGCTTTGGTTTAATGTCTCATCTGAAAGACGGCACCTCTGACAGTGCAGCACTCCCTCAGCACTGCACTGGAGCATCAGCCTAGATTTTGCACTCAAGCCGCTGGAGTGGGACTTGAACTCACAGCCTTCTGACTCAGAGGTGAGAGCAGTACCAACTGAGCCACGGCTGATAATTTACAGGAAAAAAAGAAAATGGCAATTCTGTATCGCTATTGGTTTTGACAAATGGTTACGATAGCTCTTAAGAAGCAAGCCCGAAGATAGTCAACATGACTAACAGCTAGCTAAATAAAACGCCCTACATTATCAGTAGCACAGTAAACGCAGTCAGATTCATCCACAGCAAAGAAAGAGGTTCTGTGATGAGAATCCAGCACCCTCATTAATTAGACAAGCTTTTTAAAACCGCCTACAGATCGGCTCTGCTTCTGGAGGCTGTAGTGAGCTGAAGGCACAATTGATAAATTGTGAAGTTAATACCAGAGCGAAGTTATAATTTATATCCATCAGAAAGCATTCTGAATATTATAATCACTGCACGCGGAAGGCCACGATATAACTGCAGCCTGAGATAGCCTCTGTCACAGAATCCTCGGCAATAAACTGAAATGACACTTCTGACCTTTCCGTATTTTTGTTCTGTGCGATCTGCATTTACTCGAACGCACTGCTAGGCTGCCAGCTGTCGAGAAATCACCTTCCCAGCCTTCTGTGTCAGCACTGATCTTAGTCAAGTACAATGTGAGTAGGTCGGGATGCTAATGTCTGCCTTGAAGCTCCTTCCCCTTGAGGATACCAGAGTTACATTGGCGCAGAGGTGTATGATTATGATAGATTAACTATGTGTATGATAGGCTAACCATGCAATGATTCACCAGGAGAGGTACGTTATGTACTGGCTCTTGCTCACACTTGTAAGCAAACTCATAGAGCACCAATGAAAGGACTTAATGCAAGATATTAATATCCGTTGGTACGGCGACTCAATATACGAGAAGGTTAGTTTGGAACATAGAATCATAGGCCTAGAAATTCGGTGGAGGCCCAAACGGGGCGCCAAGCTCGCCTGGGCGCCGGAATTTGCGCTGCGCACGGAGCCGCTTGCGCCCGCCGGAAATGCATCTTGTGCGCCCCAAGAGGGACAAGGGGCGCTGCTTGAGGCGCTCCACGTCCCTCTTAGGGCGCTGAAACTGAATATCGCAGCGCAACATGCCGCAGCGCCACACGCTGCGGCACGACGTGCTGCGGTACTGCAGGCCTTCCTCCCATTCTTAAGGGGGAGGGGCCTGCTGCAGCGCGATCTCCGATCGCGAGTGCCGGCAAAAGAGCCCAGCACCGAGGAGAAGTGCCGGGCTCTCGGAAAACAGCCGGCACTGCCACGGGGAGAGATCAGGAGGCCGGGGACGGAGGTGCTGGCAGGCCCCGCACCTCCACCTTAATTTGCGCCACTCCTGCCACAGGTAGGCCCCGGGAACCGGGTGCGATTTGCGGCCAGAGTAGCGGAGGCGGACGCAAACAAATATGGCGATCGGGGCGGTAGCGGGGCGCTGCGCACACCGATGACATCATCGGTGGCGGCGCAGTGCTACAGGCTAACGCCGCCATTAGCGCCCCCGATAAATATCGCGGGAGGCGCGGCCAGTGGCGCAACAGCCACTGACTGCCCTCTTTAGGCGCTAACTGCTGGCACTACACACTGAATTTCTAGGCCATAGAGTCATACAGCACCGAAGGAGACCATTCGGTCCATCGCGCCTGTGTCTAAACTGTGCTAAGGTATTTTTTAATCTTCCCGACGTGTGCCGAGATATAGTGCCACAGCTGTAGAGCGTAGATTCACCTGGATGATGCCAGGGATGGGAAATTCTAGGTATGTGGAGAGACTTGAAATACTGGGATTATTTCCATTGGTGCAGAGAATGCCAAGAGGAGATTTAACAGAGGTTTTTAAAATTGTGAGTTTTGATAGTGAATAGAGAAAGACTATTCCCTCTGGTAGGGGAGTCAGTGATGATTTTTTTTCTTAAAAGGACGTCATCAATTTAAGATTATTAGAAAGATATGCTGATAGGGTTAAAGGAAGTAGAGTAGGAGGAGGCTTGTGTGGAGCATAAACACTGGCATAGACCAGTTGGGCCGAATGGCCTATTTCTGTGCTATAAATTCTATGCAATTCTATGTGCTGACAACCCTCTGATACCTTGTCCAGTTCTTCAAGTGTGAGCCCAGGTAGTGAGCTTATCAGAGTACATCACAGCGCAGCTCAATCCCATCCTCACGCATGTACAGTTTCCAGTAATGACTGAACAGTGATCAGGAGCAATAACCCTATCCCATATACTTCTGTTTCCCCTTCGATACCTCAGGGGCATTAAAACCCAAATCTAGCCCCCCTGCCCATCGACTAAGGTCAGCACAGAGCAAGGGGTAAAGTCTGGGACCTTTCAGGTCTATCTGAGGCAGGACCACACTGTGCAGTGTTCTACCATTGGAGCCATCACAATAGCAGATTCAAAGCACACGCACACAAGCAAATGATCAGGATGGAAATCTTACATTTGTACTGAATATTAACTAGCTATTAACAGAAGAACTATAAATTTGCAATTTTTACAGTCACAGAAGTGTTAGCACACTTGGTTCTGCTCTAAGTCATTGGCCCAGTAATTCCTGTCACAACGCATGAGTATGGACGGGGTACTCACGCGTGTGCCAGGAGGAATTGCCGGTTTTCAGCACGCACAGCGCATGCGCTGAAAACCGGCATTTCCTGTCCTCTGACCCAAGGGGTTAAGAGGCTGAAAGCATGCGCGGTATCGGGCAGCGCGTGCGACTTGGATTTCCTGTATTTTTACAGATTTGCGCATGTGTAAAGGCCTCCGGTTTTTACGCATTGAAAAACCACACGTAAGTACTTAGTTTTACGGGTAAGTGGTCTTTTAGTACAATTTAGAATTTTTTTTTCCACAGGTTTATTATTTTTAAAGAATCTACAGTAAGGTAAGTTTAGTTTTGGACCCTATTTTTTTTTAATTTATTTTTTCAAAAATTTGATTAATTGTTTAAAATAGTTTTTTAAAGTTATTCATAGTTAATTTAATTATTGGGATGCTTTTTAAAATTTTATTTAAAGTTTAAGTAGTGTTTTGGGGTGCCGTACTTTTCATGAGTTTGACAGTCTTTACTATCAAACTTATGAATGAAGTTTCCCCTCCCCTGATTGGCTGAACAGTGCTCACCTGATCCCAGCCGGCACATCGCACTAACTACGCCGCTGGGTCAGGTAAGCACAGCGCGCCGACATCAGAACCGGGCCACTGAAAGGAAATCCACTGCGGGCCAGGTTTCAGATGTCAGCGCGCCGGGTAAGTGCACATCGGGGGCTTGCACGCGCGGCAAGCCCCCGACAGGAATTACTGGGCCATTATTGGGCTGTGGTTTTGCCAGGGTTCAGGAATGCTCACAGGAACCACAAGCTATCCGGCTGGGTGCCACTGAAGCCCAACTCAGTGTCAAGAAAAGTTTGGGGGAAAAGTTTGCTACCTTAGCACCTCCCATTAGCACCAGCAGAAGGTGCTAACGGGGCGCTAGAGCATTATCGCCGGGGCGAGGCGAATCCAGCACCACTCGCCAAATCCCATCCCCCTGTAGCGCCGCCGCTAACAGTTATCGCCGGGAACCTCAATGCCAGGCGGATCGTGACATCAGTGAGTGTGCAACGCTCAATGACTGCTCGATCTGCAAAATTGACTGTCGCCACCTACCTCAGCGCCTGGAGTAAATAGCGAAAGGGAGAGCTGGCATGAAACACCAGGAAGTAATCTCCAGGGACATTATTTAAAGAGATCATCAGTAATGAGTCACAGCTGTAGGTTAGTGGAGTTTCAGTGCTTGCTTGTCAGTTTCACATAGTGCAACAGTCTCATTCCATAATTTAAAGGTTATTTAGCATCAGGAGTGTTCTGTCAACTAAAAAGTAGCTACATTTATTGTTAAAAAAATCAAACTGCTACACTGGGTTACAATAATGGGGGCTGTACGTGCAGTCAGCCTCGCCCTCCAGGATCTACAGTGGAGGGAGCGCAGGCAGCGAGAAAGACTGGAACATGTGGCCAGAGGGAGAAGGAGGGCCATCAGTGCTCTCAACAGGAGGCCTTACCTTCTGAGGGTATTCAAAGAGCACTTCTCCTACCTGCAATTAAGCAAGGAGCAGTGTCTTAGGAGGCTCCGCTTCACCAAGGAGGTGGTCACAGAACTCTGCCACCTCCTGCAACCAGACCTTGAGTCTCAGATCAGGATGAGGATGGCTCTCTCAGTTGCAGTTAAGGTCACTGTGGCCCTCAATTTCTTCGCCAGTGGATGCTTTCAGTCTGCAACAGGAGGTATAGGTAACATCTCGCAGTTCACCATCCATCGCTGCATCCAGGTGGCCACAGAGGCTCTCTACAGTAGGAGAAGGGACTACATTGGCTTCCCCATCACCAGAGAGAAGCAGAACGAGCGTGCATGTGGCTTTACCAGGATAGCGGGATTCCCCATGGTGCAGGGCGCCATTGACTGCACCCATGTGGCTTTGCGGGCACCGCATAACAATCCTGAGATCTTCCGTAACCACAAAGGCTACCACTCACTTAATGTCCAGCTGGTGTGTGACCATGGACAGTGAATCTTCAATTTCAATGCCCGCTATCCCGGCAGCAGCCACGATGCCTTCGTCCTGCGCCAGACCGGTGTGCCAGCACTCTTCCAGCTACCACGTCAAGCTCGCGCTCTGGCCGGAGACAAGGGCTAACCGCTCTTCACCTGGCTCATGACTCCCTTCCGCAACCCCAACACACCTGCCCTGCACTCATATAATGAGAGCCATGCTGTCACCAGGAACATCATTGACCAGACCATCAGGGTGCTCAAGCAATGATTCCGCTGCCTTGCCTACTCGGGACGAGCCCTCTAATACTCGCCAGAGCGGGTGTCCCATTTCGTGGTGGTCTACTGCATGCTCCACAACTTGGCCATCATGAGGGCCCAGCCCTTGCCACCAAGGATTGCAGGACCACCTCAGGAGGAGGAAGAGGGAGAGGAGGAGGGGGAAGAGGAGGAGGAGGATGAGGAGGAGGAGGAGGAACATGAGCAAGGGAGGAGGCAGCCATTCAATCGGCCTTCTGGAAGGGCGGTCCATGACCGCCTCATCAGACTGCTGTTCGAATGAATGAAACTCCAGATCCTGGTTGCTCACCACATCCTTATCATTCCATCCATCTCGCAGGCCATATCACAACGCAAAGCTGAAATGAGAGACACAACAAAAGAATCCAAACTGAATTAATAAATTTATCAATAATCAGTGAACACATATTTACAACAAAAATATTAACTATGCATCCTTGTGCAATCCCTTAGGGCCTCTTGTTACTGTACCTTTGCCTACTCTAGTGTTCCTATGAAATGTTGGCCCAGTGGCTGCAGCAGGGCTGGTGGAAGGCTGCTGAGTGTCCGTGCAGGAGACTTCAGATGTGTAAGATTCTAGAAACTGTAATAAAACCGCTGCTACCATGTAGAGGCCGAAGTTCAGAACGAATTGTGAAATGGTTCAAAATGTAGGAGGTCAGCATGTGTTCTTTGTTTGTGAAGACACAAAATGGCGGAAGTCAGCAGGAGGTCCTTTGCCTGGTGGTCAGCACGGTCCTTTGTTTGTAAGACCACATGGACAGGAAGGAGAAACATGAGTGATGAGGAAGTCCCGCCCCCACACACCTCACAGGAGCATGAACGTGTCATGCAGAAGGAACTCCAATCAGGGAAGGTTTGGAGTGAAACTGACCTATCAGAGGGAGGCAGACAGTGATATACGAGGGATGCCGGCAGAAAGGCACTATAGAGAAATAACCCAGTGGCGGGAAATTCAGAAAGAAGAAAGAAGAATGGAAGAACAGACGAACAAAGAAAGCTGCCAGTCTATGTTTCGACTTTCAACTTTTACTGGACCGATCACCCAGAGATAAAGGAGTATGCATAAAAGTCAGACATAGAGGTTAGACATTGTTAAAGGGTACTTTTATGTACAATTGACTTGGGAAATAAATCACCTGGGGGTAGCATATAAGTTGCTGGGAATACCGTTTATGTACGGTAAATTGGGAGCATATTGATTACGAGAGAATGTACACTTGAATATTGAACTGTAGTGTGAATAAAGACCAATTTTATTGATCACATATTTGTCTGTCATTGTTATGGTTATTCGTAATTCTCAAAGTCCAAACAGTAGTAAGAGAAAGGCTTACAGATGGTCTTGCAGGACGCCCTTGAACAGCTTTGGGCCTGGAAGGCCGGGCTGTAGACTGCACCACCTCAGCATGGGTGGCAGCAGTCTGGGCTGGCTGGATGACAGGCAGCGACAAGATCAATGGCAGTGGTGGGAGCAGGAATGCTGTCATCCTGAGAGAGGACAGCAGGTTCCTGCTCCACTGACTCACTGCCACTCCCCCGGGGCAGCACCTCAGCATCCCTACCAATCTGCTGGAGCACAGATTGCTGGCCTGCTGCGGCACTGTGAAAGCCCTGGTCGACAGTGGTAGACCCAGCCACGATGGCAGCAGTCAGAGCTTGTATGGCATCAAGCTGAGACTGCATAACAGCAGTTTGAGATTGGATGGCACCAAGCATAGGCTGCATTACAACACTAAGATGTTGCGTTGCTTCTGCCTATGCCCATCACGTGCAGCATCAGGTTTGGGTTGCCATGGTCTCTCTGGGAGTCTACCATCCTTTGCAGACTGGAAATGATGGGCTCCATGGTGTGCGCAGAGCCTTGTGCAATGTTGGAGGTGTGAAGACTGTGGTTTAAATGGTGGTACGTAGCATTTGTAGAAGCACTGACTCACCCTGACCACCCGAGTGAGGTCGTTAAACTTCTTCCTGCACTGTGTGTGGGTCCTGGGGACCACAGTGCTGCCCAAGACGTGCTGCACTACCTCCCTCCACATGGTATGGAAGACTTGCGGCGAGGGCCTCCTGCCACTTGCCGGGTAGAGCACCGCCCTCTGTCTCTCCACAGCGAACACCAACGCCTCCAATGCTTGGTCACAGAATCTGCGGGCTCTCTCCCTGGGGCGTGGATCTGCCATGAGTACAGCTGCTTCAGTCCTCCGGCTCCTTCTCCTTGACCTGCTGCTGCTTGCTGAGGCAGCTGCACAGCCAACAATGCTGAGAATGAGGTTCTGCAGCATCAATGAACCTCCCCTTTAAGAACTGGAAAAAGCCTGTGGCAATCATGACTTGCGATTAGACTGCACCTGATATTGGTCCACCCTTTAAGTCTAACGCCAATGAGCTTGGGCTTCAAGACTTGAATTAGGACTCCAATCATTTCTTTGAACAGTGAGCACAAATTTTGCGTGCAGTCTAAAGCATTAGCGCCTGGCGCTAACTCTCGAACTTTTCTAATTATACCGCCCATTCCTGGGCTATAATGAGTTTCTAGCCCTTTATCTTTACTGACAGCATTGGCATTCCCAATAAACTGTAATTATATTTTTGAAGCGCAAATGTTTGCTGGGTGATATTCAAGGTTGCCAGAGGAAAATAAAATTAATGTAGAACTCTTTCTCCCTTCCCCATCTCCCCCAGATAAAACACGGAGTGGTGGGACTGAAGGCAGTAAATGCTCCATTGACAATTGTCCTAATCACCAACTGATAACTATCATCCTCATGGACGAAGCAAGTGGGGCTTTCTTGCATCAAAATGACCAGACTGGTTAAATTCCAGCAATTCCACTATGCTCCCCTCGGGGCTCCTAAACCTTGGCTCTTGCCGACCTGTGCCTAGGAAAGTCAGCTGTGTAGCTGCAGGGAAAGAGTGAACTCCATATCAGCCACTGTTTCTCAGTAGTTTGTTTTGGAGATTCTTAAACGTGGGGATGGGCTTCTGTGGGTTCAGCTGTGTGAGATACTCAGCTGGCCAAGAAATAAGACGTTCAGTTGGACATCTTCGATGGCTTTCCTGCTAACTGAGCCAGATAGATCAGGAGGTCCTGGGTTCAGGCCTGATCTTTGCTGATCTCATGACAAGTTACAGTACAGTAGAGCCAATTGGCATCAATAGCCGAGGACTGCACTGGCTCCCAGTCCAGCAACACCTCGATTTTTAAATTCTCATCCTTGTTTTCAAATCCTTCCATGGCCTCGCCCCTCTCTATCTCTGTAACCTCTTCCAGCCCTACAACCGTCCGAGATCTCTGCGCTCCTCCAATTCTGGCCTCTTGCATATCCCTGATTTTAATCACTCCACCATTGGCAGCTGTGCCTTCAGCTGCCTGGGCCCCAAGCTCTGGAATTCCCTCCCTAAACCTCTCTGCCTCTCTGCCTTCGAGACACACAACGCAAAATCGTCGAGCAGAAACTGATAGCCAAGTTCCGCACCCATGAGGACAGCCTCAACCGAGATCTTGGGTTCATGTCACGCTACATGTAACCCCACCTGACGCAGGGTCATCCAGACTCGAGTCGACATTGGCTTGTTCTCTCTACACAGATGCGGCCGGACCTGCTGTGATTTCCAGCAAAAAAAATGTTTTTTGTCTGTTTTTGTTTTTCATACAGACCCCAGCATCTGCATGTTCTTTGATGTAATGTTTTCCTGATTGACCTGTTTGGACACCATTCACACCCTTGATTGCTGTGATTATCTCTCTGCCGAGGTGCGATAAATAGCAGTTGGAAAGATTACCTGTAAACATCTGACATTATTCTCTGACTATATAAGCTGTGTCTTTATGCATTTCTCCACTTCACCTGACGAAGGAGCAGCGCTCTGAAAGCTTGTGATTTCAAATAAAGCTGTTGGACTATAACCTGGTGTTGTGTGACTTCTTACATTTCTCCTCCTTTAAGATGCTCCTGATAATCTACCTCTTTGACCAAGCTTTTGGTCATCCGTCCTAATATCTCCTTATGTGGCTCGGTGTCAAATTTTGTTTAATAATGCCCCTCTGAAGCACCTTGGGATGTTTTACTACATTAAAGGTGCTACAAACCAAACAGCCAATGCTGCCCGTTGTTGATTTCTGCCCAATAACCTCTGTTGGAAAGTGAGTGGGTGTGGACATCATGTGAGGACAAGATTGGGATTGGCTGTCATAACCTCATGTTGGAACAGCCTCCCACTCATTGACTAGGCTAACGCATGAAGAATGAAAGATTGGGTGAAGTTCAGGAGGCCACGTGGAGCCACTGAAATCCCAACAAGTCAGCACTTTTGGTAATTGTTTTGAAGCAGAAGATGAGGTTGTTTTTTAATTCGTTCCTGGGATGTGGGCGTCGCTGGCAAGGCCGGCATTTATTGCCCATCCCTAATTGCCCTCGAGAAGGTGGTGGTGAGATACGGCCGTGGGAAGAAAGCAGGGCAGGTGGGCTCATTTTAGGTTTCTCTAATATTAGCTGGCAAACACACTGAGCCAATTTGCCTCCTTCTGTGCTGCAAACTTCTATGGTCCAATTGTCAGGAAAGGGAAAAAATGGGGAAATGCTATTCTGCTGATCGCTACGGAAGCTCAATACTTCAACACCCAAAATCTTCTGGTGAAAGAATTTGAAGACAATTAGCTACTCAACAACAACTTACATTTATATGGCACCTTTAATGTAGTAAAACGTCCCAAGGCGTTTCACACAAGCATGATCAGACAAAATTTGACACATAAGGAGATATTAGGACAGGTAGCCAAAAGCATGGCCAAAGAGGAATGTTTTAATGAACAACTTAAAGGAGGAGAGAGGAAGCGAGGTGGAGAGGTTTAGGGAGGGAGTTCCAGCGATTTAAATGTTTTATTTTACAGTCCGGTGGGCAAAAGGTAACCAAACTAATGTTACATTAATGGAGAAGCTAAGAGTTAGAAGGAATACTTTCATTGTACAGTAATCCCCCTAATGTCCTGGCCAATACTTCTCCCTCAACCAACATAACCAAAACAGTTTATCTGGGCATTAGCACATTGCTGTTTGTGGGACCTTGCTGTGCGCAAATTGGTTGCCGCATTTCCCACATTACAACAGTGACTCCACGTCAAAAGTGCTTCATTGGCTGTAAAGCACTTTGAGACGTCCAGTGGTAGTGAAAGGCGCTATAGAAATGCAAGTCTTTTTTTTCTTTCTTTAACCCAAGGGAGGATGATTTGGTCAGTGCTGGAACTTCTCAGCTTTGATGCTTCCTAATCACAACTTAGAAGATGAAGGATAGTACTGGCCTGTAGCTGCAAAGACGCTCCCTGCCAAGGGCGGAGGTCATAGCAGGAGAGGGGGAAACACTCAAGAAGCTCGACACCATCCAGGACAAAGCAGCCTGCTTGACTGGCACCCCATCCACCACCTTAAACGTTCACTCCCTTACACCACCGGTGCACTGTGGCAGCAGTGTGTACCATCTACAAGATGCACTGCAGCAACTCGCCAAGGCTTCTTCCGCAGCACCTCCCAAACCCGCGACCTCTTCCACCTAGAAGGACAAGGGCAGCAGGTGCATGGAAACACCACCTCCAAGTTCCCCTCCAAGTCACACACCATCCTGACTTGGAAGTATATCGCCGATCCTTCATCGTCACTGGGTCAAAATCCTGGAACTCCCTCCCTAACAGCACTGTGGGAGTACCTTCACCACACGGACTGCAGCGGTTCAAGAAGGTGGCTCACCACCACCTTCTCAAGGGCAACTAGGGATGGGCAATAAATGCTGGCCTTGCCAGCGATGCCCTGATCCCATAAACAAATTTTTATAAACTATTCCAATACCTTCTAGAAGGTTTCCCAAACAAGAAATGCTTGAGGCGAATATGCACTAAAGGGGAAGCTAGATAAGTACATGAGGATGAAAGGAGTAGAAGGATATGCTGATAGGTTGAGCTGAAGAGAGGTGAAAGTAGGCTCATGTGGAGTATAAACAGCCTTCTCAACCTGTCCTGTCACCTTCAATGATTTGTGTACATACACCCCAGGTCTCTCTATTCCTGCACCCCCTTTAAAATTGTACCATTTAGTACATTTCGATTTCATAATAAAATCACCGTGAAGAACATAAAGCTGAATCACATTTGGTTGAAATATCTAACACATGGGAAATCAACATGAGTTCTGTCTATAGACAAAGCAAGGAGCTGAAACCACCAGGGGCATCATTATACTATGTAACTTCTAGTAGGGCATATCAAATCATTCGCACCTAGACCACGCCAGAGTTTTATATAAAAGCACAAGTGGAGTTTGACAATTATACTACATGCTTGCAGCTGATGTGATGCAGTTTGGAATCTTCACTGAGTTGAATCGAATTCAGGCAAGCATTCTGAGACTAAAGTTCCCTTCGTCACTGACAGCCTACTGTCAACAAGGGCAGACATCAATGACGAAGTCCAACACCGCCTACAGTGTGCAAGTGCAGCCTTTGGTCTCCTGAGGAAGAGAGTGTTTGAAGACCAGGACCTCAAACCTGGCACTAAGCTCATGGTCTACAGAGCAGCAGTGATACCCGCCCTGCTGTATGCCTCAGAGACATGGACCATGTACAGCAGGCACCTCAAAGCACTGGAGAGGTGCCACCAACGTTGCCTCCGCAAGATCCTGCAAATCCATTGGCAGGATAGGCGCACCAACGTCAGTGTTCTCACTCAGGCCAACATCCCCAGCATCGAAGCTTTGACCACGCTCGATCAGCTCCAATGGACGGGTCACATCGTCCGCATGCCCGATACGAGACTCCCAAAACAAGCGCTCTACTCGGAGCTCCGGCACGGCAAGAGAGCCCCAGGTGGGCAGAGGAAACGCTTCAAGGACACCCTCAAAGCCTCCTTGAAAAAGTGCAACATCCCCATCGACACCTGGGAATCCCTGGCCCAGGACCGCACAAAGTGGAGGAGAAGCATCCGGGAAGGTGCCGAACACTTCGACTCACTTCGCCGGAAGCCAAGCGCAAGCAGCGCAAGGAGCGTACGTCAACCCAAGCACCCCACCCACCCGCCCCTTCAACCACCGTCTGCCCCACCTGTGACAGAGACTGTAGGTCCCGCATTGGACTCATCAGTCACCTGAGAGCACATTTTTAATGTGGAAGCAAGTCATCCTCGGTTCCGCGGGACTGCCTAAGGGAAAAAGACAGGAACATTGTAAGAGTGTCGGTGAAGATTTGCTCTGTCTGGTGGCTCTAACAGATGGCAAACACCTTGTTCTATAATGTTTTACTGGAAAGACTGAGCCAAGTACACCTCTCCCAGTGGACTGGGGCAGCCGGTGACCAGGGGGATTCTTACCTCCCTGGAGATGGTCTCAGCTACCTCCCAGCTGCTGCTAGGCTACAGCTAAAACTAGTAAACCTTTCCTGGTCACTCAGGAAGCTGGTAAGCTTGAGGTTAAAAGGAGGCCAATGGTCCCGATCTTACCAGTTTAATCCGAGCTTCCGATGTGGGCGAGCCAACATCATTGCATTTAAAGAAACAACTATCTTTTGGGGGCCGACCGTCTCGAAGTAATAACGCCTGGCAGCCAGGGGCCGTGCGACATCACCGGACAAACACGCAACATATTTGTGCCAAATTCATCTGTCCGTTAGTTAACGGAGGCGTCAGCTTGTTCAAAATTAATGAACATCTCGGAAAGAAGCAGCCGAAGCACTTTGATGTGAATTGTTTGCACGGTAATATTTCACAGGGTCAGTTCCAGACCATAACAAGATCCAGATTTATTTATTTTAAATAGCCAGTTTCGCCCGGCCAAATATGCTGGTCAACATCATTTTCAGATGTTGCTTAATATGGGTTTGAATCTTCTATTATTTTTGCTTGATGGAGTGTTATACTTTAGAGCACGCTGTTGCTGATCAGCGCTTGGAGTTGTTCCAGTTAGTAAATCTCATCATTTTATAAACAAACACCCATCTAAATAGGTTATCCGGTGTAGAGATGTTCATAGCGAAATTGGGTCAACTGCGTCATTGCGCGTACTCTGGCGATATTTCTGGTGATCTACCTTGTCCCTGCTGGGTTGCGAGAGTGCCCCAAATGATGCTGCTGTCAAGTTCTTAATCAGCAGCTTCTTAATTGGCTTCTCCAGTCTTCTTCCCCCTGCCCTGTGGGGTTGAGTTCCTCTCCTCGGTATGTGCAGCTACTTTGCTTCCTCGTCTTTTTGAACTGTTGTTTACGATTTCGCTGGAACCGCCGACCAGAAGGAAATCTTCTTGGAGTTGTGTCGACACCAGAGGAA
Organism: Somniosus microcephalus; assembly: GCF_052327205.1. Classification (NCBI taxonomy): domain Eukaryota; kingdom Metazoa; phylum Chordata; class Chondrichthyes; order Squaliformes; family Somniosidae; genus Somniosus; species Somniosus microcephalus. The sequence continues at coordinate 17,545,771 of NC_140992.1, forward strand.
GTCATTCCCCGCCGGAGCCACCGGCCCGGCCGATGGTGGGGTACGGCTCCACAATGTGTCACTGGCCCTTTGCTACCTCGGCCGAGTGGGCCTCCCTCTGTGAATCTAGATGTTGAAGGTCTGCGAGCTATTCAACTGGGGAGTGCGGGGAAGGGAGCAACCTACAGCTGGACCAGACCCTGCTGTCACTTGACATCCACTTTCCAACAGGGGGTGAGTGGAAAGGAATAAGATAGAAACATAGAAGATAGGAGCAGGAGTCGGCCATTCAGCCCCTCGAGCCTGCTCGCCATTCAATGAGATCATGGCTGATCATCCAAATTCAGTACCCTGTCCCTGCCTTCTCCCCATATCCCTTGATCCCTTTAGCCTTAAGAAATATATCTAACTCCTTCTTGAATATATTTAATGAATTGGCCTCAACTGCCTTCTGGGTAGAGAATTCCACAGGTTCACCACTCTCTGGGAAGAAATTCCTCCTCATCTCAGTCCTAAATGACTTACCCCTTATCTTTAGACTGTGACCCCTGGTTCTGGACTCCCCGGCCATCGGGAACATCCTGCATCTAGTCTGCCTAGTCCTGTTAGTATTTTATAAGTTTCAATGGGATCCCCTCTCATTCTTCTAAACTCCAGCGAGTATAAGCCCAATCGACCCAATCTCTCCTCATACGTCATTCCTGCCATCCCAGGAAAGTCACTTGACATCCACTTTCCAACAGGGAGTGAGTGGAAAGGAATAAGATGCTGCAACCTTGGCTGACTTTATTATTCCATAGATGTTGAATGGAAATGCTGCACAACAACAAACAACTTGCATTTATATAGCGCCTTTAACATAGTAAAAACATCCCAAAGGGCTTCACCAGAGCGTTATCTAACAAAATTATACGCCACGCTACATAATGGCAGCACGATGGCATAGTGGTAAGCACTGTTGCCTCACAGCGCCAGGGACCCGGGTTCGAATCCGGCCTCGGGCGACTGTCTGTGTGGAGTTTGCACATTCTCCCTGTGTTTGCGTGGGTTTCCTCCGGGTGCGCCGGCTTCCTCCCACAGTCCAAAGATGTGTGGGTTAGGTTGATTGGCCATGATAAAAATTGTCCCTTAGTGTTAGGGGGGATTAAATATGTGGGGTTACAGGGTTACAGGGATAGGGCTTGGGTGGGATGGCTGTCGGTGTAGGGACCGGGTGCTAGGGTTTGGATGATCAGCCATGATCTCGTTGAATGGCGGAGCAGGCTCGAAGGGCCGAATGGCCTACTCCTGCTCCTATGTTTCTATAAGGAGATATTAGGACAGATGACCAAAAGCTTGTTCAAAGAGGTAGGTTTTAAGGAGTGTCTTAAAGGAGGAGAGAGAGGTAGAGAGGTTCAGGGAGGGAATTCCAGAGCTTAGGGCCCAGGCAGCTGAAGACGCGGCCGCCAGTGGTGGAGCGATTAAAATCGGGGATGCTCAAGAGCCCAGATTTGGAGGAGTGCAGAAATCTCGGAGGTTTGCAGGGCTGGAGGAGGTTACAGAGATAGGGAGGGGGCAAGGGCCATGGAGGGGTTTGGAAACCAGGATGAGATTTTGAAATAACAACAGAAAATGCTGGAAAAACTCAGCAGGCCCGGCAACGTCCGTGGAGAGAAAAACAGAGTCAACGTTTCAGGTCGAAACCCTTCGTCAGGACTGAGAGAAAAGGCAGGAAATGAAACAAAAGAATTTTAAAACTGAGGCGTTGCCGGACCGGGGGCCAAAGTAGGACCGCGAGCTCAGGGGTGACTCCTTCTGTCACCTTGGCTCAGATCAGCTAACTCCGCACAAGGTGAATGATTGGATCTGCCTCCCGATTAGGATGGCCCCATATCACGCCACTTACCCGCGAGGCTACTGAATTGAGGAGTATAGCTACGACACAGCACAATAAGTTTGTAATAATAGATCCCCAGAGAAAGTACAGGCTCTGAAGGGAACGTGCCAAAGAATGTCAGAGATCTGCAAAGTTATTCTGGAGCTGAAAGTGGAGACGTGGCATTCGCTGTCTGGTTCATATTCTGTCTATGCAAAGCACTGTCAGTGAAATGGCAAACTGTCCTGAAGCAGAAGTGCAATTTTGTCAAATTTACTTTGAGCTTAGATGAATATTAACTGTTGAAAGAAAGTCAATCATTTGTTTAGGATATGGTTGAATTTGCGTTTGAGGGAGACAAGGCCAAAGTATTTGATGTCACTGCTGTATCATATTTATGGCCTATAGCCTTTGCACATTTCGTACAAGCTACTGCATTCCCACAGCATTGCTCATGATGCCAATCGTAGTCCCTCCACCATCAACGTACCGCGGCTGCAGTGTGTACCGTCTACAAGACGCACTGCAGCAACTCGCCAAGGCTTCTTCGGCAGCATCTCCCAAACCCGCGACCTCCACCACCTAGAAGGACAAGGGCAGCAGGTGCGTGGGAACACCGCCACCTCCAAGTTCCCCTCCAAGTCACACCTAAAAGCACTGTGGGAGCACCTTCACCACACGGGCTGCAGCGGTTCAAGAAGAAGGCTCACCACCACCTTCTCAAGGGCAACTAAGGATGGGCAATAAATTCTGGCCTAGCCTGCAATGCCTATATCCTGAGAATTATTTTTTTTTAAATGTGTCAGAAGTTATGTATTCTGGGAGAAGGCAGATATCTGCCATGTAAAGATTTACAAATACATTTGTAAAAGGTCTTCCTGGAGATAGCAAAGTCTTTTTTAATGGTGTTGCTTTAAATAAAATATTGTTTTTCTCATGCCCTGCTGCTGCATAAATAAATGCTGATATTCATTCTCTCTCTGAAATGTTACATAAAGGCATGGTTGGTTTAATAAGCATTTATTAAACAAGGAGGTTAGATTGTACAGATACCATGAAGAGACATGTGTAGCATGGAAATTGTTGTCTTAATGAGTGCCAGAGCTCATTAGTTGAATTAAACAGAGATCCGACTACCTGCTGGTATGTGCGTTGGGATGGGGGGTGAGGTGAGGAATATCTGAATTGAGTAGTCACTGGGATTGCTCTGTCATGTAATAACTGAAATGTGGCTCCTCCTAAAGCTATGCCTTGAAGGTTATAATCGGAATTTCTCCAGGTTCGCCAGGAGTTTCAACCGTGTTCGAATAAGTCAGGAAATCTCTTGGATCATTTTCCAAGAGTAGTTAATAAATCAATGCTTGAGATGGGGGTGAACACACACATTTATTTCTAAATGTGCAGACAATAACTACGGCAACTTTTACAATAACTAACTGTGGAGGCTACGCTAAAGGTCAATGCCTTGCGCTGAGAAGGACAGAAATATTGTTTCTTTCTGATGCTTTGTGGATATACATAACCTTGAGGTTGTAGGCTGCTAATCAAACTTTGTAATACGCTGTTGGATGTTCACGGGCAAAGCAACTGTCTTGAACTTATCATTCGATGACTTGCTTTGGAAAAAGGAGAGCAGGGATTGGCATATGTGACTTAATGACTCCCTTTTGAGAGCTTCCTCTATTTCATCTGCTCTCAAAAGATTATGGCTATCAAAAGCCAACATTTTGCATATTGGGTTATATACGCTCCTAATCTCTGTATCCTCCTGCCCTATAACCCTCCAAGCTCTCTGCGGTCCTCCAATTCTGGCCTCTTGAGCATCCCCAATTTTAATCGCTCCACCATTGGTGGCCGTGCCTTCAGCTGCCTGGGCCCTAAGCGCTGGAATTCCCTCCCTAAACCTCTCAACCTCTCCTCCTTTAAGACGCTCCTTAAAACTTAGCTCTTTGACCAAGCTTTTGGTCACTTGCCCTAATATCTCCTTATGTGTTTTGGTGTCAAATTCTGATTGATAATGCTCCTGGGAAGCATCTTGGGACATTTTACTATGTTAAAGGGACTATATAAATCCAAGTTGTTGCTATTGTTGTTGCATGGCATGTTAGAAACCACTTGGGGGAGGGGTGGGGGGGGGGAAGTGTGGCAATGGGAGGGGACAGGGGAAGAATGGATGGCAGGGGGAAGGAGGAGGAACAGATCGCAGGAAGGAGGAAGTGAATGACAATGAAAGGGGGTAGTGCAGATGGAAGTGAAAGGGGTAGTGGAAGGCAGTGAAATGGATATATAAGGTGGAAACACAGAAGGGGGAATGGATGGTAGTGAAAGAGAGAGAGAAGGAGCCTTCAGCTGGGAGCAGCACTTTTGGGTGAGAGAGGAAGGTGAGGGCCAGCATCAACTGAGAAGGAGTGGGGAGTTAAATGGTGCCAGCTTTTCTTCAAATGCCTCTCACAGTACATGTACACACTGCTCAGTTATCCTCAATTTGAGATTGGGGTGGAGCCAGCAGTATAGCTCAGTTCTGCTGCTGCTGCAAGACTTTGGAAGGCTTGTTTATTTTGTATAATGTTCCAAATGGTCAGAGCTGGCATAACCTGTTTTGCCTACGGTGCACCTGAGAGAGAATATGAAAACAAGTGCAGCAGAGAAAGGGTTAACCCAAAGGGGGGGCACTGTGGAAGGAATGTACCATCATTTGAGTAAGGACCGGAGTTCTGGATAATCACTCTTGAATTTAGACATGGTGGCCGGGATATTCTGCCATCGCCAGAGGAGGCACAACATAAACGCAAGCCATTAAAAAGACGTTAGGGCTTGTAGAATGATCCGAATGGTTGTTTCATGTAAGGCAGCGCACATTTCAGGCGATCTTAGAAAACATAGAAGATAGGAGCAGGAGTAGGCCATTCGGCCCCTCGAGCCTGTTCCGCCATTCAATGAGATCATGGCTGATCATCCAAATTCAGTACCCTGTCCCTGCCTTCTCTCCATATCCCTTGATCCCTTTAGCCTTAAGAAATATATCCAACTCCTTCTTGAATATATTTAATGAATTGGCCTCAACTGCCTTCTGTGGCAGAGAATTCCACAGGTTCACCACTCTCTGGGTGGTGAAGATCTTCTACCTTACAGCCAATTAAAAAGCAGTTGGATAATGTGGAGCGAGAAACTGACATCAGATCAAGTGGAGTGGGAGAGTTGGATAAGCTGGAGTGGGGGAGTTGGATAAAGTGGAGTGGGAGGGTTGGATAACGTGGAGTGGGAGAGTTGGATAAAGTGGAGTGGGGGAGTTGGATAAAGTGGAGTGGGAGAGTTGGATAACGTGGAGTGGGAGAGTTGGATAAAGTGGAGTGGGGGAGTTGGATAAAGTGGAGTGGGAGAGTTGGAAAAGTGGAGTGGGGGAGTTGGATAAAGTGGAGTGGGGGAGTTGGATAAAGTGGAGTGGGAGAGTTGGATAAAGTGGAGTGGGGGAGTTGGATCAAGTGGAGTGGGGGAGTTGGATAAAGTGGAGTGGGGGAGTTGGATAAAGTGGAGTGGGGGAGTTGGATAAAGTGGAGGGGGGGAGTTGGATAAAGTGGAGTGGGAGAGTTGGATAAAGTGGAGTGGGAGAGTTGGATAAAGTGCAGTGGGAGAGTTGGATAAAGTGGAGTGGGGGAGTTGGATAAAGTGGAGTGGGGGAGTTGGATAAAGTGGAGTGGGAGAGTTGGATAAAGTGGAGTGGGAGAGTTGGATAAAGTGGAGTGGGGGAGTTGGATAAAGTGGAGTGGGGGAGTTGGATAAAGTGGAGTGGGAGAGTTGGATAAGGTGGAGTGGGGGAGTTGGATAAGGTGGAGTGCGGGAGTTGGATAAGGTGGAGTGGGGGAGTTGGATAAAGTGGAGTGGGAGAGTTGGATAAAGTGGAGTGGGGGAGTTGGATAAGGTGGAGTGGGGGAGTTGGATAAAGTGGAGTGGGGGAGTTGGATAAAGTGGAGTGGGGGAGTTGGATAAAGTGGAGTGGGGGAGTTGGATAAAGTGGAGTGGGAGAGTTGGATAAAATGGAGTGGGAGAGTTGGATAAAGTGGAGTGGGAGAGTTGGATAAAGTGGAGTGGGAGAGTTGGATAAAGTGGAGTGGGGGAGTTGGATAAAGTGGAGTGGGGGAGTTGGATAAAGTGGAGTGGGGGAGTTGGATAAAGTGGAGTGGGGGAGTTGGATAAAGTGGAGTGGGAGAGTTGGATAAAGTGGAGTGGGGGAGTTGGATAAAGTGGAGTGGGGGAGTTGGATAAAGTGGAGTGGGAGAGTTGGATAAAGTGGAGTGGGGGAGTTGGATAAGGTGGAGTGGGGGAGTTGGATAAGGTGGAGTGGGGGAGTTGGATAAAGTGGAGTGGGAGAATTGGATAAGGTGGAGTGGGGGAGTTGGCTAAAGTGGAGTGGGGGAGTTGGATAAAGTGGAGTGGGAGAGTTGGATAAAGTGGAGTGGGAGAGTTGGATAAAGTGGAGTGGGGGAGTTGGTTAAAGTGGAGTGGGAGAGTTGGATAAAGTGGAGTGGGGGAGTTGGATAAAGTGGAGTGGGGGAGTTGGATAAAGTGGAGTGGGGGAGTTGGATAAAGTGGAGTGGGGGAGTTGGATATTGTGGAGTGGGGGAGTTGGATAAAGTGGAGTGGGGGAGTTGGATAAAGTGGAGTGGGGGAGTTGGATAAAGTGGAGTGGGGGAGTTGGATAAAGTGGAGTGGGGGAGTTGGATGAAGTGGAGTGGGGGAGTTGGATAAAGTGGAGTGGGGGAGTTGGATGAAGTGGAGTGGGGGAGTTGGATAAGGTGGAGTGGGGGAGTTGGATAAAGTGGAGTGGGAGAGTTGGATAAAGTGGAGTGGGGGAGTTGGATAAAGTGGAGTGGGAGAGTTGGATAAGGTGGAGTGGGGGAGTTGGATAAAGTGCACTGGGGGAGTTGGATAAAGTGGAGTGGGGGAGTTGGATAAAGTGGAGTGGGGGAGTTGGATAAAGTGGAGTGGGGGAGTTGGATAAAGTGGAGTGGGGGAGTTGGATAAAGTGGAGTGGGGGAGTTGGATAAGGTGGAGTGGGGGAGTTGGATAAAGTGGAGTGGGGGAGTTGGATAAAGTGGAGTGGGGGAGTTGGATATGGTGGAGTGGGGGAGTTGGATAAAGTGGAGTGGGGGAGTTGCATAAAGTGGAGTGGGGGGGTTGGATAAGGTGGAGTGGGAGAGTTGGATAAAGTGGAGTGGGGGAGTTGGATAAGGTGGAGTGGGGGAGTTGGAAAAAGTGGAGTGGGGGAGTTGGATAAGGTGGAGTGGGGGAGTTGGATAAAGTGGAGTGGGAGAGTTGGATAAAGTGGAGTGGGAGAGTTGGATAAATTGGAGTGGGGGAGTTGGTTAAAGTGGAGTGGGAGAGTTGGATAAAGTGGAGTGGGGGAGTTGGATAAAGTGGAGTGGGGGAGTTGGATAAAGTGGAGTGGGGGAGTTGGATAAAGTGGAGTGGGAGAGTTGGATAATGTGGAGTGGGGGAGTTGGATAAAGTGGAGTGGGGGAGTTGGATAAAGTGGAGTGGGAGAGTTGGATAAAGTGGAGTTGGATAAAGTGGAGTGGGGGAGTTGGATAAAGTGGAGTGGGGGAGTTGGATCAAGTGGAGTGGGGGAGTTGGATAAAGTGGAGTGGGGGAGTTGGATAAAGTGGAGTTGGATAAAGTGGAGTGGGGGAGTTGGATAAAGTGGAGTGGGGGAGTTGGATCAAGTGGAGTGGGGGAGTTGGATAAAGTGGAGTGGGGGAGTTGGATAAAGTGGAGTGGGGGAGTTGGATAAGGTGGAGTGGGGGAGTTGGATAAAGTGGAGTGGGAGAGTTGGATAAAGTGGAGTGGGGGAGTTGGATAAAGTGGAGTGGGAGAGTTGGATAAGGTGGAGTGGGGGAGTTGGATAAAGTGCACTGGGGGAGTTGGATAAAGTGGAGTGGGGGAGTTGGATAAAGTGGAGTGGGGGAGTTGGATAAAGTGGAGTGGGGGAGTTGGATAAAGTGGAGTGGGGGAGTTGGATAAAGTGGAGTGGGGGAGTTGGATAAGGTGGAGTGGGGAGTTGGATAAAGTGGAGTGGGGGAGTTGGATAAAGTGGAGTGGGCGAGTTGGATATGGTGGAGTGGGGGAGTTGGATAAAGCGGAGTGGGAGAGTTGGATAAAGTGGAGTGGGGGAGTTGGAAAAAGTGGAGTGGGGGAGTTGGATAAGGTGGAGTGGGGGAGTTGGATAAAGTGGAGTGGGGGAGTTGGATAAAGTGGAGTGGGGGGGTTGGATAAGGTGGAGTGGGAGAGTTGGATAAAGTGGAGTGGGGGAGTTGGATAAGGTGGAGTGGGGGAGTTGGAAAAAGTGGAGTGGGGGAGTTGGATAAGGTGGAGTGGGGGAGTTGGATAAAGTGGAGTGGGAGAGTTGGATAAAGTGGAGTGGGGGAGTTGGATAAAGTGGAGTGGGGGAGTTGGATAAGGTGGAGTGGGGGAGTTGGAAAAAGTGGAGTGTGGGAGTTGGATAAGGTGGAGTGGGGGAGTTGGATAAGGTGGAGTGGGGGAGTTGGATAAAGTGGAGTGGGAGAGTTGGATAAAGTGGAGTGGGGGAGTTGGATAAAGTGGAGTGAGGGAGTTGGATAAAGTGGAGTGGGAGAGTTGGATAAAGTGGAGTGGGAGAGTTGGATAAAGTGGAGTGGGGGAGTTGGATAAGGTGGAGTGGGGGAGTTGGAAAAAGTAGAGTGGGGGAGTTGGATAAAGTGGAGTGGGGGAGTTGGATAAAGTGGAGTGGGGGAGTTGGATAAAGTGGAGTGGGGGAGTTGGATAAAGTGGAGTGGGGGAGTTGGATAAGGTGGAGTGGGGAGTTGGATAAGGTGGAGTGGGGAAGTTGGATAAGGTGGAGTGGGGGAGTTGGATAAGGTGGAGTGGGGGAGTTGGATAAAGTGGAGTGGGGGAGTTGGATAAAGTGGAGTGGGGGAGTTGGATAAAGTGGAGTGGGGAAGTTGGATAAGGTGGAGTGGGGATGTTGGATAAGGTGGAGTGGGGGAGTTGGATAAGGTGGAGTGGGGAAGTTGGATAAAGTGGAGTGGGAAAGTGGAGCTGCAGAGAGTAAGTGGAGCACTGGGCTTGCCAAATGTACTATAATTGTAGTGTGGCAGATCTCCCACTCTATCAGTGGGCGGCTTGTCCCTGGATCAACCTCCTCTCTCTGCAGTGCAGGGCTCCTGCTCCACATTATCTAATGTCAGTTTTCTTCTCAATCTACAACTAACAAATAAGGTAATCTCTCCGCTTTTAACCCCCAGCGGCACAAATCTGTTGCCTTATAAACAAATATCTGTGTCAATCAAAGAGGGTTAGCCGAGTTCTAATGCAGTGCAGCCAATAGCCTCTTGATGGCACTGTCATATGTACATATATATACATCATAACACAGCACTGGAAACCCATCAGTAACTGAATCCAACAAGACCTGAGAAGAAAATTGAGTTGCCAGTGCTTCTAGAATACCAGACATTCTTCCACTGTTTTAATGAGATACAGGTGTTGACATATTGCGATAGCCAACTGATCCTACGGCCCAAAGAACTTCATTACTTGTGCCACGTTAACAGATAACAATCCATTGTAATTCTGAATCCTATGACAAGCAAAGGGCTGAAAAAGACAATAAACTAAATAGGACTTCCACATTCCTGGGCCCATAGGACCAGGAGGAGGCCATTCAGCTGCTCGAGCCTGTTCCGCCATTCAATGAGATCACAGCTGATCTGCGATCATAACTCCATCCACCCGTCTTGGTTCCGTAACCTTTAATGCCCTCGCCTAACAAAAGTCTCAGTTTTGATCTTTTCAATTGACCCCCAGCCTCAACAGCTTTTTGGAGGGGAAGAGAGTTCCAGATTTCCACCACCCTTTGTGTGAAGAAGTGCTTCCTGACCTCACCCCTGACCGGCCTGGCTCTAATTTTAAGCTTATGCCCCCCTTGTTCTGGACTCCCCCCACCAGAGGAAATAGTTTCTCTCTATCTACCGTATCAAGTCCTTTAATCATCTTAAACACCTCAGTTAGATCACCCCTTACTCTTCTATACGCAAGGGACCACAAACCTAGTCTGTGCAGCCTGTCCTCATAATTTAACTCTTTAGTCCCATAGAATCAATTTTTTTGTTGTTGTTATCATTCTCGTAAAGGTTTTGGAATCTTACTTTCTTCATCCCAGGCTCCTCCTAGTCGCACTGTCAGCTGAGGTGGCGGGTGAGTTACCTGCTCTGATGACCAGCGACCAAGGTAGAATTACACCAGAGCTGACCTGGGTCAGCTCTGCTCTAGCTTATCCTCTCCATGGGCCTAGTCTCCATTGGGCCACAGAAGCCTGACGGAGATCGACAACTTGCTGAACCCAGGATGGGCAAGAGATTGTTGTTGCTGTTGTTGTTGGTGAACGTGCGCCGTTCCTCCTTTCCCCTCTCCCCAACCATCACTGTTACCTTCCAGGACGAGAAAACCTTCCACTACCAAAGCACAGCCTCAGGGGATTGATGATCTCGGAAAATAGGACCAGGAGTAGGCCATTCAGCCCCTCGAGCCAGTTCTGCCATTTCAGTTAGATCATGACAACTCTGCAAGGAGCATCGACTTTAGAAGAAGAACAACAACTTGTATTTATATAACATAGTAAAACATCCCAAGGTGCTGCACAGGAGCGATTATCAAACATAAATTGACACCAAGCCACATAAGGAGATATTAGGACAGGTGACCAAAAGCTTGGTCAAAGAGGTAGGTCATAAGGAGCGTATTAAAGGAGGAGAGAGAGGCGGAGAGGTTTAGGGAGGGAATTCCAGAGCTTGGGGGCCTCGGCAGCTGAAGGCACGGCCGCCAATGGTGGAGCGATTAAAATCGGGGATGCTCAAGAGGCCAGAATTGGAGGGGCGCAGAGATCTCGGAGGTATTGTAGGGCTGGAGGAGGTTATAGAGATAGGATGGGGCGAGGCCATGGAGGAATTTGAAAACATGAATTGAGAATTTAAAAATCGAGTTGTTGCATAACCGGGAGCCAGTGTAGGTCAGCGAGCACAGGGGGTGTTGGGTGAACGGGACTTGGTGCGAGTTAGGACACGGGGCAGTGAGCACAGGGGGTGATGGGCAAACGGGACTGGGTGTGAGTTAGGACACGGGGCAGTGAGCACAGGGGGCGATGGGTGAACGGGACTGGGTGCGAGTTAGGACACGGGGCAGTGAGCACAGGGGGTGATGGGTGAACGGGACTGGGTGTGAGTTAGGACATGGGGCAGTGAGCACGGGGTGATGGGTGAACGGGACTGGGTGTGAGTTAGGACATGGGGCAGTGAGCACGGGGTGATGGGTGAACGGGACTGGGTGTGAGTTAGGACACGGGGCAGCGAGCACAGGGGGTGATGGGTGAACGGGACTTGGTGCGAGTTAGGACACGGGTCAGCGAGCACAGGGGGTGATGGGTGAACGGGACTTGGTGCGAGTTAGGACACGGGGCAGCCGAGTTTGGGATGAGCTCAAGTTTACGGAGGGTAGAACGTGGGAGTTTAACTGAAGTATTGGTCATTTTTTGTTTTTTTTAAAAAAGATCTACATTCTTGCAAATATCATTTTATATACGGGGATTTAAAAATAAAGCTTGGTTCCTGTCTGGTCCAGGATGTGACAGGTACAAATGTTCAGACCTCAAACATTTAAGAAATATCCAGTAAATGCTACGATCCTGTAGTACCATAATTTGCCACTATGTGGCAGAAAGTAGCTACTGCCGGGTGTCAACTTACCACAAGATGTTATGTATTCATGTTTTCCACAGGCCCTTACCTTTAAAAGGTCCCAAATCTTGACAATATGAATTTCTTGCTGAAAAAGGTATAATTAGAGCGCATTATACTTTGCATGAGGAAATGGTGGACTTTGCAAAACTGCATCGCTCACATCAGAGTGTCAGCTTGGCTCAAGTTGGTAAGGCGTTCTTTTCTGAGCCAGAAAGATTGTGGGTTCAGGTCCTGCTACAACTATTTGAATATGCCCTGTTAGGCATGTCTATCCTTCAATGCAGCTGCTAAACTGAGGCTTGTCCCAGTCCTGGTCCCTCTTTCAACTAAAAACTGATGACCTGTCCGTTCAGTTTGCTGTTTCTTGCTGTGGGCAAAATGGCTGCTCTGCTCGCCTACATAACATTATAGTAATAAATCTGTCTGAATATTCACCCTTAGACGACTAAAATAGACAGAGGATTTAAAAGAAATTTAAGCATGTTAATTCTGCTGCTCACTCTGGGGGCAATTTTGACTTCATGGGAAATTAAAATCGGGGAGATATGTGTAACTTATATCACTTGGAGAAAATAATTCAAGATTCCCAACCTGGCGTATCCGGGTCCACTCCGTGGATGCTCAGTCCGAGCACAAAATCGGGCTCATCACTTACCGCAGAAAATGAGATGATAATTCTGGCGGTCTCCTTCGATATTGAAAGGCAGATGGACATTTGCGTTCCACCGCTCTCTTTCTGATGTTGAGACAGAAAAATAATGCATCGAAATCGGAAAGAGATTCCTCGAACACTGAGCGCTGGTCAGCGTCGGTGTAAGGAAAACAGGTAGATGAAAGAAAGCTTCAAGATGCTGGGGGAAAACTGGTGGGGGATCGAGGCTGTCTGATACATTTGCCTACATCACCGCAGATGGCAAAGTACTTGGCGTAAGAAAAGTACTAGGCACTTGGTCTAAGCGTTAAACAAAGCTTTAATCAACTGTTTTACAACATGGAGTGCTAGTTGTGTCCTTCACTAGTTCCTGTTAAGAATGTCCTGCGCAAGCTGGGCCCATGCCCGAGTATTTATACTCTCCCTGGACAGCGCCACCCGCAGGCCACTCAGTATTATTTCATAAGTCTTTCTTTCATGAATGACTGATTCATGTCAGTACTTTCCGACCATCTTAACGCTGCGATAAGGTGCTGTATAAATGCATGGGCTCCTTTTTCTGTTTTTCTATTAGGTAGAGAAAGGCAATATTAATTAAACAAAAGAGAAAAGGAAAAGCAAAAGGGATAATTCTGACTTTGGGTAATAGTGTAAAATAGGGGGATATCGGATCAGCCGCCCGTTATACATCGCTCCCCATCTTCATTTCCAATGAAGTCAAAATTACCCCCTGTGGGCAGCAGAATGAATGTGTTTAATTTTCTTTTAAATTCTCTGCCTACTTCAGTTGTCTAAGGGTGAATATTCAGCTCGATTTATTATTATATAATGTTACTTTCTAGTCATATGAGCTAAGGCAAAATTAGCCAGCCCTGGGAGACTGAAGTTCCTCTCGAGCTTGTCAGCAATCTAAGGGTTAAAGGGGCAATTCCTTGATCCCGATCAGGAGCTCAAGTTGCAGAATCGAGACAATAGCATTGTAACCAATGTTGCCCCAATTTTAAATTGAGGTGCGTGGTCCCATTTAACAGGCAGCAAGGCTCATTCAAAGTTACCCACATACGCGAAATTTCACATTAGAAAAGCCGGTCATAGAAACATAGACTTAGAAAAATAGGAGCAGGAGTAGGCCAGTCGGCCCTTCGAGCCTGCTCCGCCATTCAGTATGATCATGGCTGATCCTCTATCTCAATACCATATTCCCGCTCTCTCCCCATACCCCTCGATGCCTTTTGTGTCCAGAAATCTATCTATCTCCTTCTTAAATATATTCAGTGACTTGGCCTCCACAGCCTTCTGTGGTAGAGAATTCCACAGGTTCACCATCCTCTGAGTGAAGAAATTTCGCCTCATCTCAGTCCTAAATGTCCTACCCCATATCCTGAGACTGTGACCCCTCGTTCTAGGCCCCCCAGCCAGGGGAAACATCTTCCTCGCATCCAGTCTGTCTAGCCCTGTCAGAATTTTATACGTTTCAATGAGATCTGTTGTGTATGTAATATGTGTGCTACTTTGAACCTATGGACAGGACTGCACTACTTGTTGGGCGTAGTGATACGCAGTACCACTCCTGGCCATAGGGGTATAAATAGTACTGTGGGTACTGATCTCCCCTCAGTTCCCGCCTGTGGGCATGAAGTAAAGATCTATGTATAGTCCCTACCTCCAACCAGTAAAGACCTGTTTGAGTTATACGTTTAAGTCTTTGTGTTAATTGTTCAATACAATACACATACTTAACACTGGCGACGAGTCAGGTTCTTACCCTGCGGCAGTTGAAGAGAGGTTTCAAACATCACCACCACACTAGAAGCGACAGGCTTTAGGACTCTGAAGCCTCCATCAGCGACTGAGCACTGGAGTGCAGCAAACATCCTGACAGCTTCCAGCGACTGACAGAAGTCTTTCTGCAGTTTCCTTGTTCAACCTAGGTGGTGGGGTAAGCCGTGCAGTGTTGGCTGCAAAGACAGGGCTGGGGAAGTTGGAGAAGATAAGGGCGATCGCAATCCCTGATAAGAGCCGCGGTGAAACGCGCGAGCGGGTGAGCCAGAGGCCGGGAGCCGCTTCAAGTGCGAGGCGCAGCGCGGGCCAGCGATCGGAACCAAAGATAAGGGCCGCACTCGGGGGCTGAAGGGAGACGGCGTCGGGGGACGGGTGAAGACCGCCAAGCGCGGGAAAACCACCATTTTGTGGGCGGAGGACGACGGCAAGAGCGGGAAGCCGCCATCTTTGATAACAAGTAAACAAAATAAATCTGAGAAATTGCAAATCTACAATGCCTAAACACGGGAATATTAGCACCTTTGATAGTGACCTCGAAGATTGGGCCATATATGTTGAAAGAGTAAAAAATTATTGTAAGGCCAATAAAATTCGTGACCAAGATAAAGCTCTAACATTATTAAATTTAATGGGTGCGAAGACATACGGGCAATTGAAACACCTGTTATCACCAGATGAACCGGCGGATAAGACGTTCGATGAGATTGTTACTGTCCTGAAAGATCATCTAAACCCCACGCCGCTGATGCTAGCGGAACGATTTAAATTTTACGACAGAAGGCAGCTACAGCATGAAAGCAATGCTGAATATTTGCTGGAATTGCGTAAATTAGCGAAATATTGCCAGTTTGGAACGGGACTGACAGAGGCACTTCGAGACAAATTTGTGTGTGGTTTATTTAAACAGGATACACAAAAGCGACTGCTCGAGGAGAATGAGCTGACGCTTGAGAAGGCGGTCACTATGGCAGCAGCACACGAAGCCGCAGCGAGAGGCACGGCAGTAATGCAGCTACGGTCACCGGAGCTCAGTGCACACAAATTGGGTGTGAGTTCTGGCAAATGTTATCGTTGTGGAAAGACAACGCATGATCAGAACCAGTGTTGGTTTAAAAACCAAGAATGTAGAACTTGTGGTAGGCTTGGACATATAGCTAGAGTATGCAGGTCAGCGAAGAAGACCAGCAACAAGAAGTCACCGCAAGGAAAATACGCAAAGGTACACAAGGTGACCGAACAGGAGTCCGATTCAGACGCTAGCAGTAATGAACTGGCTAGCTTAAGAGTACTCAACGCTGGTAAGGGTGCAGACCTCCAGACAATTTGGGTCACTCTTCAGATAGAAGGAGTCCAAGTAAAACTGGAATTGGACACTGGATCGGCATTGACGGTCATAAATAAGAAAGATTACGGAAAGTTATTCCAACATATTCCCCTACAGGATACGGGGATTATATTGGAAACATACACGGGGCAAAGAGTGTACCCCATCGGGAAAATAGAGGTTGCAGTGGTCCACAAGGGCGAAGACAGTCAAATAATGGACTTATATGTGATATCTGAAGGAGGTCCTCCACTACTAGGACGGGAGTGGATTAGGAAAATGAATATGGACTGGCATTTACTACAAACAATAACGAGTGAGAACTCGGTGAAGATAGTCGGCCCAGACTCTGGAACGGATGATGGTAAGCCCAACTCAGGTGCAAAAGACAAAGTTTCAGCACAGAATTCCACTGAGCAACAACAACATAGTTTAACTGTGGATTCTGAGTCTGGCAAGTCTACTGATGTGCCCATTTCTGAGGGACACCGGGCTCAAACTCAACTCCATTTCAAACTACAACAGCAATTAGAACAAATGCTTCGCCGTTGTGAGCAAGAGTTGAATGCAACGAAAGAGTTCTTTGATATAGAGTTGGAGAATCTGGAAAGACAACAGAAGCAGCTGATGGAGAAAATGGAACAGGAGTACACAAAACGTCTGATGTCAGAGGAGTTAACGGTCAGCCAACTCCTGCATATGCTGAAGGACAGGACTCTGAAATGGGAAAAACTTGAACACGAACTTCAATATTCAAACGAAAGGGGTTCGGAGCTCTCAAAGGTTGTTGGAAGAGCTGAGGTGGCAACACAGACTGAGATGACTGCAACAGAGCAGCCCTTGGATGCCAAAAGTACGCTGACTCACGTCAACGTAGAACAACAGACCGCTGAAACAGCTGCTCCGGTAGAGGGATTGCATAGTCCGATCAATCAATCTCCAAAGGAAGTTGAAGTATTAAAATCACAAATGAGGTCACTAGTAAACGACTTGCTGAAAGCCCAGAAAAAGCTGGATGCAGAGGTACACATGAAGAAGTCTCTTCAGGAAAGATGTCTGGATTTGGAACAAGAGCTGGCTAACGTCCAGCTGGGTATGGAGGAAATAGACGACCCTCTCACTGGTCTAGCTCAGGACGACACCGAATATTACTATGACCTGGTGGACGACACCGAATATTACGATGTCCTGTCCTGCCCAGCTTGTAACTTCGACTCCCAAAGTGCAGAAATCATGGAGGAGCACCAAAAGTCTACGGAACATCGGGAGAAGCTGGCTCTACGACGGAAACAGGAGGAAGAGAAGGAGGAACTGCGCATGCAGCTGGCAGCTGTGGCAGCTGACAATGGAGCCCAGAGAGTCTCCAAGAAGCAGAAAAGGAAAAGTAAAAACAGAAGATGACCCATCTGAACCATTATCACCTCTACCAGATCACACACGTGGTCCCTCCGAACGGAGCCAATTCAGTTCGGAAGTTCAAACTGTTAAATCCATGGAAGGACTATTGAATGAGTCACTCCAGCAACGTGAACCGACTCCACCACAGAGATTGAATCTGTGAACTGTTTTCCGCAGAGACTGAATCTGTGATCTGTTTTGACATGAAGTTATCTATGTATCTATGTTATTCTGTTATGTAAACCTGAAGTTATATATGTATATATGTTATTACGTTATGTTAAATGGGGAGATGACTGTAAAGCTAGGAAGGGAGGAATGTTGTGTATGTAATATGTGTGCTACTTTGAACCTATGGACAGGACTGCACTACTTGTTGGGCGTAGTGATACGCAGTACCACTCCTGGCCATAGGGGTATAAATAGTACTGTGGGTACTGATCTCCCCTCAGTTCCCGCCTGTGGGCATGAAGTAAAGACCTATGTAAAGTCCCTACCTCCAACCAGTAAAGACCTGTTTGAGTTATACGTTTAAGTCTTTGTGTTAATTGTTCAATACAGTACACATACTTAACAAGATTCCCTCTCATTTTTCTAAACTCTAGTGAATACAGGCCTAGTCGACCCAATCTCTCCTCATATGACAGTTCTGCCATCCCAGGAATCAGTCTGGTGAACCTTCGCTGCACTCCCTCTATGGCAAGTATATCCTTTCTTAGGTAAGGAGACCAAAACTGCACACTCGAGTCCTGGGCCGTGCGGGGGCAGAGCTTCGAGGGAACATTGATTGTAACCCTATATCTGACTCCCCACTCACTGTGAGTGTTGTGCCTGATGGGAGTAAGGGATTGCGGAATCACTGTTTCAATCTAGTATTGGGGCAGTGATTTGAATAATATTGCTAATTGCCTTTGTTTTGATTGTGACTTTTTTTCCCCCTTATAAATCCAAAAGCCAGCTGACTTAATATAAGCTGCCAACTTGCCTCATTTCATTGTCTCTGGGTACGGAGGTGACAAGCTGATAATCCAGGCCAACACTCTAGTACAGTACTGAGGGAGTGCTGCACTGCCAAAGGTACTTTCCTTCAGATGCATCTGCCAGTACAGGTGTCTGAGCAAAGAAGAGTAAGGAGTTCTCCGGCTGATTTGGTCAACATTCCTCCCTAAATCAAAACCACCTGATAAAAAAACCTGACTAACTTAATCCCAATGCTATTTGTGGGATCTTGCTGTGGGCAAAATGGCTAACAAAATGACAGGAACTGTGCTTCAAAAAAATGTATGGAAAACATTTTTTATGAGGCCTTAGAGAGAGTGTGGGAGAGATTACCATAATGTGGTCTCCTGTACATTGGGGAGACCAAAGGCAGATTGGGCGACCGCTTTGCGGAACACCTCCGTTCAGTCCGTAAGCGCGACCCCGAGCTTCCGGTCGCCTGTCATTTTAATTCACCGCCCCATTCCCACTCAGACCTCACCGTGCTCGGGCTCTTGCATTGTTCCACGGAAGCTCAGCGTAAGCTCGAGGAACAGCACCTCATCTTCCGATTAGGCACTTTACAGCCTTCCGGACTCAATATCGAGCTCAACAATTTCAGATCATAACCTCGGCCCCTATTACATTTTTATATATATTTTTTATCCACTCCTTTGTTTTGTGCCCTTCCCCCTTTTTTCTCTCTCCCACATGGCAGCTGTCTCTCATTCTGCCAGCGCTTTTCACACCTCATCTAGAGCCATCTTTTGTCTCCACTAGTCCTATCACCATCTCGTCTGGTTTTGAATACCTCTTAATGTCTCTTCACTTCTCTTTTGTTCTTTCATCCCCATTTCCCAGCCCCCAAACTGGCCTTTTAATCTGTTTCATTTCCTGTTTTTTCAGTCCTGACGAAGGGTTTCGACCTGAAACGTTGACTCTATTTCTCTCTCTACGGATGTTGCCTGACCTGCTGCGTTTTTCCAGCATTTTCTGTTGTTATTTCATTTTACCATAATGATACTAGGGATGAGGGACTTCAGTTATGTGGAGAGACTAGAGAAGCTGGAGTTGTTCTCCTTAGAGCAGAGAAGGTTAAGGGAAGAATTAATAGAGATGTTCAAAATCTTGAAGGGTTTTGATAGAGAAAATAAGGAGAAACTGTTTTCACTGGCGTGAGGGTCAGTAACCAGAGGTCACAGGTTTAAGGTAATTAGCTAAAGAGCCAGGGACGGAGATGAGAATTTTTTACGCAGCGAGTTGTTGTGATCTGGAATGCGCTGGAAGCAGATTCAATAATAACTTTCAAAAGGGAATTGAATAAATACCTGAAAAGGAAAACATTTGCAGGGCTAAGGGGAAAGAGGGGGGGAGTGGGATTTATTGGAGTTGGCACAGACAGGATGGGCCGAATGGCCTCCTTCTGTGCTGTGCTATGGTATGATTCTGTGAAATGAGAAGATGCTATATACACATATTGATATTAACAGAGAGTAAAAGATTTTGGCATCTGGAGGAGGGGCTGCAGCGGACATATTTCAGAGCTTTCAGATATTTCAGATCTGCCGAAAGGTCATCGACCTGAAACGTTAACTCTGTTTCTCTTTCCACAGATGTTGCCTGGCCTGCTGATTATTTCCAGCATTTTCTGTTTTTATTTCATATTTCAGAGCCTGTTCAGAACGACTGATGTGTCTTCTAACTTTATGAGCAGGTGTTAAACACTACCAAACTTGGATGCACAAGACTCCATTTATAAGAAGATTTATGGAGAGCTCGGTAGTATGTCGCAGGTCAGATGCCACAGTGTCCTGCTATGCCACATTCAGCAGTATACTAAAAAGGGGCTGCTGCTACAGTTTGAAGGGCCAGTTCACAGCTGAGCATCAAAACCTTCTTGGAATTAAGGGCCGACATTTTCGTGACTTCAAATCCCTCCATGACCTCGCCCCTCCCGATTTCTGTAACCTCCTACAGACCACCGACCCTCTGAGAACTCTGCGTTCCTCCAATTCTGGCCTCTTGCGCATCCCTGATTCCCATCTCTCCACCATTGGCGGCCGTGCCTTCAGCTGCCTGGGCCCTGAGCTCTGGAATTCCCTCCCTAAACCTCTCTGCCTCTCCACCTCTCTCTCCTTTAAGACCCTCCTTAAAACCTACCTCTTTGACCAAGCTTTTGGCCACCTGTCCTAGCACCTTCTTATGTGGCTCAGCGGTAAATTTTGTTTAATAATGCTCCTGTGAAGCGGCTTGGGACGTTTCTACTAAGTTAAAGTCGCTGTATAAACACAAGTTATTGTTCCTGCGCAGTCACCCGTACAAATATCAACACCAAACTCTTAAAGCAGTGAACGCACGTGGCACGAAAGTCTGTGCTTTCGGGGAGTCAGTTCATTTGCCATGAGCGGATAGATAGTTACATTCCCAACCCAATGCTCAGCAGGCACACGATGATACTGATGGGCCAGTTGTCCAGCTATCCGTATTTCCCCCCCGCTCTTTATAAAACCATTTACGATGTTGCTAAATCAGATGCACAGATTTTAACCGATGGAATTAAAGTTGCGTCATATGATAGTAGTAACAAAATCTGTCTGTCTGAAATTTGGTCTATGTTAAAATAGGAATTTAATATAAGTTGTAGCAAAAAGTCTTTTGCTGATTAAGATTGGCTGTCATTATGCTTGACCGAAAGCAGTGTTGCTGGGATAATTCTGCAACAACTGAACTTTTGCGGCTACAATCTACTTACAGATAAGGAAGTAAACAATGAGGTGTTGCAAAGCTACAATCAAGACATCCTGAAAGGAGGCCTGCAAGACAGACCACAAGTCAACGACCTTTGCACAATGCATATTGTGTTGCTGATCACCTCTGCAAACTTTGCAACCCTCTCAGACATTGTTTAAGTGGACTCAAGTCTGATAAGGAGATAAAGACGTTAATAGCTGACAATAGCCAGTGCGCTCAGGACACAATGGAAGAATGCCAACTCGACCAACTCCTCCTACATACCGGAGAAAGGAGGGAATGCCCCTCTGCGGCACAGAGTGGGTTACTGAGAAGAATAAAAGACAGTGACCAAAAAGATATCTTCATTGCAGTCAGCAGAAGGTGGCCTGGCCAGTCATCTCGCTTATGAGGATAGGACCGCAGTCGGAAGAGGGGTGTGACTTTGTCGGTCGGCCCAAAGAACCTACAATCAACATGGACTGACCATCCGTGGGTGATCGTATGTATATCCTATCCGCAAAATGTGTTAGTGGTGACGGGCATTGCATTGCAACAAGTTTAGTTTTGACATTGTATTGTAACCTTTGATCTCTGACATCTCAATAAAGTTGAGTTAAGTCAGAATCAGTGTTTGTGTCAATTACTCACTTATAATTCTCGGGTCAGAATCTTAAACCTGTGACGCCCCGAAAGGAAACGTCTTACAAAGTGCATTTGTTGCTCCTATTGCACTGCATCATTGCAACCCATGTCTGTCATTATCCTTAAAGCTGTCAGTTCCATTGATAACTATTATTTTCACAGCTCCTTTTTTTAAATGGTCAGCACAATATAGGCTAAGTACAAGTTGCATTTATACAGCACCTTTATTCCAGCAAAACATCTCAAGGCGCTTCACAGGAGCAGAAGCAGACAAAAATTCATACCTAGTCAAAGAAGGAGATATTAGGGCAGGTGACCAAGCGTACGGTGAAAGAGATAGATTTTAAAGAGGTGCTTAAAGGAGGAGAGAGAGGCAGAGTGGTTTAGGGAGGGAATTCCAGAGCTTCGGGCCCAGGCGGCTGATGGCACGGCCGCCAATGTTGGAGCGAAGGGAGTGGAGGAAGGCAGTGTTCTCGAAGGGTGGTGGAGCTGGGGGGAGGTTACTGAGATAGGAAGGGGGCGAGGCCATGGAGGAGTTTGAATGCGAAGATGGGGATTTTAAAATGGAGACCAGTCTGATGCTTCAGATTGGGAAGGTGCTGTTTTTTAACTCAATGACATTACGAGGTCTCATGGTCTCTGACATGAATCTTGTCATTCATGTGGAAATGACTTATGAAATAATACAGGGCGGCCTGCTGGTGGCGCTGTCCAGGGAGAGTATAAATACTCGGGCATGGGCCCAGCTTGCTCAGGACATTCTTTAACAGGAACTAGTGAAGGACACAACTCCATGTTGAAAAACAGTTGATTAAAGCCTTGTTTAATAATCAGACCAAGTGCCTAGTACTTTTCTTACGTCAGTCTCCATAGTGGTTTATGGAAAAATTCTTAGCTTCATAACAAAAAGCAAAGTCACAGGGAGGGGGTAAGGTAGAGAAGGGCATCGCCTGGCTGTTATAGAATGCTCTGATTCTAATAGTGGGCAGGCAATGTGCCCCAATGGTTTAGCTCCCCAGTGGTGAGGGCGAAGATGACCCCCGACAAGGGGGGGTTTTACGGGTTCACACTGAAGGCGTAGACCTTCGCCTACTGACAGGGCAACTCAGACGTTTCAACAGACACTGCCAAGCGATATTCAAACCGTTTGTTTTAATGGTCAGAGAATCAATGGCAGTTTGCGCCACAATTTTCTGACCCCTGCCCTTTGTGAGCGAAGCTCCCCGCTCGCAGTACGAATGCGTAACATGACCCCCATTACATTTTAAATTCATGACATTTGGAGAATATCCTGATTAGATTATTTTTTTTTGGCGGCTGCATATAGTGACACCGCAAGTCCTGCCCAGAATGAAAATGATTGGTCATCAATCATGCCTGGAGACTGCTGTAAGTGACTGGGATTGACTTTGCACACATAATTTGTATTATGGAACTATCCTCATAGGAACCAATGACATAGGTAGAACTAGGAATGAGGTTCTGCTGAGGGAGTTTGAGGAGCTAGGATACAAATTAAAAACCATAATCTCAAAGGTAATAATCTTTGGATTGTTACCTGAGCCATGCACAAATTGGCACAGGGACAAACAGATTAGAGGTTTAAATACGTGGCTCAAAGAGTGGTGTGGGAGGAAGGGGTTTCAGTCCATGGGGCACTGGCACCAGTACTGGGGAAAGGGGGAGCTGTTCTGTTGGGATGGGCTTCACTTAAACCAGGCTGGGACCAGAGTCCTGGCAAACCGAATAACTAGGGCAGTAGACAGGGCTTTAAACTAATGAAGGGGGCGGGGGGAGGATTCAGGAAAGAGTAAATTTAAAAGCAGCGAGAGAAATGTCAAGGCCCTAGAGCAGGGTAGAGGTTTGGGTAAAAATAAGCAGAGTGGGTCAGGAAGGGGCAGAGAGAGTAACAAAGGTAATAAGGCATCAGTGACCAAGGTGACATCAGGGAAAAATAGAAATAAGTCAAAACTAAAGGTAATATATCTGAATGCACGAAGCATTCACAACAAAATAGATGAATTAATAGCGCAGATAGAAATGAATAGGTTTGATCTAATAGCCATTACGGAGACGTGGTTGCAATGCGGCCACGGTTGGGAAGTAAATATTCCAGGATACTTAACTTTTAGACGAGATGGGCAGAATGGAAAAGGAGGAGGGGTAGCCCCGATAATAAAGGATGGGATAAAGACAGGAGAGAGAAAGGATCTTAGCTCCGAAAATCAAGGAGTAGAATCAGTTTGGGTGGAGCTAAGAAACAGCAAGAGGCAGAAAACATTGGTGGGAGTTGTTTATAGGCCCCCAAACAATAGTTGTAATGTAGGGCAGAGTATAAATCAGGAAATAAGAGGTGCATGTAACAAGAGTAATACAGTGATCATGGGGGACTTTAATCTATATATAGACTGGGCAAACCAAATTTGCAGTAATAATGTGGAGGACGAATTCATGGAATGTATGCAAGATAGTTTTCTAGATCAGTATGTTGAGGAACCAACTAGGGAATAGGCTATTTTAGATCTCGTATTGTGCAACGAGAAAGGGCTAATTAATAACCTTGTAGTAAAGGGGCCTTTAGGAAAGAGTGACCATAATATGATAGAATATTATATTGAGTTTGAAAGTGATTCAGTTAAATCCGAAACTAGGGTCTTAAGTCTAAACAAAGCAAACTATATAGGTATGAGGGGTGAGTTGGCTACGGTAGGTTGGGAAACTACATTAAAAGGTATGACAGTAGACAAGCAATGGCTCGCATTTAAAGAATAAATACATAATTTACAACAAATATACATTCGTTTAAGGCACAAAAACCCCACAGGAAAAGTGGTTCAACCTTGGCTAACAAGAGAAGTTAAAGATAGTATTAGATCAAAGGAAGAGGCTTATAATGCGGCCAAAAAGAGTAGTAAGCCTGAGGATTGGGAGGATTTTAGAATTCAGCAATGGAGGACCAAGAAATCGATCAAGATAGGGGAAATAGACTGTAAAAGCTTCTATAGGTATATAAAAAGGAAAAGATTAGCTCCCTTACAGGCTGAGACAGGAGAGATTATAATGGGGAATAAGGAAATGGCAGAAAAATTATACAAATACTTTGGGCTAGATTTTGTCAATGAAGGCGCGTTGGGGGTGGGACTGTTGGTTTTCGGGTTTCAGTCCCGCTCCCAGCGACGTCTGACCAACCCAGGCTATTTTCCCTTGATTGACCTTGTTAAGCCTGCCCTTGACAGATGAATTGTTAGCGTTTGACAGCTTTGACAGTTCACAGAAGGCTCACCAAAACCTCTCTCCTCAGCAGAAAGCAGATGGTTGCTGCATCTGAGAATGCAGCAGCCATTCTGTCATCTCTGCTGTTGAGATGAGTGTGGTGATTATTCTCTATGTTTAGTAAGAAGTATTGTGATTGGTTGTTTGTTTCCTGCCTTGGGATATATGCTGTAATCTCAT
This sequence comes from Somniosus microcephalus, assembly GCF_052327205.1. Lineage (NCBI taxonomy): Eukaryota > Metazoa > Chordata > Chondrichthyes > Squaliformes > Somniosidae > Somniosus > Somniosus microcephalus. Next base: position 17,570,334 of record NC_140992.1, read on the forward strand.
TGGTAGTTGATGTCATGTGATTTGTGGTGGCCATCTTAAATTCAGTTCTTTCCAGCCTTTAGTTGGGACTGGGTGTTGAAGATGTGGTACAGGATTTTTAAGTTAATAAAGCCTAGATTAGAAAGGCAAATCTATTCTTTATTTCAATTTTTAACTTTATGTCAGAATGGAGCGATATCTTCAACCAGAACGATTCAATGCTGACCCTAATTCTGTAGGAGTGGATGATAAATGGAAACATTGGTATTGCACATTTAAAAACTTTTTGGGCGTGTTGGATCAAGAGTCTCTAAATAAGCTGAATATGCTGATCAACTACATTGCTCCGGATGTGTATAAGTATATTTTGGACTGTAAAACTTACGAAGTGGCTATTTCTACATTGGAAAAGATTTTTGTTAAACCAAAGAATGAGGTATTTGCACGTCACCTTCTATCTGCCCGTAGGCAGCAGGTGGGAGAATCTTTGGATACTTATTTACAAGCACTTCGGTGCCTTAGTGTTAACTGTAATTATAAGGCCGTGACGGCTGAAGAATATAAGGAAGAATCGGTACGGGATGCTTTTATTAATGGATTACTGTCTAGATCAATTCGTCAGCGGTTGTTAGAAAATAAGACTTTGGATCTTAAGAGTGCTTTTGAGCAAGCTTCTACACTGGATGTGGCTCAGAGAAGTTCGGATTCTTATGCTCTTTTTAATCAGCCTGTGACTGTGGTTTTGGCAGTTCCGGATGAAAAGGAATTATGTGGACTTAATAGGAGTGGTTTATTAGATTCTGAAACAGTTTCTACTTCAGCAGCTGTTGCCTCTAGGATTCAGAAGTGTTATTTTCGTGGGAACGTCCGGCACCCTCGTCTGAAGTGTCCTGCTCGGGAGGCTGTGTGTAGTAAATGCGGCAAGAGAGGTCATTACGCACGTGTGTGTAAATCATCAGGTTCAATTACCTCCTCTGTGACTATTCAGCCTTTAGATAGGGCATTTATTGCATCAATTTCTGCTGCATTTGCTCATGGCCTAAACAAAGCTATAGTTACGGCCCAAGTTAATGGGTTGGAAGTGAAGGCCCTTATAGATACGGGCAGTACCGAGAGTTTTATAAGTCTTCAGTTTGCAAAGGAGAAGCATTTGAAAATTTCGCCTGTTTCCTATCAGGTGTGTATGACTCAGACGACTCTCACTTCACAAGTAGTTGGTTGTTGCCTTGTGAAATTGATTCTTCTAGGTAATACGTATACTGATATACGCCTATCTGTTTTGCCTAATCTCTGTGCGGATATTTTGATTGGTCATGATGTGCTTCAGTTACATGAGTCTCTTAGTCTTTCATTTGGAGGGACTAAGCCACCTTTATCTATTTGTGGATTAACCTCTTTATCCATTTCTCCATTATCACTTTTTTCCAATTTGATGCCGGATTGTAAGCCAATTGCTACCAAGTCAAGAAGGTATAGCAGTCAGGATAGAGAATTTATTAATTCTGAAGTTCAACGTCTCTTATTGGAAGGAATCATTGAACCTAGTTGTTCGCCTTGGCGGGCACAGGTAGTTGTCACGACTAACGAGAGACATAAGAAACGAATGGTGATAGACTATTCCCAAACTATTAATAGGTATACTCAATTAGATGCGTACCCTTTGCCTAAGATTGATGAGCTTATCAATAAAGTATCTCAGTATAAGGTTTTTAGCACTATTGACCTAAAGAGTGCTTATCATCAGATTCCTATTGTTAAGAAGGATCAACCATATACGGCCTTTGAGGCTGGTGGAAAGCTGTATCAGTTTTGCCGAATACCATTTGGTGTTACTAATGGTGTTGCTTGTTTTCAACGGGCAATGGATGCTTTTATAAGTGATAACTCTCTCTCTGACACCTTTTCATACTTAGATGACATCACGGTGTGTGGCAAATCAAGGGTGGAGCATGATTCTAATTTAGAAAGATTCCTTCAAGCTGCGGAAAAAGTTAGTTTAACTTTCAATAAAGAGAAGTGTACCTTTTCGACCACTGAGGTAAATCTACTGGGGTATATTATCTCGGGAAACAAGATTAAACCAGACCCAGAACGTCTGCGACCATTGATTGATTTACCCTGTCCTACTAATTCTAAGGCTTTGCAACGAGTTGTTGGACTGTTTTCTTACTATTCTAATTGGATTGCAAATTTTTCACAGAAGATCCAGCCTCTTATTTGGGTTACGACATATCCTCTATCATGGGAGGCCAGGACGTGTTTTGATAATTTTAAAAAGGATATCCTTGGAGCAGTTGTGCATTCTATTGATGAGCAGGTTCCTTTTGTGATTGAGACGGATGCTTCTGATTTTGCAATTGGGGCTACTCTGAACCAAAATGGAAGACCTGTGGCCTTTTTCTCACGTACCTTGAACAATAGTGAAAAAAGGCATTCTTCAATAGAGAAAGAGGCGTATGCAATAGTAGAAGCACTGCGAAAATGGAAACATTATTTATCGGGGCGACATTTTACGTTGGTAACTGATCAAAAGTCTGTGTCCTTTATGTTTGATGTCAAACATTTTGGAAAGATTAAGAATGATAAAATAATGAGGTGGAGGATTGAGTTGGCATGTTACCATTTTGATATAGTTTATCGTCCGGGGAAGGATAACGTTGCTGCTGATGCGCTGTCGAGGGCTTATTGTTCTGTGATTCACGGAGATACGCTTATTAATCTTCACAATGCCTTATGCCATCCTGGGGTTACGAGGATGATACACTTCGTACGCAGTAAGAATTTGCCCTTTTCAGTTGAAGACGTCAAGCGGATGACTTCATCATGTTCTATCTGTGCTCGGTGTAAACCGAATTTCTTTAAGCCTCAACGAGCTCATCTTATAAAGGCTACTTCTCCTTTTGAACGTTTGAGCGTCGATTTCAAGGGGCCTCTTCCTTCAACTACTCAAAACCGATATATATTTACTGTTGTGGATGAGTTTTCAAGGTTCCCTTTTGCTTTTCCTTGCGCAGATGTATCAGCTGCTACAGTTATCAAATGTCTGACTCAACTTTTTGTCATCTTTGGGATGCCTGCGTATATCCATTCAGATCAGGGAAGTTCTTTTATGTCTTCCCAGTTGAAGGAATACCTACAGAGTCGGGGAATTTCTACTAGCAGAACTACCCCGTATAATCCCCAGGGTAATGGACAGTGTGAACGATACAATGGGGTGATCTGGAAGGCAGTTATGTTGGCTTTGACATCCTGGAACCTTAAGAATACACAGTGGGAAATGGTACTGCCTGATGCCCTGCATTCCATTAGATCATTGCTTTCAACGGCTACTAATGTGACCCCCCATGAAAGGCTCTTTAACTATCCGCGGAGATCTACTATGGGATATTTGGTACCTTCATGGCTTACTATGCAGGGACCTGTGCTGCTTTGACGCCATGTTAGATTGTCAAAATATGATCCTTTAGTGGAGGAGGTGGAGCTGTTGGAGGCAAATTCCCAATATGCTCATATTCGATTCCAAGATGGGAAAGAAAGTACCGTTTCAATTAAAGACTTGGCTCCTTGTGGTGGCCAGCCCTCTTCTGAGGATATTAACAATAGTCATGATTCAGATAATGTGGATGCTGTTACAGATACTACGAATATTTCCAATCTGACTGCAGTTAATTATACTTCTATTAGTCAGCCCTCGATGGATGTTCATGACCGTCCCAGTTTACCTCCTGATGGGATGTCTAATCCGGAAACCGTTGAAAATTGGGATATGGATAGCCTTCCTGCAGAAGATACTTCTGTGTCTACTGGTGTGGGAGGGCAAGGAATTTCACCAAGGTTAAGAAGGTCGACACGAACAAGATATCCGGTCGACCGATTGAAAATGGACTTATAAATTGATAGTAATGTTTTTAAATTGTTGAAATATTATATTATATTGTTTTAGTTGAGAGATACTTAATACTTATGTGCAATGTTACTATTTGTTGTTGCTCACTTAGTATTGTGTCATGTTGAATAGTTTTATTTTGTCTGTGCATAGTTTTAGTTGTAAATAATTAATTATAAATTGTAAAGGTTATTTAGGTTGGAGTATATTTTAAAAGGAGGGGTGAATGTGGTGATTATTCTCTATGTTTAGTAAGAAGTATTGTGATTGGTTGTTTGTTTCCTGCCTTGGGATATATGCTGTAATCTCATTGGTAGTTGATGTCATGTGATTTGTGGTGGCCATCTTAAATTCAGTTCTTTCCAGCCTTTAGTTGGGACTGGGTGTTGAAGATGTGCTACAGGATTTTTAAGTTAATAAAGCCTAGATTAGAAAGGCAAATCTATTCTTTATTTCAATGAGGCACCTCCGGATCCTCAAAGGTTGAAGCCTGCAGAAAGAAACAAAGGTAAGGAAACTTTTTCCAACACTTTACACTCACCTCTCAAACTTACCTGTCCACACTTGCACCCATCACTCACCTCTACAGCGGACATTTCGACCCCTCTCATCCCCGCAGACCCACTGCTCACCTCGCTGAGCCTGGCGATGTTCGCAGCCGTCGGGAAGCCCGCAATTGCAGGCGTAAAATGGGGATAAGTCTCAAAACTGCTTGTTAACAGGCAGTTAATTGGCTCTAATCCACTTCCCGCCTCGAGGAGATGGGTCCCTGCGCGACTCGGGGTCCCGCCTCCTGGGAAGATGGCACGGAGCCGGGTTGAGAGTGGGGTTGGTACCTGCTCCCAGTTTCTGCTATTTTCCTGGTAGTCCCGCCTCCAAACCCGCCTCCTCAAGGCTGGTAAAATCCAACTCTTTGGCCTAGAAATTGGCCTGAGGCGCCCAAGCGGCGCAAAGTTCGCTTGTGCGCTGGAATTTGCACCGCGATCGCCACATTAGCAATCGCCGCAAATTCAGTTGAAGTGCCCCTAGAGGGAGACGGGGCGCGGCTCGAGGCGCTCCGCATCCCTCTTAGGGCGCTGAAAGTGAATTTCGCAGCACGCTGCGGCACGGCACGCTGCGGTACTGCAGGCCTTCCTCCCACTGTTAAGGGGGAGGGGCCTGCAACAGCGTGAGCCCCGATCGCGAGTGCCGGCAAAAGAGCCCGGCACCAAGGAGAAGTGCCGGGCTCTCAGGAAATAGCCGGCAATGCCGCGGGGGGGGGGCCCAGGAGGCCGGGGACAGAGGTGCTGGCAGGCGGCCGCCGAAAAAGCGGCCGCCCCGCACCTCCACCTTAACTTGCGCCTCTGCTGGCGCAGCAAGGCCCCGTGAACCGGGCGCGGGTAGCGAACGGCGCTACAGCGGCGTTCGCTACCAAATATCGTGATCGGGGCGCGAATGGGGCGCTGCGCACACTGATGATGTCATCGGTGGCGGCGCAGCGCAACAGGCTAACGCCACCATTAGCGCCCCTCCTGAATATCGCGGGAGGCGCAGCCAGTGGCGCTACAGCCACTGACTGCCTCTTTAGGCGCTAACAGGTGGCGCTACTCACCCAATTTTTCCCCCTTTGTGTCTGTCTTCACGGAAGAAGACACAAAAAACTTCCCGGAAATAGTGGAAAACCAAAGATCTAGCGAGAATGAGGAACTGAAAGAAATTAGTATTAGTAAAAAAATAACACTGGAGAAATTAATGGGACTGAAAGCCAATAAATCCCCTGGACCTGATGGCCTACATCCTAGGGTTTTGAAAGAGGTGGCTATAGAGATAGTGGATGCATTGGGTGTCATCTTCCAAAATTCCTACATTCTGGAATGGTTCCCATGGATTGGAAGGTAGCAAATGTAACCCCACTATTTAAGAAAGGAGGAAGAGAGAAAACGGGGAACTACAGACCAGTTAGCCTGACATCAGTAGTAGGGAAAATGCTAGAATCTATTATTAAGGACGTGGTAACAGGGCACTTAGAAAATAATAATAGGATTGGGCAGAGTCAACACAGATTTATGAAAGGGAAATTGTGTTTGACAAATCTGTTAGAGTTTTGTGAGATTGTAACTAGCAGAATAGATAAGGGGGAACCAGTGGATGTGGTGTATTTGGATTTTCAGAAGACATTCGATAAGGTGCCACACAAGAGATTATTAAAGCAAATTAGGGGTCATGGGATTGGGGGTAATATATTAGCATGGATTTGAGGATTGGTAAATGGACAGAAAACAGAGAATAGGAATAAACGGGTCATTTTTGGGTTGGCAGGCTGCAACTAGTGGGGTACCGCAAGGATCATTGCTTGGGCCTCAGCTATTCACAATCTACATCAATGATTTGGACAAGGGGACCAAATGTAATATATCCACGTTTGCTGATGATACAAAGCTGGGTGGGAATGTAAATTGTGAGGAGGATGCAAGGAGACTTCAAGGGGATATAGACAGGCTAAGTGAGTGGACAAGAACATGGCAAATGGAATATAATGTGGAGAAATGTGAAGTTATCCATTTTGGTAGGAAAAATAGAATAGCAGAGTATTTTTAAATGGTGAGAGATTGAGAAATGTTGATGTTCAGAGGGACCTGGGTGATCTTGTACACGAATGACTGAAAGTTAACATGCAGGTAAAGCAAGCAATTAGGAAAGCAAATGGTATGTTGGCCTTTATTACAAGAGGATTTGTGTATAAGAGTAAAGACATCTTACTGCAATTATATAGGGCCCTGGTGAGTCCACACCTGGAGTATTGTGTACAGTTTTGGTCTCCTTACCTAAGGAAGGATATACTTGCCTTAGAGGGAGTGCAATGAAGGTTCACCAGACTGATTCCTGGGATGGGGGGATTGTCCTATGAGGAGAGATTGAGTAGACTAGGCCTATATTCTTTAGAGTTCAGAAGAATGAGAAGTGATTTCATTGAAACATACAAAATTCTTACAGGGCTTGACAGGGTAGATGCAGGGAGGATGTTTCCCCTGGCTGGGGAGTCTAGAACCAGGGGTCACAGTCTCAGAATAAGGGGTCGGCCATTTAGGACTGAGATGAGAAGAAATGTTTTCACTGAGAGGGTGGTGAATCTTTAGAATTCTCTACCCCAGAGGGCTGTGGAGGCTCAGTCGTTGAGTATATTTAAGACAGAGAGCGAAAGATTTTTGAATATTAAGAGAATCAAGGGATATGATGATGGTACAGGAAAGTGGAGATGAGGTAGAAGATTAGCCATGATCTTATTGAATGGCTCGAAGGGCTGAATGGTCTACTCCTGCTCCTATATCTTATGTTCTTATGTTCCCCACTGTAATTAGCCTACATTCACTTGCATTTTGCTGGAGAAATAATCTTGCTTTTATCGGGAGACTTTGCTGTAGTTTCAGTCATGAGTTCGGTCATGAATTAAAACCGCAAGTCCTGCCCCCCCCTCCAACTCATTGGCTGACACTGTGGTGTCAATATTCCCTCTGTTTTATTTTAGCCTGGAGTGATAGTCATAACACTATTATTTGTTCCCCAGCTCTCCTTCACCTCAGTAGCCTTGTTGTTCCAGGCGTCTCTGGGCTTTATTCAAGGCCTCTCCAGCCATAGGACGTTTTCCGGTGTTCTCCTCCTCTGCTGCCCAGTGTGATAAAGCAAGGGAATACTAATAAGTAGTGGTTATGTAACTGGATCAGTAATCCAGAGGCCTAGACTAAGAATCCAGAGATCGTGAGGTCAAATCCCACTATGGCAATTTTGAAAATGTGAATTCAGTTTGGAAATAAGAAGCTGGTATCAGTAGAGGTGACCATGAAAGGCATCATGGTCAGTGTCAGCCGTGACTTAGTTGGTAGCACCCTCACCTCTGAGTCCGAAGATTGTGAATTCAAGTCCCACTCCAGAGACTTGAGCACAAAAATCTAGGCTGAGAGAGTGCTGCATTGTCAGAGGTGCCGTCTTTCAGATGAGACGTTAAGCTGAGGCCCCCATCTGCCCTCTCAGGTGGACATAAAAGATCCCATGGCACTCTTTCAAAGAACAGAAGAGGAGTTATCACCGGTGCCTTGGCCAATATTTATCCCTCAATCAACAATACTAAAACCAGATGATCTGGTCATTATCACATTGCGGTTTGTGGGAGCTTGCTGTGTGCAAATTGGCTGCTGTGTTTCCTACATTACAACAGTGACTACACTTTTTTTAAAAAGTACTTCATTGGCTGTAAAGCGCTTTGGGACGTCCGGTGGTTATGAAAGGCGCTATAGAAATGCAGGTCTTTCGTTCTTTTATGAAGCTGTCGGATTGTCATAAAACCCCAACATCCTTTAGCGAAGGAAACCTGCAGTCCTTCACCAACGTGGTTGACCCTTAACTGCCTTCCGAAGTGGCCTAGTTGTATCAACCCGCAACAGCACCATAGGTGCACCTTCAACAGAGAAGCTGCAGCGGTTTAAGGAGAAAGCCCACCGCCATCTTCTCAAGGGCAACTAGGGATGAGCAATAAATGCCGTCCTTGCCTGCGACGGCCACATCCGGAAAAATGAATAATTAAATAAAGCTTTTCCCAACACCCATAGAGCAAGCAAAAGTGTTCTTTCAAAAAATAGGATTTGCAATTTAATACAATCATAGAATCATAGAAATTTACGGCACAGAAGGAGTCCATTCGGCCCATCGTGTCTGCGCCGGGCGAAAAAGAGCTATACAGCCTAATCCCACTTTCCAGCTCTTGGTCCGTAGCCCTGTAGGTTACGGCACTTCAAGTGCATATCCAAGTACTTTTTAAATGTGATGAGGGTCTTTGCCTCTACCACTTTTTCAGGCAGTGAGTTCCAGACCCCCACCACCCTCTGGTTGAAACAATTTCTCCTCAACTCCCCTCTAATCCTTCCACCAATTACTTTAAATCCGTGCCCCCTGATTATTGACCTCACTGCTAAGGGAAATAGGTCTTTCCTATCCACCCCATCTAGGCCCCTCATAATTTTATACACCTCACTTAAGTCTCCTCTCAGCCTCCTCTGTTCCAAAGAAAACAACCCCGGCCTATCCAATCTTTCCTTACAGCTAAAATTCTTCAGTCCTGGCAACATCCTTGTAAATCTCCTCTGTGCCATAGAAACATAGAAACATAGAAGATAGGAGCAGGAGTAGGCCATTCGGCCCCTCGAGCCTGCTCCGCCATTTAATGAGATCATGGCTGATCATCCAAATTCAGTACCCTGTCCCTGCCTTCTCCCCATACCCCTTGATCCCTTTAGCCTTAAGAAATATATCCAACTCCTTCTTGAATATATTTAATGAATTGGCCTCAACTGCCTTCTGTGGTAGAGAATTCCACAGGTTCATCACTCTCTGGGTGAAGAAATTCCTCCTCATCTCTGCCCTAAATGGCCTACTCCTTATCCTTAGACTGTGACCCCTGGTTCTGGACTCCCCCGCCATCAGTAACATCCTTCCTGCATCCTTCCTGCATCACTCTCTGAACTTCCTGGGTCACACAGTGTTTTTCCCTTCCCTTCCTGTAGGGGGATGTATGGATAACTGCCCATGAGACCAGAACTGAAACTGGAAGCCCACTGTGGGTGGACCAGAGGTGTTAATCCCAAATCCTGTCGCTCGATGTTGCAGCAATTCTTCCACCTCACGCAACATAGTGCCAGTGAATGGTGCCTTCAACAAAAAGTTAGTGAGCGACACTTCTATAAAAGTATGTAGAGGAAGTAGAGAGCACAACCGAGTCGCAGATAAAATGAGCAAACAAAAAATAATAAGACAAACAGCTACTGCCATGAGACCCAGACTACAGTCTGGCACCAGAATGGATTCCTCCTGTCATTTTCTGTACAGCCCCACGCCACAATAACTCAACATCATTAGCATAGGCACGGAGATGGAGGATGTCACCAGATACTCCCAGTGCACCCTGTCTTTATTCGCTCGTAGTGGGGAATCCTGCGGTTAGCTCACTGAATCCCCCCTCTACGTTAGCAGTGAAAGAGCAAAAAAAAAAGCCTCGGAAAAGCAGCAAGTGAGGGAGAAAAAACAAAAACAAATGAAGACACACTCACGGCTTTCTGAAATGGTTTCCACGGCAACAGAAAAAGCACATCAATCTGTTGAAGTCGTTGCAACAGTTGGTACTTAATGGCTGAATTATATCCTGGCTAGCTATGCAGCCTTGCTACCTGTTGCAAGCAAATAAGTCTACAAATGCCCTAGCGCTTAGTCAGGTTTCCACCACCCCACCCCCCCCCCCGCACCCCACATCACTTACAGCTAAAAACAAATGAGAGAAGAGAAAGTAAGCTTCCTTACCGATATTTAGTCTGAAGGAAAGTGAATGAGCTCAGTCGCACTAGAGAGAGATTTTTTTTGTTGAAAACATGAAACGCTTATTAATATTTCTGTCTGCAAATCCAGTCCAGTGCACTCCCTAGTCACACAGTAAAGTGGCCACGGCAGATACTGGTAAGCAGCGATTTTCATTGGAGGGGAGAGAGCGTGTGATGTCACCAGGCAACTGTCCCTCATTGGCAGATTTCTACATTTCATCCCTGGCTACAAGCTGTAGGTCACTGGATACTGTACAACAGGCATTTCCAACACACACAGCTTGCCTCTTAGCAAGAGGATCCCAGCTGTAAGCACTGATCTCCCTCTCAAACAGCTCTGCTCAGTATATACACAGTCCGGCCCAGTCTAACTCCATGGAGTTCCACGTCAGCCCAGTTGATGCAGCCTTTCGAGCTATCTTACTTTGGAGTCGGTGGATTTATGCCGCAAATACCGCACCACGCACCCCCTCCACCCCATGTCCGTACCCCGCCCTTGCCCTCCCCCCCCTCCACACCACCCCTTAGACCTCTTGAAACTTTGGAGTCCTTAATCGACTCCCTCTTTTTGCCTGCCCCAATAACCTCATTGCGAATTGGAATTTACTGCGGTATCACATTCCTCATATTCATGATCAGCATAAAAGCAAGGCTGCATTCCAATTTGGCAACCCACGCTCCTTTTTTTTGCAAAGTAGTGAGGAATTACTGACCTATGCAAACCACACATAGCCACAGCCTGGGATAAAATATCGAGCCCTTGCGGCACATGTCGGGCCCTGGGTAAATATTCAGATCACTACTGAAAAGAGGAAAAGGAAAGTCGAGCCCGAGGGATTAAGAAGTCCTGGCGACGCCAACCAAAAGCGGAGAGGCGCTCGATTATGCCAGTCTCTGGATCACGGAGTACTGACAGGAGTGCGGATAGAATCACACAGTCTGGCAGCACAGAAGGAGGCCATTCGGCCCAGCGTGCCTGTGCCAGCTCTTTGGTAGAGCTCTCCAATTAGTCCCACTCTCCCCCCCCGCTCTTTCCCCACAGCCCGGTAAATGTTCTCCCCTTCAAGTATTGATCCAATTCCCTTTTGAGAGTTACTATTGAATCTGCTTCCACCGCCCTTTCAGGCAGCGCATTCCAGATCACAACAACTCTCTGTGTAAAAATAATTCTCCTCATCTCCTCTCAGGCTCTTTTGCCAACAACCTTCAATTCTGTTGGATGTATCCTAGTCTTGTGATTCTTTTTGTGGAACGTGATATTTCTCACACGTTCACAACAGAGCGTGAGTATCACTCAGCCTGTAATTTCCACTTTGTGACATTAATAGTTCTTTCATGGCTCCCAGCCATACCCATTACCTTATCCAGTATAGCCATTTCAGAACTCATTCCAGTGAGGAGCTAGATGAACTAAGAGTAACATAGAAACATAGAAGATAGGAGCAGGAGTAGGCCATTCGGCCCCTCGAGCCCTCTCCGCCATTCAATGAGATCATGGCTGATCATCCAAATTCAGTATCCTGTCCCTGCCTTCTCTCCATATCCCTTGATCCCCTTAGCCTTAAGAAATATATCTAACTCCTTCTTGAATATATTTAATGAATTGGCCTCAACTGCCTTCTGTGGTAGAGAATTCCACAGGTTCACCACTCTCTGGGTGAAGAAATTCCTCCTCATCTCTGTCCTAAATGGCTTACCCCTTATCCTTAGACTGTGACCCCTGGTTCTGGACTCCCCGGCCATCGGGAACATCCTTCCTGCATCAAGTCTGTCTAGTCCTGTTAGTACTTTAAAGAGAGAAAGGACTTGTATTTCTCCAGCGCCTTTCACAACCTCAGGACACCCAAAGCGCTTTACGGTCAATGAAGTGCTATTTGAAGTGTAGTCACCGTTGTAATGTAGGAAACGCGGCAGCCAATTTGCCAACTGCAAGGTTGCTCAAGCAGCAATGTGATAATGACCAGATAATCTGTTTTGGTGGTGTTGGTTGAGAGATAAATATTGGTCAGGGCACCAGGGAGAACTCCCCTGCTCTTAAAAACATAAGAACATAAGAAATAAGAGCAGGTGTAGGCTATATGGCCCCTCGAGCCTGCTCCGCCATTCAATAAGATCATGGCTGATCTTCGACCTCAACTCCACTTTTCCGCCCGATCTCCATATCCCTTCGAAATAGTGCCGTGGGACCTTGTACGTCCAACAGAGAGGGCAGACGGGGCCTCAGTTTAACGTCTCATCTGAAAGACGGCACCTCCGACAGTGCAGCACTCCCTCAGCACTGCACTGGGAGTGTCAGCCTGGATTTTGAGCTCAAGTCTGTGGAGTGGGATTTCAACCCACAACCTTCTGACTCAGAGGCAAGCATGCTGCCCACTGAGCCACAACTGACACTTCAAGGTGAGTGACAGTGCTTCTGGAGTGACCTGTCCACTGCTATCAATCAAAATGACAGAATTAGCCAATAAAAATTGGACATTTTGCCTCATGAGTCAGCCAATATAAAATTGAAAATATGGTGTTCATCAAAATCTATAATTTTCAGAGATATCTGGTATTATTGAATTTATTAAATGTTGATTGTGATAGTGAAATATTGATAGTTCTTGCAAAGCTAATATTCCACTAGATGACTCAGCCTGTTCCCTTAGCCAGAGGCAAGCCCAATGCTTAATGCTTAAACCAACGATTAATTTTTATTTTATTTTTTTCTGGTATACAGCATCTCACTGTCACTCCAAATGGTATACAGTCGCTACAGATTTAGCTGATATGAGCTGGGGCAGAGGTAGGGGCACTGTAGAATCAAAGAATGATGCAGCACAGAAAGAGGCCATCTGGCCCATCATGCCTGTGCTGGCTCTTTGGTCGTGCTATCCCATTAGTCCCACTCCCCTGCTCTTTCCCCATAGCCGTTCCCACTCCTGATCCCTACCGATGACCTCTTCTGAAAAACACATATGTATGGATGGTGAGGGTGGGTTTTTGCTCGACTGTACTTAGAATTCCATAAAATCTATAGCATAGAAACAGGCCATTCGGCCCAACTGCTCGGTGTTTGTACTGCACATGAGCCTCCTCCCTCTCTAATTGCCACTTCCCAGCCTGTACCTCTAATCGCTTTTCCCTCAGTGTCAGCTGTGGCTCAGTCAGAAGGTTGTGGGTTCAAGTCCTACTCCAGAGACTTGAAATACATAAAACTAGGCTGACACTCCAGTGCAGTGCTGAGGGAGTGCTGCACTGTCGGAGGTGCCGTCTTTCGGATGAGACATTAAACCGAGGCCCCGTCTGCTCTCTCAGGTGGGTGTAAAAGATCCCATGGCACTATTTCAAAGAAGAGCAGGCGAGTTATCCCTGGTGTCCTGGCCAATATTTGTCTCGCAATCAACATAACAAAAACAGATTATCTGGTCATAATCACTTTGCTGTTTGTGGGACCTTGCTGTGCGCAAATTGGCTGCCATGTTTCCTACATTACAACAGTGACTCCACTTCAAAAGTACTTCATTGGCTGTGAAGCACGTTGTAATGTCCGGTGGTCGTGAAAGGCGCTATATAAATGCAAGTCTTTCTTTTTCATTCATAGAATCATAAAATGATACAGCATAGAAGGAGGCCATTCAGCCCATTGTGCCTACCCTGGCTCTTTGGTAGAGCTATACAATTAGTCCCACACCCCTGCTCTTTCCCCATAGCCCTGTAAATTTTTTCCTTTCAATTATTGATCCAAATCTCTTTTGAATGTTACTATTGAATCTGCTTCCATCGCCATTTCAGGCAGTGCATACTAGGTCACAAGATCTCGCTGTGTAAAAAAGTGTTTCCTCATGTCGTCTCTGGTTCTTTTACCAATCACATTAAATCTGTGTTCTTTGGTTATCAACCTTCTGCCAGTGGGAACAGTTTCTCCTTATTTACTCTGTCAAAACCGTTTATGATTTTGAACACCTCAATCAAATCTCCTCTTAACCTTCTCCAGTACAGGTTGAGTGTCCCAAATCCAGAGCTCCGGAATCCGGAATGTTCCCGAATCCGGACTCCGGGACGATTGGTGGCAGGGGTCCGGAATCCGTAAAATGTTCCGGAATCCGGACACCCTGAGGGAGGCTTACCAAAAACCGGAAATAGCGCAACCTGGGCCCAGGCATTTCCGGACTCGGCACGTGTTTCTGATGTCCGAAGTCCGGAAATATCGCAACCTGGGCTCGGGCATTTCCGGACTTCGGACATCAGAAACGCGTTCCGAAGTCCGGAAAAACCCGAAAACCGGCTCGGCCTCGGTCCCGCGGTTGCCGGATTCGGGACGCTCAACCTGTCATACAAAAGCAAAATACTGCGGATGCTGGAAATCTGAAATAAAAACAGAAAATGCTGGAAATACTCAGCAGGTCAGGCAGCGTCTGTGGAGAGAGAAACAGAGTTAACGTTTCAGGTCGATGACCTTTCAGTTCCATATGTCTGCCCGTTTTAGCAGTCTGTTTTTGTCCTCCTGAAGCGTATTACTACCCTCCTCATTGTTTACTACATTTCTGAGTTTCGTATCATCTGCAAACCTGTTGCTGTGTGGAAACCTCCATATAGTAATGCATGTATTAACACCTCCATTAAGGCATCAATGCTATTTAGTATTGTTGCAACTAGTTCCATATTCACTCCACTCTCTGTAAAGAAATACCCCTTATAATCTGTGATACCCACCACCAGTCAAACTGGCCGCCAATGGTCCCTGATTGGGCTCACTGTAAGGAGTGCTCATTTGGGCGAATGGCGTCCATGGTTATACAGAGGGAGAGAACATTGGGATGGGGAGGGGAAAAGAGGAAGAAAGAACATATACATTGGCCCAGAAATTCGGGTCGGGGGCTTCCCGCGGGTGCAAGCCCCCGACCTGCACTTACCTAGCGCGCCGGCCGTTGAGCTGTGGGCCCCCGTGGAATTGCGATCCTGGGCCTGCTCCAACTGCTGACGCGCAGTGCTTGCGTATCCCAGGGGCGCAGTTAGTTCGATGCGTCCCCTGGGATCACGTGGGCCATGGGGAGCCAATGGTAGCAGGGAATGCTTCATTCATAAGTTTGACAGGAAGACCTGTCAAACCTATAAATACTATAAGCCCCAAAACATCACTAAATCTTCAAATAAATGTTTAAAAAATCACATTTTTAAAATAAACTATAAATGACATGAAATAACTATTTTAAACAATAATTTAAATTTTTGATAAAAATAATTTTATTTTCTAACGGGGCTAAAAATAAACCTACCTTTCTTTAAAGTATTTAAAAATAATAAACCTGTGGAAAAAATGTTTTAATTTTAATTAATTCACCACTTACCTTGTAAAAAGCAGGCCTTGCGACTGCTTTTTAAATGTCTAACTTCTGGAGACTTACCTTCCCGGGAAAACCTGCAAAAAAAACGTAAGTTCAATGTGCACGCGCTGCCTCTCCTGCGCACGCTTTCCACCTCTTAACCCCTTCTTTCAGAGGAACAGAAGTGCCGGTTTCCTGCGCATGCACAGTGCATGCAGGAAACCGGCACTTTCATTGGGCCTACGGGTGAGTACCCCGTGCGTACTCACCCGTGGAGACCCGAATTTCTAGGTTGAATGGTTGTCCATTGCTGTGTGGAAACCTCTGTATGGTAATATATGAATTACTGTTTGTATACAAAAAGCACTGTGGGGCGGCATTTAAGAATCATGAGGCACTGCCATTCGATCACCAGAACTACAATATCAGATGTAAGTGTTAAATTTTTGGGAATTTGTTGACTTCCTTACCCTAGATTATTATGGTTCTTAGTTCACTCTTGTGGTCCAATCCAGAAGCTCTCTTTGCTTTGAAATCTTTGAAAGGAATAGAAGGATGTGTTGATAGGGGAAATGAAGTAATTTCGGAGGAGGCTGGTAGGGAACATAAACACCAGCACAGACCACCTGGGAATGACCTGTCTCTGTGCTGTGGCCCAGAAATTCGGGTCCCCACGGGTGAGTACGCGCTGGGTACTCACGCGTAGGCCCAACGAAAGTGCCGGTTTCGTGCACGCACTGTGCATGCACGCGAAACCGAAACTTCCGTTCCCTTAAAGAAAGGGGTTCATAGGTCGAATGCGTGCGCCGGAGAGGCAGCGCGTATGCCTGGAACTTACATTTTTTTTGCAGATTTCTCCGGGAGCGTAAGTCTCCAGCAGCTACGCTTTTAAAAAGCAGTCGCAAGGCCTGCTGTTAACAAGGTAAGTGGTGAATTAAGTAAAATTAAAAAAAAATTTCCACAGGTTTATTATTTTTAAATACTTTAAAGTTACTTTATTTTTAACCCCATTAGAAACTGTAATTATTTTTTCAAAAATTTAAATTATTGTTTAAAATAGTTATTTTATGTAATTTAAAGTTATTTTTAAAATGTGATTTAAAAAAAAAATTATTTGAAGTTTTATTTATGTTTTGGGGCTGATTTGTATTTATAGTTTTGACAGCTCTTCCTGTCAAATCTATGAATACAGATTCCCTGCTACCATTGGCTCTCCATGGCCCACGTGATCCCAGGGGACGCTTTGAACTAACTGCGCCCCTGGGATACGCAAGCACTGCCCGCCGGCAGTTGGAGGAGGCCCAGGATCGGAATCCCACGTGGGCCCACAGCTCAACGGCTGGCGCGCTAGGTAAGTGCAGGTCGGGGGCTTGCACCCGCGGGAAGCCTCCGACCTGAATTTCTGGGTATGTAATAAGTAATCTAGGTACCCTTTTAGTTACACGCCCAAGAAATGAACAAAAAACCCTGTCTGATAACTGCTGGACTTATCCAATACCGCCATAAGATCTCCCTCCAATCTTCCAATACAATACAGCATCAAATCAGTCCCATTTTAAGATTAAAATATCAAGCCAACTTATCTTACAAAAGGCGCATAATATAGTTCTATATTTACAAACAGACATCCTTCTATCTCACATCCTTGAGTGGACAAAGTAAGAGAGAGATCAAAAGAACAAAGCTAAACCTTTCTAAATATTTTTTAAATATTACAAAGCCTTTACAGCACAGAAACAGACCATTCGGCCGATGCGGGTGTTTTTCCAAGCGAGCCTCCTTGCACCCCTCTTTGTCTATCCCATCGACACATTCTTGAATAATGGCGTGTCTTTCTTTTGTTGCGTATTTCTTAACAATGCAAGAGTCGAACTGATCTAAACTGTTGAAACTTCAAAGCAATCTCTTTCTCTTTCAGGACTTTCAATTAATCGGTTCTGAGATTTTCAAACGGCCTCAGGGCTTCCTGGATTTTGAATATCTGACCAGTCCGATTTAAAAAAAAAGAAATACCAGTCTTATACAAACTGGACCATGCAGGATTGTGTACTCAAGGCAGCTAGTGGGGGGTTTAGAGCTCCAGAATCGTTGAAGCTCCCTAATTAGTGTTGCAAGGCTATTGCAAAAACAAATGGGCGGGGGGGGGGGTTCGGATGTGAGATGAGACAATTAAATACAAAACTAGAAGAACTGTCCTTACTCTTGGCCATGTACAAGGCCTTGGTGTAGTCGCAGGTATAATATTACCCCCTCTGATGGTGAGGGATATCAAGGCCCTGGAAAAGGCTCAGAAAAAGACCACTTGACAGCTACCTAGTCAAAGGGCCCTTAGTTATTAGAACAGGCTTGGAAAAGCGTAAATTTAAATGGGTATGATCGAACTCTTTAAAAATGATGAAGGAATTAGATTCTGTTCTTGTGACTAGATTACCTGAACGCAATAGTTGGCGATAATTTGGGGCGGTTGTGGTGGGGGGGTGGGGGGGGGCGGGGGGGTGCGTGGGGTTGCATCAGACCATTTTATGGAAGCGTAGAGCTAGATGCCTGGCATTTCTTTTTTCTTACCGAGTCTCATTAACCTCTGGAATAAGTTGCCAGTAGGTGAATTAAGTGTGGATATGCTGCAAGTGTTCAAATGGGAGCTGGAAGAGTTGCTGCGATTGGAAGGCGTCTTGAATTGTTTTTTGAAAGTATTTGTGTGTGTTGCTGAATGTCTTAAATCATAGTTATATCGGGGAGTGCCATAAATCAGCTGGAACCACTTAAAGATGTACTTTTTACTGACATGTAAAGTGTCGTGCCCTGTTTAGACACAGAGGGAGGCTCAATGACCTTCTAGAGCTTGCTTCATCACCGACCGTGGTCTGAGAGGAATTTCCCAAAATTTGTTCCTAAATTGGTCTAAAAGCATTTTTGCCTCTCCCAGGGGTCTATGTGGAAGGGGTAGGTCGTTAATTGGAAAGGGTTTAATAGTGTAAGCAGGTTTCTCTGAGTTGAACATGCTTGATAGTCCCGTTGGTCTTTGCCTGGCCTTTTTCAGATGTTTGTAGGAACCAAATCCCCCAGCATTGTTTGAATTATTCCTCAATCGACCCTGTGACCAATGAAACTTGCGCTATTGCTTTGGGATTTTGGCTTTAGCTGGTTCTTAAACTGCTGGAGCAGGATCTTCTGCGTTCGCTCTGCCAATATTTGGGCAGAACTAAGGAAAATGGGATGGGATTAGATTGTGATCCTCCATTTTCCTACCTATTAGATTTCTCACTGGAGCTGATAGTTGATATTCAATATGTTCGCCCATATATAGGGGGGGGTGTGTACTAAAATTATATTCAGATGATGGACATATGTCTTAGCGACACTGGACACCAAGGACATTGCTTTGAGAGCAGAGCTGGGAAGCCTTGCTATCAATCGAGCGATTGTACAGACTGCAGCGAGAAAATTTAAACATTGCACGGTGACAGGCCAACAAGGTTTGTCAAAGCAAATTTTCACCCCCCACTACTGATGGATTCCCAACAAAAATATTTAAGTGACCCTAAAGCTGAAAGATGCTGCCTTCTATTCCCCACACTTTGCAATGCTCTCCCTAAACCTCTCTGCCTCTAGACTTCCCTCCCTTCCTTTAAAACCTTCCTTAAAACACAACGGGGGAGAAATTGAGTATAGCCCCGTTTGGGGCACCAGCCTCGCCAGGGCGCTAAAAGTAGCGCCCCGGAAGCATTCGCGGCCGCCCGCCAGAAATTGAGTGGTAGCACCCCAAAGGGAAGCGCGGCGCAACTGGAGGCGCCCCGCATCCCACTTGGGGCGCTGCGACTGAATATCGTGGCACAATGTGCCGCAGCACAACACGCTGTGGCACGTCGCGCTGTGGTATTGCAGGCCTTCCTCCCCTTCTTAAAGGGGAGGGGCCTTGTGCAGCGCGATCTGGGGCCCAGCTGGGCCCCCGAGGAACGGGAGTGCAGGCAAAAGAGCCCGGCACCGAAGAGAAGTGCCGAGCTCTTGGAACGCAGCCAGCACTCCGCGGGGGGGGGGGGAATCAGGAGGCCGGGGACGGGAGCGCAGGCAGGTGCTGGCAGGCGGCCAACAACAAAAATGGCCGCCCCGCACCTCGCCTTTAATTTGCGCCTCCCCGGCCGCAGGTAGGCCCCTCTGAAGCGGTTGGACATAGCGTCCGGCGGTAAATCAGGGGGCGCTGCCAAATATCGCGGCCGGGGCGTCAGCGGGGCGCTGGGCACACCGATGACATCATCGGTAGCGGCGCAGTGCTAACGGTTAGCGCCACCACTAACATCCCGTGGAATTTAGCGGGAGGCGTGGGCAGTTCTTAAGGTGCTAACGGGTGGCGCAACCTGCTGAATTTCTCCCCCAACCTCTTTAAACAAGCTTTTGATCAGCCCTCCTCATCTTTCCTTCTTTCGATCATCGTCGCTTTTCCTGACACTTGCGTGATGCAGCTTGGGATGTTTTCATAGGATTACATAGGATATACGGCACAGAAAGGCCATTCAGCCCAACCAGTCCATGCCGGCGTTTATGCTCCACTCGAGCCTCCTCCCGCCTTTCCTCATCTAACTCTATCAGCATAACCCTCGATTCCCTTCTCCCTCATGTGCTTGTCTAACCTCCCCTTAAATACATCTGTACTATTCGCCTCAACCACTCCCTGTGGTAGCGAGTTCCACATTCGCACCACTCTCTGGGTAAAGAAGTTTCTTCTGAATTCCCTATTGGATTTCTTGGTGACTATCTTCTATTGATGGCCTCTAATTATGCCCTCCCCCACAAGTGGAAACATTCTCTCTGTATCCACTCTATCAAAACCTTTCATAATTTTAAAGACCTCTATTAGGTCACCCCTCAGCCTTCTCTTTTCAAGAGAAAAGAGAAGCAGCCTGTTCATCTTTTCCTGATATGTATACCCTCGCATTTCTATCACCCTTGTAAATCTTCTCTGCACCCTCTCCAGTGCCTCTATATCCTTTTTATAATATGGTGACCAGAACTGCATGCAGTACCCCAAGTGTGGTCTAACCAAAGTTTGATAAATTTCCTATGTTAAAGGCACTTGTAGTGTATGTACCTTTAAGAGGCGAACTACTTTTACAGCTCCTGTATACTGTAGTACCGGCAGTGACCACACCTGTATATAAACCCTGTGTAGGGATCTGTACTGTTAGTCTTTAGACTACCCTCATCCAGTAAACACCTGTTGATTGTTAATCTGCAGTCTCCGTCTATTTATTGAAGAACACCATACCTTAAGATTCACGGATTTAACAGTGGCGACGAGGTCGATTCAAACCTACCTGCAACTCTGTATTTCCTCCCAGTGATTCGCTCCTGGAGGACAGTGGATGAAAGTCGAGGCCAGAAGCACGGGCGTCGACCACGAGCAACCGCCCAGTCATCCGGCAGAGAGTGAGCATCGCAGGGGAGGCTGTTAAGAGCTGGGCTTGGTTCTCCAGCCACGACGATCCAGCAACAGGCTGGCAACAGGTACAGCGCAGACCCTTCCCGGACAGCAGCGGCTGGAGCCGACCGACGGCACAGAAAAGGCCGATCAGCGTCGACGGGGTAAGAGAGAGGGTAAAGCGCACAGGGCGCAGCCGGGGGTTGAAGACCGAGCGGTGTCGACGGAAAACAAAAAGAGAGAGAGGGTAAAGCACAGCTGGGGTTCAGGACCGAGCAGCGGCAACGAGAGAGGCGCACAGGAGAACGCGCAGAGCGCAGCCAGGGCTCAAGGGCTGAGCAGCGTCCGCGGGAGAAGAAAGGAAGCGCGGGAGACGTCATTTGAGCCGCGGAGAAGAAGGGAGAGCGCGGGAGATGCCATTTTTGAAGCCGCAGCGGAGAAGAAGGGCGAGCGCGGGAAGAATAGGAAGCGCGGGAGACGCCATTTTGAGCCAGCGGAGAAGAAGGGAGAGCGCGGGAGACACCATTTTAGCCAGCCTAACCACACCCAGGGATGCCAAAGAGTGGCAGTGTCACAGCGTTCGACAATGAAGTCGAAGATTGGGCGACATATGTGGAACGCATTGAGGTGTACTGCAAGGCGAATGAAGTGCCAGATGCCAGGAAAGCACTGGTTTTGTTGAATTCCATGGGTGCAAAAATGTATGGCTTACTGCGAAACCTAGTAACCCCAGAGAAGCCAGTGGATAAGGATTTCGAAAGCATAGTGGAAATCCTACAGGACCACTTAAACCCCACACCACTGCTGATAGCAGAAAGATTTAAGTTTCACAAAAGGAACCAGCATAAAGACGAAAGTAATGCTGAGTATTTAACGGAAGTGCGCAAGCTAACGAAACACTGCCAGTTTGGAATGGGACTAGCAGATACGTTAAGGGACAAGTTTGTGTGTGAGCTTCAAAGTGAAGGAACACAGAAACGGCTTCTATCAGAAAAATATCTTACGCTGGACAAGACTTTCAGCATGGCAGTATCACACGAAGCAGCCGCACGGGGCGCTGCAGAGATACAACGGAGACCGCAAGAATATGGCACCAATGAAATGTCATATGGAGCAGGGAAGTGTTATCGCTGCGGCAGAACAACACACGACCAGAAGGATTGTTGGTTCAAGGACCAAGTGTGCAGACAGTGTGGAAAAGCAAGAGTCTGCAGGTCGGGGAAGAAAACCAGCAGCAAGAAATCTCCACAGGAGAAGTACAAAAAGGTACATAAGGTGACGGAGAGTAGTTCAGACGAACAGAAGAGTGATACAGACTCCGGAAGCAAGGAGCTGGGTTGTCTGAAACTACATAATGTAATCAAAATGGAGGATCACCAAAATATCTGGGTCGCGCTCAAGATAGACGGAGTCCAAGTGAAAATGGAATTGGACACAGGATCAGCCCTAACAGTCATAAACCGAAGGGACTACAAGCGGCTATCCTCACATATACCCTTGAGAGATTCAGAGATTGTCTTGAAGATGTACACGGGGCAAAAAGTCTACCCCAAAGGAAAAATAAGAGTGAACGTGATGTACAACGGCCAGGAAACACCAAAAATGGACCTATATGTATTGCCAGATGGAGGACCACCACTACTAGGACGTGAATGGATCCGGAAGATACAGTTAGATTGGCATTCCATACAGGCACTGACGGTAGAGGCCATAAAGGATGACGACGTCACACCTGGACAACTGTCAAAACTGCTAAATGACGCACAAGAAGTGTTCCAGGAGGGACTTGGAACACTAAAAGGCATAACAGCGACGATTAAAATAGAGGAAAAAGCAAGCCCAAAGTTTTTTAAGGCCAGACCGGTGCCTTATGCGATCCGCCCAGCCGTCGAAGCAGAGCTGGAAGGTTTGGAACGCTCAGGAGTACTGTCCAAAGTGGACTGGAGTGAGTGGGCTACACCCATCGTTCCTGTAATGAAGAGGTCGTTGAGTAATACGCCTGGGGAACCAAAGAAGTTTCGCATCTGTGGGGACTTTAAGGTGACAGTGAACCCAGTCCTTCACACGGTACAATATCCGCTTCCGCGGATTGAAGATATTTTCGCCTCGCTATCTGGAGGAAAATGCTTCACTAAGATAGATCTGGCCCAGGCGTACCTGCAAATGGAGTTGGAAGAAGCCTCGAAACAATACCTCACGATCAACACTCATAAAGGTCTCTACCAATACAACCGGCTGGTGTTCGGGGTAGCATCAGCTCCGGCTATTTGGCAAAGGGCAATGGATCAAGTCCTGCAAGGGATTCCAGGGACCCAATGTTATTTGGACGACATCCTGGTCACGGGCGAAAATGACAGTGATCACCTCGCCAACCTGGAGCAGGTGCTCACTAGCTTGAAGGAATATGGGCTACGAGCTAATCGCCACAAATGCGAGTTTTTCCAGAAGCAGATCTCGTATTGTGGCCACGTTATTGATGAAGAGGGGTTACATAAGTCCCCTGAAAAGATTGAGGCAGTAGTCAAGGCTCCAGCACCGGAAAATGTGTTACAACTGAGGTCGTTCCTCGGGCTGGTGAACTACTACCATAAGTTCTTACCAAATTTGTCTACAGTATTACACCCACTGAACACCCCACTGCAAACGGGGGTACCATGGAAGTGGAATGACGAATGTAAACAAGCTTTTCAGAAGTGCAAAGAATTGATCACATCAAAAGAGGTGTTGGCTCATTTCAACCCAGCACTACCAATTCAGTTGGCGTGTGATTGCATCACCCTATGGTATTGGAGTGGTGCTGTCGCACAAATTTCCAGACGGGTTGGAGAGGCCAGTAGCCTTTGCGTCTCGGTCACTAACCTCAGCCGAGCGCAACTACGCCCAGATTGACAGGGAGGCCCTCAGCCTAGTATGGGGAGTGAAAAAGTTCAACCACTATCTGCACGGGCAGAAGTTCACCTTGCTGACTGGCCACCAACCACTTGTCTCCATCTTTAATCCAAAGAAGGGCGTTCCGGTGATGACTGCGCAACGGCTACAAAGATGGTCCCTTTTTCTAGGGGCGAACCAATATGAAATAGAGTATAACGGCACGAAACAGCATGGAAACGCTGATGGGCTATCACGCCTGCCACTGCCTACTGCGGAGGAAGTAGCAGCAGTGGACCCTGTCGAAATATTTTATTCAACCATAATTGAACGCTTGCCAGGAACTAACGCGGATATAGAGAAGGAGACCCGGAATGATCCGACACTGTCTCGGGTATATGATTTGACAGTGAAGGGATGGCCAACACATGGCGACTCACTGTTGCCAGCATTCTCATCCAGAAGAGAACAGCTGTCAGTATGCCAGGGGACAGTGATGTGTGGATACCGAGTGGTAATTCCACCCAAGTTAAGGGAGAGAATGCTCAATGAGCTTCACGAAGGCCATCTGGGAGGGGTGAAAATGAAAAGCCTTGCTAGGGCTTATGTGTGGTGGCCGGGGATCGATCAACAAATCGAGGACCTAACAAAGAGCTGCTCAGGATGCCAGAAGGCCCAAAATGCACCACCACATGCCCCTCTACACCCATGGGAGTGGCCCTCCTCTCCATGGCAAAGGGTGCATATTGATTTTGCTGGTCCATTCATGGACTCAATGTTCTAAATAGCAGTGGATGCGCACTCGAAATGGCCTGAGGTGATCAAAATGTCCTCCACCACTACGGAGAAAACGATTGCAGTCCTACGGACCATATTTGCCAGGAACGGCTTGCCAGAGCAGATTTGCTCTGATAACGGACCACAGTTTGTGTCCGAAGAGTTTCGGAAATTTATGAGAAGGAATGGGGTAAGGCATTACACATCCGCCCTGTATCATCCAGCCACAAATGGATTGGCTGAGAGGTTCGTACAAACCTTTAAAAAGGCAGTAAGGGCGATGTGCGATGACGACATTCCACTGCAGCATAAGATGGACAATTTCCTGTTAGCCTACAGAAATGTGACACATGCAGTTACCAACCAGACCCTGGCCATGATGTTCTTTAACCGAAGGTTGAGATCTCGTCTGGATTTGCTCAGACCAAATGTGCGAAGAAATATTGAGAATAAGCAATTCCAGCACATCAATGAGAAGCCGACAAGGAGCTTCAATGTAGGACAACCAGTCTTGGCCCGCGACTACCGAACAGAGAAATGGCATCCCGGAGCGATATGCACACGGCAGGGACCACTAATGTACACAGTGGATGTTGGGGAGAACATTGTGAGACGCCATGTCGACCAGATCCTAGAGTCACAGGAACGAATCAACCCCATGTCTCGCGTACCTGGTGATGAACCCGACATACCGGTAGCATCTACCCCAGAAACAGTAGCATCGGAAGCTGATGAACTAACCGATGAAAGGGGGCCAGAATCGCCTCCATACCAAGAGCAAGACACTCAGGAAAGGCGCTATCCAGAAAGGATCAGGAAGCCGCCCCAAAGACTGAATTTATAAATGGACTATTTCAGATAATGTGCATGTTAAAAGTGTTAACTGTTAAATGAATGTTATGGTACTGTTAATCTAAAAGAGGAGGAATTGTAGTGTATGTACCTTTAAGAAGAGAACTACTTTTACAGCTCCTGTATACTGTAGTACTGGCAGTGACCACACCTGTATATAAACCCTGTGTAGGGATCTGTACTGTAAGGCCTAGAAATTGGGTATAGCCTCGCTTGAGGCGTTAGAACTGGCGAAGCGCTAAGTTTATAGCCAGACGAAAATTATCGCTGCCTGGCGAGATATTGGGTTGCATCGCCCCCAAAGGGTCTTGAGGCGCTAATTTAGCCGTTGCACGGCGCTCTTAAGGCGCAAAAGGTCAAGCGCTACTCAATATCGATGCGGACGGGCGCAACGCAGGTGAACTCAATTACGGGAAAGCACGAGACCTACAGGCGCCGGCCGGCTCTTAAAGGGGTGGGTCAGTCAGACTGAGCTTCAACACCCAACGCCCTGCAGGCCTCAGATTCGGCGCTCGCCCTTGTCTGGTGGTACAAAGTTGATCATTATAGAGAAGGTTAGGCAGAGAGCAGAGCGCTTCAGCTCTGAGGCTCTGGACAACTTGGTGGCTGCAGCTAAACACCGTCGGGAGGTCCTGTACCCGGATAATGGCAAGAGGCCAAATCAGAAGGCTTACCGACGATCTTGGAGGGAGGTTGCTGTGAGGGTGAACTCCAGCAGCATGGCGACCAGGACCCCTGTTCAGTGCAGGAAGAAATTCAACGACCTCACACGGATCGTTAGGGTGAGTGATGGTTTACCAAACTTGTGCTTCCCTCCATCTGCAGCTGACTTCGGGCACCCTGCTGCAATGATGCGCCAATGGCCATCTGTCAGTATGCACCCATGGCCCTTTCTGGGCACACACATGGACAGATGTCTCAAGGCCTCATGTAAGGGCTCTTGCACCATGGGGGGCATGCGATGATGTCTCAAGGCCTCATGTAAGGGCTCTTGCACAATGGGGGCATGCGAGGAGGTCTCAAGGCCTCATGTAAGGGCTCTTGCACAATGGGGGCATGCGAGGATGTCTCAAGGCCTCATGTAAGGGCTCTTGCACCATGGGGGGCATGCGATGATGTCTCAAGGCCTCATGTAAGGGCTCTTGCACAATGAGGGGCATGCGATGATGTCTCAAGGCCTCATGTAACAGAACCTCCCCTTCTTTCCCCTGCAGTCCAAGATGGCGCAGATTCGAAAGGAGCAGCGTCGAACCGGTGGCGGACCTGCACAAGTGGTCACTCTCACGGATCTGGAGGAGAGAGTGCACCAGATACTTGGAGGACGTCTGTCTGGTCCAGTCACCACTGCATCTGCCAACCCCATTACCGACAGCGAGGGTAAGACTCTCACCTTTTCCACCTGTTGCCTTCCACTTGGTCCCCCCGCCAGCATGCATCCTCAGTGTGCAGCCATGTCAGAGCCTTGCCGCAATCTGGCATGCCTTTCAGCAAACCTGTCCTTCTGCTAAAGCCACTCTTCCACCTCCCACTTTCAGATGAAGCAGCACCAACTCGGGCTCAACGCGCTGAAGCTGCCAGTGCCAGTGCCACCGGAGGCGAGGAGCAGGAGGAATCCGGACCAGCCGTTGCAGAATCCGGGGAGCTGAGACATCTGCAGACTGGGGATAGTAGTCCCCTGGAGGGGAGGGGGGGGTGGCTCTGAGGATGAACCAGTTGCCGGACCAAGCGGCATGGAGCAACGCAGGGGGGATAGGCAAGTTCGGCCACCGTCTCCCCGCAGGGCAAGGCAGGTTGTCATGACTGCTGCACAGAGTGCAGATGAGGTCCGTCGCCTGGCAGAGATGAGCAAACAGGCCCGGGTCAGACACACGGAGCTGATGGCTGCAGAGGAGAAGATGCCTGAGTCAATAGATTCAGTGGCTAGGAGTATGCTGGACTTCGGGGCAACAATGGAGAGGACTCTGCAGGGCTTTGGCGCAACAATGGAGAGGACTCTCCAGGTGTTCGGGGAAACAATGGACAGATCTGATGTGCCTCAATAAATCTGAGACTCGATGTTAGCGAAACAAAACAAGGCTTTTATTGACTTAGAAGGTAACACACAGGAGAGAGGTATCTTCCATCCAGAGCTCTGCCGTACTGGATGTGCTGCAGGCTGGGCCAGCTTACATAGGGGCCAGGTATAGGCGGAGCCCTACACATAGTACAATACAATGGGCCAGGTATGGGCGGAGCCCTACACATAGTACAATACAATGGTGAGGAAACGGAACAGAGGTAAGGGAAATGAAACTGAAACCAACCACAGTCACAGGCAGTGATGAATGGAATATTTCATCACAAGATCTATCCAGGGCTTCGGGGCCACAATGGACAGGACTATCCAGGGCTTCGGCCCAACAGTGGAGAGGACTGTCCATGGCTTTGAGTCGGCAATGGAAAGGACTGTTCAGGGCTTCGGACAATCCCTGGAAAGGTCTGTGCAGGGCTTTTCCGAGGCAGTGGAGCGGTCGGCTCCTGCCTTGTCCGAGGCCATGGGAAGAACTGTCCAGGCCTTCTCCGAAGCACTGGCACCTGGCACACAGGTCCTTACTGTTGCCACGCAGTCACTTGCTGGTCTCCTCCACAGCCAGAGTGACGCAACGCGATGTCTCACTGCAGCCACCCTCTCTGCATCAGATAGGATCACCCTGGGCCCTTCCACTCCCGTACAATGCCAGGAATCCGTGGAGCCTGCGATTGTGGCGGATGAGCCGAGCCGCTCCCCTCAGATAGCCAGTGTGTCGTCCGACCATGGTGCAGGTGTCCTCTCTCGTCAGGAGACCATTGCACATGCCAGCGCTGGGACGCCTGCATTGCTGCTGCCACCACCTGCAGCCCACACTGCTTCCAGCCATGCTCAAAGCAAGCATCCTGCGTCCGCACCCTCCAAGCCCAGAGGTCGGCCAGGCCGTACCTCAGGGGCTTCTGCGCGTCCAGACAGTGAGCAAGCGTCCCCCAGCCTTGAGCCCGCCACTGGGGTGCAATTACGTAGGAGCAGCAGGGAGGGAAGGGGCCGGGCGCGAAAGAGAAGTCGTTCTCCCTCAAGGGGCCAGTTGTAGAGGGAGGTGCTGAGACGTTTGTTTGTCCAAATTCAAGGACACCCTTAGCTGCTGTTATAGTTGCAGATTTTTGTTGAGTTTTGCGGCTTGGCCGAACAGGTCACATTTATTTTGGAAGTTATGGTTTCTGCTCACTTTACGTTGTTTAGCTGTAATGAAAGACTTTTGTGCCAATAAACAGAAGTTTCAATGTTGCTTGGTGCATGTGACTACTTTCAGTGATGCTGGCATGCAGAGGCCCTCAACCATCCAAAGTGCGCATGAGGTAAGACTCTCATCATTCCGCCACAGGGGTGTCGAGACGAGTCCAGAGGAGCCTCTGATGCATGGACCTTCCACTTTCAGCAGCCCTTCCATCTTCCTCCTCCTCCTCCTCCTCCTCTGTCTGCTCTTCCTCCTACTCCTCCTCCTCCTCCTCATACTCCTCCTCCTCCGCCTGCTTGTGCAGGGTCCGAGGGAAGGTAATGAATGGACGCGTTCGCCTATAAAGGGCATCTGTCACTTGCCGGATGCAACAGCGGACTGCAGCCTGAGCGACAGTCGCATTGTCCCCAATGGCTGACTGAAAGGATCCGTTGGCATAAAAATGGAGGCCTTCACTCAGTGTAGCCATCACGGACAGAGAGGTTCTGCAGCGTTCACGCGGCTGCAGATCCTGACCAAGCAGGTGGCACAGATCAGTAACAATGTCCCTCCAGATTCGGAGCCTTCGCTAACACTGCTCCTCCGAAATGTCAAGGCTTGTCACCTGCTGCCTAAAGACACTCGCAGCATCCCGTCGGATTGGCTGACCTCGATTGCCCCTCCTCCTTCTGGCCAATCCCTGCCCTCTCTCCCGCCGTCTCTCTGCCCCTTCACAGTGTTGGGCGATGAGGCCATCGCCCTCCGAACAAGCTCCCATTCCAATGCCAGTTGGTCAAAAGGCTTTTAGGTGTAGTGCTGCAAGTGCTTCGGACAGGGTTGAGGGTCCCAAGTATTGTGAAGCTCAAATCCCAGAACTCCGCTCCACATGAGCTCGCCAACTCTCTCTAGCAGCGATCGCAATGAGCAGGCCAAGTGGCAGAAGACTCTGCACTAGAGCTGTCCCCTTTAAATAGCGCCGCCCTACTCCGAGAAGGGCCTGTTAGCCCTCCCTCGAACTGTCACTAATAGCGCTGGGCGCTAAGGCTCCGGGCGCCACCCAATATGCGCTCAGGCGCTCCTAAAAGGCGTTGCAGGCTGAAATGACGTCATGAGCTGCTTGCGCTCGCGGGCGCGCGCAAACACTTAGCGCAGGCGCTAAATGTATAGTCAATTTCTGAGTCGGCGCTATCCTCATAGCATCCGCCCCAACATAGGGCTTCGCCCCAATTCTAGGTCTCTTTAGGCGCTCAGCGCCGGCGCTACCAACCCAATTTCTAGGCCATTGTCTTTAGACTACCCTCATCCAGTAAACACCTGTTGATTGTTAATCTGCAGTCTCCGTCTATTTATTGAAGAACACCATACCTTAAGATTCATGGATTTAACAGCACTATACAAATACAAGCTGTTGTATAAATTTAGCACTGATGGAAAAGTGATTTCAGCCTTGCATCAATGCAGAACTTGTGTAGTGTAAATTGGGCGTAAAGGCCTATCCTGATTATAGGGGGAGTGGACTGAGGCAATCTCCTACCAGGGAGTGCGACCCCAGTGGGCCATGCACAGTCAAAGGGAATGGGGGTCAGAAATAGGGCTCCAACACTGATTCTCTGGCCCGAGCTCCCCATGAGCAACACCCACCACTGCCGGTGTGGGACTGCGGAATTAACCCAACAATGTGAACCAAAACCAAAAAACACTTCATAGCAATTCTACAATTGTAGTGTGCATGTATCCAGGGAACAGAACAATCTTGACTCTTTTCTGACTGATTAATTTGGAGCCAATCAATTTTAAAGACTCACTTTACCATCTCTGAGCGCATCTCTAGCAAAACTCTTTCCGAGTCTGCTTGTTCCATCCTCCGATCGCCCTTCATTTTCATGTGTAGCACATACTGAACTTGCAACGGACCCTCTAACTCACCATGAGATCCACTCGGAGATGTTTCAAGGCGAGTCAGCAAGCCCTTCCTGCCCCTTCTTCTGTAAGCACCATTGAGCCGTCATGAACCTCAAGGCCTTCTGAAGCTGCAGGCTCTGCGTGGGGCTGATACTCGTGGCCTCTGCCATTCCACACACTGCTGACAATTAAGGGCGCAGCCAGCAGAGACCGGCACGGTGGCTTTCCAACATTCCATTCGACTGAGTTCACACAAGTCATATTAAGCGGAATGGTCAACAAGACGAGAATGACATCCAACTGCAACATGAAGTTGCTGACTATTCAGGGGCCATCCACAAATTACATATTTTTGCTGAAAGAATAAAAATAACTGTGCTTGGTCACTTATCCCTGGAGCGCAGTTTTCCACCCCACCCCCCACGTGACCCCTTGAAGCACGCACGGTCAATGGAAAGGAAAATCGGGTGGGGTGTATAATGGGCGCTCGATCCGCTCCCACCCATTTTGCGCCCCCATTGAAACCAAATGTTGCCCTCACTCTGTTCAAGGTTATACAGTGGGGAAACTCAAACCATAATCACATCTTTTTTGCTAAAATATGCAAATATGAGAAAATATCCCCCCCCCCCCTCTCTCCAAGACTCGGGATCAAGGCACTCCCAAGTCCGATATAGCAGATCCAGAAAATTAAAGACCCCATCTACTCTGTTGTAAAATGTCCCTTAACACAAGACTGCCAAGGGCCAGAGTAGCACCTAATCCCTGGCAATCATTGTAGTGTCCGGGTATCAATAATACTCGGACTGCAGGAGAACAATAAAACAGGTATTTACTGAACAGAGGGGAACTCAAGACTGAAATACAGAAGCCTGCTATGGCTTTATATACAGGGGTGGTCACTGCCGGTACTGCAGTATAGAATCAGTTCTTCTCTTAAAGGTACATACACAACAATTCCTCCCCTTTTAGATAAACAGTACATAACATTCATTTAACAACTAAATAATAACTAATTACAATTACAATTTTCTCTGTACTATATACATCAACTGAAATAATCATTTATAAGTTCAGTCTTTGAGGAGGCTTCCTGATCCTGACTGGATAGCGCCTTTCTCGAGTATCCTGTTCTTGCGGCGGAGTTGATTCTGGCTCATTGTCATTGGTTGGTTCGTCAGCTTCCAATACCACTGCTTCTGAGGTAGACGCAACCTGTACTTCGGGTTGATTACCAGGTGCACCTGCTCGTGGTATGGGTTTGGCTTATTCCTGTGACTCTAGAATCTGGTCAGCATGGCGTCTCACAATGCTCTCTCCAATGTCCATTAGTGGTCCCTGCTGTGTGCATATCATTCCTGGCTGCCATTTTTCTGTTCGGTAGTCGCGGGCCAAGACTCGTTGCCCTATCTTGAAGCTCCTGGTTGGCTTCTCATTTATGTGCTGGAATTGCTTATCCTCAACATCTCGTCTTATGTTTGGTTTGAGCAAATCCAGGCGACATCTTAGCCTTCGGTTGGAGAACATTATGGCTGGAGCTTGGTTGGTGACTGCATGTGTCGCATTCTGGTAAGCAAACAAGAAATTATCCACCTTGTGTTGTAGTGGTATGTCGTCATTATACATTGCCTTTATTGCCTTTTTAAAGGTCTGAACAAACCTCTCAGCCAATCCATTTGTGGCTGGATGATATGGGGCAGATGTGTAATGTTTCACCCCATTATTCCTCAGAAACCTCCGGAAATCCTTGGACACAAACTGTGGCCCATTTTCAGGGCAAATCTGTTCTGGCAAGCCATTCCTGGCAAAGATGGTCCGTAGGACTGCAATAGTTTTCTCCGTGGTGGTGGAGGACATTTTGATGACCCCTGGCCATTTCGAATGGGCGTCCACAGCGATTAGGAACTTAGGGCTAGAAATTCAGTAAGGCCCCGCCAGCTTTGCGCCCAGTTACCGCCCAAAGAGGGCTTCTGCGCCAATAGAGGAGTTTGCGCTGATATTCAGCGCAGCGGTAATGGCGGCGGTAGCCGGTAGCGCTGCGCCGGCACCGATGACGTCATCGGTGTGCGCAGTGCCCCGGTTCTGCCCCGATACCGGCCCGACCCCCATATTTAGTTGCGGCTGCCTCTTCCGCAGCGGCCGCAAACAACGTTCTGCAACCGTGGCCGTCCTGCAGCCTTAGTGGCGCTAATTAAGGCGGAGGTGCGGCCGGCCGCTTTTTCGGCGGCCGCCTGCCCGCACCTCCTTCCCCGGCCTCCTCCACCCCCCCCCCCCCGCGGCATTGCCGGATGCTTTCCGCGAGCCCGGCACTTCTCCGTGGTGCCGGGCTCATTTGCCGGCACTATCAAGCGGCGATCTCCCCGTTGCAGGCACCTCCCCCTTAAGAGAAGGAGGAGGCCTGCAGTACCGCAGCCTGCCGCTCCGCAGCGGGTGGCGCAGCGGCACCTACAGCGCTGAAATTCAGTTTCAGCGCCCCAAGCGGGGGCGGGCACACCCTGGAATAGCGCCCGGTTCCGACTTGGGGTGCAAAAACTGAATTTCTGACGGTCGCAACTGGCTCCGCGCGCAGCGCTAACTTTTGGGCGCAAGCGAGCTGGCGGGGCCTTACTGAATTTCTAGGCCATTGAGTCCATAAATGGACCAGCAAAATCAATGTGTACCCGTTGCCATGGAGATGAGGGCCACTCCCATGGACGTAGCGGGGCCTGTGGTGGAGCGTTTTGGACCTTCTGGCATCCTGTGCATCTCTTGGTCATATCCCCAATTGCTTTATCAATTCCCGGCCACCACACAAACGCCCTGGCTAGGCTCTTCATTTTTACCCCTCCCAGATGACCCTCATGAAGCTCATTGAGCACTCTATCTCTCAACTTGGGTGGAATTACCACTCGGGATCCACACATCAAGGTCCCCCGGCACACTGACATCTGTTCTCTCCTTGGTAAGAATGCTGGCAACAGTGAGTCGCCATGTGCTGGCCATCCCTTCACCGTCAAATCATAAACCCGAGAGAGTGTCGGGTCATTTCGGGTTTCCTTCTCTATACTTGAGTTTGTAACAGGTAGACATTCGACTATGGTCGCATGGAATATCTCAACAGGGTCCACTGCAGGTGCTTCCTCTACCGTAGGCAATGGTAGGTGCGACAGCCCATCAGCATTTCCATGCTGTTTCGTACCCTTGTACTCTATGTCGTACTGATGTGCCCCTAGAAAAAGTGACCATCTTTGCAGCTGTTGCGCCGTCATCACCGGAACGCCCTTCTTTGGGTTAAAAATGGAGACCGGGGCTGATGATCCGTCAGTAGGGTGAATTTCTGCTCGTGCAGATAGTGATTGAACTTCTTCACCCCCCAAAGCAGGCTGAGGGCCTCCCTGTCAATCTGGGCGTAGTTACGCTCGGCTGAGGTTAACGAGCGCGACGCAAAGGCTATTGGCCTCTCTGAACCGTCAAGGAATTTGTGTGACAGCACCGCTCCGATGCCGTAGGGAGACACATCACATGCTAACCAAATTGGTAGTGTTGGATTGTAGTGGGCCAATACTTCTTTTGAAGTGATTAGGCATTTGCATTTCTGAAAGGCACGCTTACACTCATCACTCCATTTCCATGTTACTCCAGTTTGCAGCAGGGCCTTCAGTGGGTGCAGAATTGTAGATAAATTTGGCAAGAACTTATGGTAGTAGTTCACCAACCTGAGGAACGACCTCAGTTGCGACACATTTTCCGGTGCTGGAGCCTTGACTACAGCCTCAATCTTGTCCGGCGACTTATGCAACCCTTCCTCATCAATCATGTGGCCACAATACGAGATTTGTCTCCTGAAGAACTCGCATTTGGGGCGGTTGGCTCGTAGCCCATATTCCTGTAATCTCGTGAGCACCTGCTCCAGGTTGGCAAGGTGTTCACTGTCATTTTCGCCCGTAACCAGGATGTCGTCCAAATAACACTGGGTCCCCGGGATCCCTTGCAGGACTTGTTCCATCACCCTCTGCCAAATAGCCGGGGCTGATGCTACCCCGAATATCAGTCAATTGTACTGGTAAAGGCCTTTGTGAGTGTTTATCGTGAGGTATTTCCTAGATGCTTCTTCCACCTCCATTTGTAGATACGCTTGGGCCAGATCAATCACCCTTATTTTTCCTCTGGGGTAGACTTTTTGCCCCATGTATGTCTTCAATACAATGGACGTGTCCTTCAAGGGTATGTGTGATAATAGCCGCTCATAGTCTCATCGATTCATGACAGTTAGGGCTGATCCTGTGTCCAATTCCATCTTTACTGGGGACCCTGCTATCATGAGGGTGACCCAAATGGTTCGGTGATCCTGCTTTGCGATCACGTTGTGTAACTTTAGACAACTTAGTCTCCTGCTCCCGGAGTCCTTATCACTCTCCTGATCTTCCGAACTACTGTCTGTCAATTTCTTTCTTGTACTTTTCCTTAGTAATTCTTGTAGTGTTGGTTTTCTTTCCCGACCTGCAGATTCTTGCTATGTGTCCCATTTTCCCACATTGCCTGCATACTTTGTCCTTAAACCAGCAGTCCTTCTAATCATGGGTTGTTCTGCCGCAGCGATAGCACTTTTCTGCTCCATATGCCATTTCGTTATCGCTGTATTCCTGTGGTTTCTGTTGTATTTCCGCAGGTCCCCGTGCTGCTGCTTCGTAGGATACTGCCATGCTGAAAGCCTGTTCTAGCATCAGGTCCTTTTCCGAATGTAGTCGTTTCTGGGTTCCTTCACTCTGGAGCCCGCAGACAAACTTATCCCGTAAGGTATCTGCCAGTCCTGCTCTGAACTGGCAGTGCTTCGATAACTTGTGTAGTTCCATAAGATAGTCAGCATTGCTCTCATCTTTGTGCTTGTTTCTTTTATGGAACTTGAATCTTTCTGCTATCAGCAGCGGTGTAGGGTTTAGGTGTTCCTGTAAGATATTAACAATCTCTTCAAAACTTTTCTCCATTGGTTTAGCTGGGGTAATTAAATTCCGCAATAGTCCGTACGTTCTCGCGCCCATCAAATTTAATAATACCGATGCCTTCTTTCCATCGGCCACCTCCTTTGCCTCGCAGTACACTTCAATTCTTTCCACATACGTGGTCCAGTCTTCTACCTCGTTGTCGAAAGCAGTGATACTGCCACTCTTCGGCATCTTGGGTGATTTAAAATGGCGCCTCCTGCGCTTTTTCTTCTTCCCCAATGGAATAAAATGGCGCCTCCCGCGCATTTCCTTCTTCCCAATGGAATAAAATGGCGCCTCCCGCACTTTTCCTTCTTCCACTTGCTGCCACGCTGCTCCTAGCGTTCTACAGGGTAATGGCGGCGACCCGTGGCTTCGGCGCGTCTCACTTTTCCTTCCCCTCGTTCTATCCTCTCCACGCTGCCCGGTTCTTGAGCACCGACCGCGCCCTGTGCGCTCCACCCTCTCTCTCTCTCTTCCTCCTAACGACGCTGCACGGCCCCTTTGCAGAGCCGCTCGATCGAGCCCGAGCCCGCCGCAGTCCGGAAGAGTCAGCGCACTACCTGCTACCAGCACGACTTGCTGGAACACCTCGACTGGGGAGCCAGGCCCAGCTCTCCACAGCCTCCCCTGCAACTCTCCAATGGATCCCTGGGCGGTTGCCCGCGGTCGACGCCCGCCGTTCTGACTTCGACCTCCAAGAAGCTTCTCTTCAGGGAAAAGATCCCCGTGAGGTGATGCAGTACTGCAGGTGAGTTTGAACCTGCCCGTCGCCAGTGTAGTGTCCGGGTATCAATAATACTCGGACTGCAGGAGAACAATAAAACAGATATTTACTGAACAGAGGGGAACTCAAGACTGAAATACAGAAGCCTGCTATGGCTTTATATACAGGGGTGGTCACTGCCGGTACTGCAGTATAGAATCAGTTCTTCTCTTAAAGGTACATACACAACAATCATGGGAACAGGAGGAGGCCCTTAAGCCCCTCAAGCCTGCTCCACCATTCAATTAGATCATAGCAGATCTGCGACCTAACTCCATATACCCGCCTTTGCCACATATCCCTTGATTCTCTTACCCAACAAAAAGCTAGCGATCTCAGTCTTGAAAGCCTCAATTGTCCCAGCATCCATAGACTTTTGTGGGGGAGAGTTCCAGATTTCTACTCCCTTTTGTGTGAAGATGTGCTTCCTGATTTAATGGCTTTAGCTCTAATTTAAAGGTTGTGCCCCCTGGTTCTGGATTCCCCCACCAGAGGAAACAGATTCACTTTATCTACCTTACCAATTCCCTTTTATCATTTTAAAAACCTCACTCCATAATCTCCAATACTCTCTCTCTCTCTTAGGGAGTCCCTCGGAACCGAGGATGACTTGCTTCCACACTAAAAATGAGTTCTTAGGTGACCGATGAGTCCAATCTGTCACAGGTGGGGCAGACGGTGGTTGAAGGGGTGGGTGGGTGGGGTGCTTGGGTTGACGTGCACTCCTTGCACTGCCTGCGCTTGGCTTCCGCTTGCTCCCGGCGAAGAGACTCGAGGTGTTCGGCGCCTTCACGGATGCTTCTCCTCCACTTTGTGCGGTCTTGGGCCAGGGATTCCCAGGTGTTGGTGGGGATGTTCCATTTTTTCAAGGAGGCTTTGAGGGTTTCCTTGAAGTGTTTCCTCTGCCCACCTGGGGCTCTCTTGCCATGCCGGAGCTCCGAGTAGAGCGTTTGTTTTGGGAGTCTTGTATCGGGCAGGCGGACAATGTGGCCCGTCCATCGGAGCCGATCAAGCGTGGTCAGAGCTTCGATGCTGTGGAGGTTGGCCTGAGCAAGAACACTGATGTTGGTGCGCCTATCCTGCCAATGGTTTTGTAGGATCTTGCGGACGCAGCGTTGGTGG
This sequence comes from Somniosus microcephalus, assembly GCF_052327205.1. Taxonomy (NCBI): domain Eukaryota; kingdom Metazoa; phylum Chordata; class Chondrichthyes; order Squaliformes; family Somniosidae; genus Somniosus; species Somniosus microcephalus. The sequence goes on from NC_140992.1 coordinate 17,607,734, forward strand.
TTTGAGTTGCCTGCTTTACATGGTCCATGTCTCTGAGGCATACAGCAGTGTGGGTATCACTGCTGCTCTGTAGACCATGAGCTTAGTGTCGGGTTTGAGGTCCTGGTCTTCAAACACTCTCTTCCTCAGGCAACCGAAGGCTGCACTGGCACACTGAAGGCGGTGTTGGACTTCGTCGTCGACGTCTGCCCTTGTTGACAGTCGCCTCCCGAGGTATGGAAAGTGGTCCACGTTGTCCAAGGCCTTGTCGTGGATTTTGATAATCGGGGGGCAGCACTGTGTGGCGGGGGCAAGTTGGTAGAGGACCTTTGTCTTACGGATGTTTAGTTTAAGGCCCAAGCTCTCATATGCTTCGGTGAAGGTGTTGACGATGGTTTGGAGTTCGACCTCCGAGTGTGCGCAGACACAAGCGTCGTCTGCATATTGTAATTCGACGACAGAGGATGGAACGACCTTGGATCTGGACTGGAGGTGACGGAGGTTGAACAGTTTCCCGTTTGCTCTGTAGATTTGCTCCACTCCAGCGGGGAGCTTACTGAGGGTGAGATGGAGCATTGCAGCAAGGAAGATCGAGAAGAGCGTTGGTGCGATGACACAGCCTTACTTGACCCTGGTCCGAATGTGAATTGGGTCTGTGGTGGAACCGTTGGTCAGGATCACGGTTTGCATGTCTCCAACACTCAAGGTGCTACAAGCCACGCTTATGCAGCCTGACTTCATAATTTAACCCTCTAAGCCCCGGAATGATTCTGGTGAAACTTCCCTACACCCCTCCAAGGCCAATTGTTGTGTATGTACCTTTAAGAGAATAACTGGTCTCAGACTGCAGCACCGGCAGTGACCACCCCTGTATAAAAGGCGCTAGTGAGCCTCTGTTGTTTCAGTTTCACTGTTGACTTCCATCAGTAAAGACTTATTTTGTTCCACTCCTGCTGTCCGTGTCTCAATTATTCACGGACGTAATACCAATAAAACCTTCCTGAGGTGCGGTGCCCAGAACTGAACAAATTACTCCAGATGGGGCCTGGCCAAGGCTGTGTACAATTGAAGCGTAACTTCCCTTTGTATTCCAAAGTGATCAATTAAGACCTTAAAGAGCAGGTAGCTCAGTCCTATGTGCGCTTATACTCTTCGTATGCTGCTTTGCTCTGTCTGAATTTTGTGAGCCGGGAGCTTTAGAAAGGTCTGTTCTCAGCCCTGTGGACTTAATGGTGGTTAGATCTATTCAGTAGGCTGACCATACATCCCTGTTTGCCCAGGGACAGTCCCCGGATGAGGTACTGTGTCCCCGGGCAAACAGTGTCCTCGGAGGAGTCCCCGGTTCAGAGAACTCCTCCCCGTATAGAGTCTGGCGTGGATTTTCCAGGGCCTATGACGGAATACGTACGCGGCCGTAAGTGCCCCGCAAGTTCCGGGTTTCCGTGTGCACTGCACTTGCGCGAAAACCCAAAACTCGCGATCCGTCAAGTTTCAGCTCGACAGATCCACCGCATCCCCAGGAAACGGGCCTTCGCTGGTGGAGAGCTGGGCTATTTGCCCAACTACTGCCCAGCGATTGCCCGTGAAACTCTTACACCTGGCAAAAGCAGGCATGGGGCCTTCTTCAACCAGTGTAAGAGTTTAAATAAATATTAAAATAAATTTCTAAAAATCATTTAAACATTCAAAAATCTTTAAAATTAGTTTAGATTATTTTAGGCCCCTTTACAAAAGGTTTATATTTATTTTCAAAAGTTATATTTTTGTTTTAAATGTTTAATTAAATTGTATTTTTTATTAATTTTAAACATTTGGTGATTTATTTTTATTTAGGTTGTATGAAAGTGTGTTTTTGATGTCATTTCTATTATGGTGATTGACATAAGAAAACTACTAGGCACTTGGTCTGAGTATTAAACAAGGCTTTAATCAACTGTTTTTCAACATGGAGATCTAGTTGTGTCCTTCACTAGTTCCTGTTAAAGAATGTCCTGACCAAGCTGGGCCCGTGCCCGAGTATTTATACTCTCCCTGGACAGCGCCACCAGCAGGCCGCCCAGTATTATTTCATAAGTCATTTTCACACGAATGATAAGATTCATGTCAGTGATCCCGTCCATAAATGGAATCCCCATAAGCATAATGGGAATCCCCCTTTTTGATTGGTTTGGCCGGCCCACGTGATCCCAGGGATGCTTGCAAACTGTGTGTGCTCCTGGGATACACGGGCCTTTACACAGGCGTACGCCTGCAGGCCCAGGACTGCAAGAGTCCAAAGATACGGAGGCACCAGGTAGGTGAGTACTTTTCTTGCAGATCGGAGTCATTCGCCCGCGGGAAGCCTCCGACCACAATTTCGGATCCATTGTTTTTTTTTCAAACGCGAGCATACAGAAACCCCAGGGGTAGATTCTCGGCCCATTCCCGCCTGGCTTGAGCTCAGGAAAGGATTCCAGGGAGCCAGTTGAACGGAGGCGACGATGGCGGCCCCGCCTTCCCACAATGCAGCGCGGCGGAGGAAAGGCCACGTCGATAGCTCGCGCCGCACTGCACTCTGGGGAGATCGAGTCACCTGACCCCCGTGCTTCGGCCAATAGTGACTGGCCAGAGGGCAGAACCTTTAAAATGTGCGGGAGAAACCGAGGGCGCGGTGAGAGCCGGTGGGTGAGTGGATTTACTTTACCTCAGATTAGTACAGTGCATCATGTTTTTTTTAACTGAATAAGGCAAGCTCTAAATTCTCTCACCAGGGAGAGGTTTCTGAAACCTTCTGAGACAGAGGCTGTTTCACACCTTGTATGGAAAATCTCAGTCTGCTTTGGACAGATTTAAAATTGAGAAATTAACAGTTCAGGTATTCGGGGACGAGTATAGATGGCACAGCACTATTGCCAGAATACACGCAAGATTCAAGATTCGGTGTAAAGTGAAAATGCTATTGTCTCTACGTGTATTCCACTAGCAGAAGCAACAAAGTCGTCTTGCTGATTTTCTTATAATGTGTCCTGGCTAATTTGCTGTGCTCCCAACCTGTGTGTCCCCGGATTCAATTTTAGAAAATATTTATAGAAAATATGGTCACCGTACTGCTCTGGGATGATTTCCCAAATCAGGAATCTCACCTAGCAATGTACATCAGGAGATTGCGGATTTACTGCACCTGAGGTCACCCTCCGACTGCTGCAGAGAGCCAGGATTGGCTGGTGTACTGGGAAAAGTCGGTGGGTGTGGAGGGGGAGCTTGACAGTCAGGGGGTGGGGGGGCTCGAGAGTCAGGGGGACCCCCGATAGTTGAGAGATAGGGTTTGTGAGACTGGGTAATGGGGAGTCGGGGAGAGAGGAGCAATCGTGGCTGGGGTGGAGGGGAGAGAGGGAGACTGGGGAATGGGGTGGAGGGGAGAGAGGGAGACTGGGGAATGGGGTCGAGGGGAGAGGGAGACTGGGGAATGGGGTCGAGGGGAGAGGGAGACTGGGGAATGGGGTCGAGAGGAGAGAGTGAGCCTGGGGGATAGAGAATCTGGGAGATTGGGCTTCGAACAGTGGGGAAAGAGTGAGACTGGGGAATGGGGTCGAGGGGAGAGAGAGGGAGACTGGGGAATGTGGGCTCGGGAGGAGAGAGGAAAACTGGGGAATGGAGTCGAGGGGAGACAAAAACTGGGAAATGGGGGAGAGGGGGAGAGGGAGACTGGGAATGGGGTTGAGAGAAGAGAGGGAGACTGGGGGTTAGTGAATCAGGGAGATTGGGGCTTGAACAAGGGCAGGAAAGAATGAGATTGGGGAATGGAGTGGGAGTGGGAACCAGTGATTTCTGTCGAGCCGGGAGTAACGTAGTGAGTGGGAGCGGCCCCAAGAGTGGAGCAGCCAGTAAAGGGGTGAGTGAAACCTGGGGACATTACTGTGGGTGAACAGTGAAAGATTGTTTCCATTGGTGGGTGAATGGGGAACAAGGAGACTGAGGATTCTCACTTGCTAAACCAAGGGGAATGGGAGAAGGAAGGTTTTTGAATCTTTCTCCCCACTCTCGGTTTCCCTCTTCCCCACTCTCGGTTTTCCCTCTTCCCCACTCTCGGTTTTCCCTCTTCCCCACTCTCAGTTTCCCCTCTTCCCCACTCTCGGTTTCCCACTTCCCCGCTTTCCCTTTCCCTTCTTCCCCACTCTCGGTTTCCCCTCTTCTCCACTCTCGGTTTCCCCTCTTCCCCACTCTCGGTTTCCCCTCTTCCCCACTCTCCGTTTCCCCTCTTCCCCACTCTCGGTTTCCCCTCTTCCCCACTCTCCATTTCCCCTCTTCCCCACTCTCGGTTTCCCCTCTTCCCCACTCTCGGTTTCCCCTCTTCCCCACTCTCAGTTTCCCTTCTTCCCCACTCTCGGTTTCCCCTCTTCCCCACTCTCGGTTTCCCCTCTTCCCCACTCTCGGTTTCCCACTTCCCCACTCTCAGTTTCCACTCTCCCCCACTCTCAGTTTCCCCTCTTCCCCACTCTCGGTTTCCCCTCTTCCCCACTCTCGGTTTCCCCTCTTCCCCACTCTCGGTTTCCCCTCTTCCCCACTCTCGGTTTCCCCTCTTCCCCGCTCTCGGTTTCCCCTCTTCCCCACTCTCGGTTTCCCCTCTTCCCCACTCTCGGTTCCCCCTCTTCCCCGCTCTCGGTTTCCCCTCTTCCCCACTCTCGGTTTCCCCTCTTCCCCGCTCTCGGTTTCCCCTCTTCCCCACTCTCGGTTTCCCCTCTTCCCCACTCTCGGTTTCCCCTCTTCCCCACTCTCGGTTTCCCACTTCCCCACTCTCAGTTTCCCATCTTCCCCACTCTCCGTTTCCCCTCTTCCCCACTCTCGGTTTTCCCTCTTCCCCACTCTCGGTTTCCCCTCTTCCCCACTCTCGGTTTCCCCTCTTCCCCACTCTCGGTTTTCCCTCTTCCCCACTCTCCGTTTCCCCTCTTCCCCACTCTCAGTTTTCCCTCTTCCCCACTCTCGGTTTCCCTTCTTCCCCACTCTCGGTTTCCCCTCTTCCCCACTCTCGGTTTCCCCTCTTCCCCACTCTCGGTTTCCCACTTCCCCGCTTTCCCTTTCCCTTCTTCCCCACTCTGGGTTTCCCCTCTTCCCCACTCTCGGTTTTCCCTCTTCCCCACTCTCGGTTTCTCCTCTTCCCCACTCTCGGTTTCCCCTCTTCCCCACTCTCGGTTTTCCCTCTTCCCCACTCTCGGTTTCTCCTCTTCCCCACTCTCGGTTTCCCCTCTTCCCCACTCTCGGTTTCCCCTCTTCCCCACTCTCGGTTTCCCTTCTTCCCCACTCTCGGTTTCCCTTCTTCCCCACTCTCGGTTTCCCACTTCCCCGCTTTCCCTTTCCCTTCTTCCCCACTCTCGGTTTCCCCTCTTCCCCACTCTCGGTTTCCCTCTTCCCCACTCTCCATTTCCCTTCTTCCCCACTCTCGGTTTCCCCTCTTCCCCACTCTCCGTTTCCCCTCTTCTCCGCCCTCGGTTTTAAGGGAATAAGCCATATTTCAGGAGATACACCATAATATGAACAGAATTCTGACATTATTAATACATGAGAAACTGGATTTAAAAATCTAAAGCCTTGGAGAGAGACTGCAAACAGAAATATAGGCTTCTGTGATAAAGATCAGTTGTTTAACGATGTTGTAAACATACAAGCTTTGACATGGGAATTAGTTAAATATACTAAAACAATTTCCCTATTGAAATGGCAGTTTGGCGCTTCCGAAAGGTCGAGAGTTTGGAGGGAACACAATGGGCCAGAAATTCGGGTTGGAGGCTTCCCGCGGGTGCAAGCCCCCGACCTGCACTTACCTAGCGCGCCTGCCATTGCGCTGTGGGGCCGCGTGTGATTCCGATCCTGGGCCTGCTCCAACTGCCGGTGTGCAGTGCTTGCGTATCCCAGGGGCGAAGTTCGTTCGCAGCATCCCCTGGGATCACGTGGGCCATGGGGAGCCAATCGGAGCAGGGAATCTCCATTCATAGCGTTGACAGGAAGACCTGTCAAATCTATGAATAGAGAACGGCCCCAAAACCGAAGTAAAATTTCAAATAATTTTTTTTTTAAATCACGTTTTAAAAATAACTATAAATTACATTACTATTTTAAACAAAAATTTAAATTTTTGAAAAAATTAATTAAAGTTTTTAACAGGGCTAAAAATAAACTTACGTTTCTTTAAAGTATTTTAAAATGATAAACCTGTGGAAAAAATGTTTTAATTTTACTTAATTAACCTCTTACCTTGTTAAAAGCAGGCCTTGCAACTGCTTTTTTCATGCACAGCTGCTAGGGACTTACCCGCACGGAGAAACCTGTAAAAAAATCGGAAGTTCCAGGCGTACGCGCTGCCTCTCCGGCGCATGCGTTTGACCTGTGATTCCCTTCCTTCAAAGGAACGGAAGTTTCGGTTTCCAGGGCATGCACAGTGCATGCACGAAACTGGCACTTTCATTGGCCCTACGCGTGAGTACACCCGTGGGGACCCGAATTTCTGGCCCATAATGAAAATGCCCAGTTTAAGGTGTTACCAGCTAACACATTGAACAGAAACACAAACATTAAAAGAGGCATGTGCCTTTGAAAAGATGACATCAAATAAAAGAAACACCTGCTGGTTAAATGGTTTTTATGTTAAACTTGGAAGACAGGAAACACGATTAAATATGCAACCAATTGAGATAGCTAGAAATGCATGAAACACTCTGGTCAAAGTGTCGTTAATATATACATAGTAAATATGATACCAACAAGAACACTTTGAAGATATGACTTCAATAGAGACACCAAGCAATTACATTGTGTTTGTATTGAACTTGGAACACCACGGAGTCACAACGTCTGCTAAAAACCGGTAAAGCCAATATTAAGAATTGAATGAAAGAATTTTGTAAGAATGGCATCAAACAGAAGCCATAGCTGTCATATTGTTTTTATGATGGTTTTTGAAACACCTAAAGGTAGAGACATAATTATGCATGCAATAGTTGAATTGATAGTACGATAGAAAGCATTCAACACAGTTCTCAATAAAGACAATTAGCTGACATCAGCAGAGAACTTCAAAGAATAAACCACTGCAAAAAGGGGATAAAAATAAGAGCTTTTCAAACAGAAAGTCAGAACTCACTGAACAGGCCAAGCGTTTCTCAACCTCACAGGCATGCTCTGTAAGTTTTTAACTATGAGTCTTGGGTATAAAAGTAATTGATTTTGGTGGATGTTCTGGATTTAGAAATAAGTAAGAAATGTAGAAATGTAACGAAATAATGATTTGAGAATAAGGATCCTGAGAAATAAGAAATGTAAGCTATCTGTATTTTGCATTGTTAATGTTGTGACTGATTCAACAGCTGTTAACTGAATGTCGGCTCTTAAACAAAACTATATGGCCTAGAAATTCAGTAGCATTCGCCAGCCGTTAACGCCTTAAGAGGGGTAGATTTCCAGCGCTAGGCACTTAGCGCCCGGGCGCAGTCCGAACTGCGCCTACGCCCAACTTCAGTTGACATTTAGCGCTGGCACAAAGTGTTTGCGCCCGCTCAGCTGCGCGCGCAGCTTATGACGTCATTTCGTCGTGCAACGCTGTTTGTGCGCCCCAAACTGGAAATTCAGTGGCGCCCGCCCAATGTGGGCGTGGCGCTGTTAAGAACTGTGAACTGGAATGCAGCAGAGGCCCTGCGGGCCTCGGGGAGCGCTAATTAAAGGGCACTTAGACTGAACTATAAAGGCCAGCCATTTTGCTGCCATGACTTTAGTGCTTTGGATTTCTGGACAGAGACCAAGGAACAGACCTTACTGATTTGGGACAACATAGGAGAGGTATTTTTGGCTTCTGGCCAGAGCTTGGAAATTAGACTCATTGTGATTTCACTGTTTGCAAGTTTATTATGGGGGCTGCATGGGGTTCCAACCCTCAGTTCCAGCATTATGTGCGAAGGGCTCGCAGATGCTGTGTGAGAGGGCCAGCCATGCCTTGACGCAGAAGGGCCATCAGGCGTCGGCAACGTAGGCCTTACCCACTCAGGGAATACCGGCAGCAGGTGTCCTATCTCACCATGACTGCCGCGCATTGTGTTAAGAGGCTGCGCTTCAGAAGGGAGGTGGTTGCAGAGATCTGCCAGCTACTTCACAGAGATCTGCGTCCACAGCTGATGTGCAGGACGTCTCTGTCGGTGGAAGTGAAGGTCACGGTGGCTCTGAACTTTTGTGCAAGCGGCTCCTTCCAAGCCGCTGCTGGGGACATAGCGAACATCTCCCAGTTCGCCGTGCATCGCTGCATCCGGCAGGTCACCGATGCCCTTTTCGCAAGGAGACACCAATTCATCTCCTTCCCCATGACCCTAGAGAGGCAGGAGCAGCGTGCAGTTGGATTTGCCAGGATCGCCGACTTCCCCATGGTGCAGGGCGCCATTGACTGCACGCATGTGGCTATGCGGGCACCTATCGACAATGCCGAGGATTAGCGCAACCGGAAGGGCTACCATTCCCTCAATGTACAGCTGGTGTGTGACCACAGGCAGCGCATCCTAGCTGTCAATGCCCGCTTTCCAGGAAGCAGCCACGATGCATTTATCCTGCGCCAGACTACTGTGGCTGACATGTTCCAGGCACAGCCTCCACCAAGGGGATGGCTTATTGGGGACAAGGGCTACCCTTTGTGTACATGGCTCATGACCCCGCTCCGCGCACCCAGGACCCCTGCGGAGGAGGCATACAACAAAAGCCATCAAGCCACAAGGAACATCATAGAGCAAACGATTGGCGTCCTCAAGCAACGGTTCCGCTGCCTGGATCGTTCCGGCAGATCTCTACAGTATTCGCCGGATAGAGTCTCCCAGTTCGTCGTCGTTTGCTGCATGCTGCACAACCTGGCTATCCGCAGGACTCAGGCACTGCCACCTCGCGTTGGACCACCACCTCAGGAGGACGAGCAGGAGGACCATGAGGAGGAGGAGGAGGAGGAGTACCAGCCCAGGAGGGAGCCACAAGGTCCAAGGGCCGTCCGCCGGCGGCTTATTGAACGACACTTCTAGGCCCCCTGTCAGGGAATGGCTTGTGGCAATGAACGCACCTGAATGCAGCCGCTCCGCAAGCCCTCAGCCGGTTAACGCAACAACCACTTAAAACATGACACCTGGACAAGCTGAATAAATAAAAAGCTTTATTTAACAAACTCAGGGCCCTTCCCACATGAAACAGAGAAACAGACAAGACTCCCAAAAAACAGTCAAAAACATATCTCACTCCCACAACCTGGGGAGGAATAACAAAAATTGTCCTTCCAATTGGCCTTCATCCTCGGCCTTACCAAAATAAGCCCCCCCGCTCCAGAACACAAACACCCCCATATAAAAAAACATTTGCCTTCATCTTCGGCCTTACCAAAATAAGCCCCCCCCCTCCAGAACACAAACACCCCCATATAAAAAAAACAGTTGGCAACACACTCTACTTGGTGTGCCGAGAGGGCGAGTCCTTGTGCAGTCTTCTCCGGCCCCTGCCCGACCTGTTGCTCCACCTCAACCTGGGCCCTGTGGGTGTTGCAAGGCTGGGGGAAGGCTCCTGAGGGGCACAATGCGTGACGGCAGATGCCCTTGGGGGTCGGCCTAGACGAGGTCCGGCCCTGGAGGGGCCGGCTGCTGACTGTTGCAGCTGTGGCTGGCCAGCATCAGTCTCTCCAGCAGCTCGTCGCACCTTGGCTGGGGGAGTGGCAGTGGCAGCTGCAGCAATGGGGGCAAGCTGGCTGATGCCAGGCGCTCGCTGGTCGCCAGAGACACTGGCACTCGGCCGGCCTGGCACTGCAGCAAGCGCAGCAATCTGGTGAAGGCCAGACCGCTGTGCTGCAGCAGGGCGGCGGGTGCCCTGGCGATGCTTCCATGACACAGCGAGTGTGGCAGAAGTGAGTGCGCGAACTGCCCTGGTCTGTGCCCGCATCAGATCAGCCAGTGCCTGGACGGCACCACTCATGAACTCGCGACTCGCGTCCTGTGCTGCCGCGAGTTGGTCGACACCCCTGGCCTGTGAGTCCCCGAAATTGGCCACACTATGAGCCAGGGACTCAATGGCCTGAGGCAACTGTCCCACAACCCCCATGAACTCGTTGTGGCGCCGCTCCGAGGCCACGGACATTTCATCAAGGAGGCGCACCTCCTGGGCGAGGACCGTCTCCGGACTGGAGGGCGGACTCTCCCTCTGGGGAGAAGGCCGCCGAGCTGCCCGACCCTTCCCGCATGCCTGGACGCCACTGGGCCCAGCAACTGCCCTCCCCTGCAACACTTCCCCCCTCTGGGGAGAAGGCAGCCATGCTGCCCGACCCTTCCCGCGTGCCTGGACGCCACTGGGCCCAGCAACTGCCCTCCCCTGCAACACTTCCCCCCTCTGGGGAGAAGGCAGCCATGCTGCCCGACCCTTCCCGCGTGCCTGGACGCCACTGGGCCCAGGAGCTACACCCCCCTGCAACACTTCCCCCTGGCTCTCCTCCAGGCAAGACGTGTCCCCTCCATTGCCATCACCTGGCGCGGATGAGGGTTCCCCCGATGTGCCGCCTTCCTCTTGGTCCTCGTCGTACTCCTCTTCCAAGGGACTGGCACTCTCAGCTTCAGGGACCTCCTCCTCACCAGCTGAAAGCAGGAAGGCACAAGAGTAGCTTTAGAGTGAGGACAGGGCGTCAGCGAGGGAGGCATGAGTAGTGCCATTATGCGCATTGGTGGGACAGTGGCAAAGGATGTAGATCTGAAGCGCAAGGGGAACCAGAGAGGTCCAAACGGTCATGTCCTTACCATTGGGTCCCAGCACAGGGTCGGCATCTCCAATAGCAACGGGGCCAGTCACCCGGCCACGCACGAGTCGAGCCACGCTCTCCTCCAGCTGACTGAGCTGCTGGAACTGGGGACGGCCTCCCCCGGTAACAGTCTGGCTCTTCAAATTCCGCACCAGCTAGGCCTGCAAGAGAAAGGACGGCCTCTAAGTACAGCGTGGTGCCCTGTTGTTGTGTGCACTGCCTCCCATGGTCAAATAGCTTGGCCAGTGTGTTAAGTGCAGAGAGTGCTATTGATGATCATGCCAGTGCCATAGCTGCGGGAGGAGGGCTGGCCATTAGGCCTTTGAGGTCCCTTTGCCCATAATGTGAGGTGCACATGCAAGGATGAGGAGGACACTGGAAAGGGTACTCACCCTGACCAACCGACTGAGGTCGTTGAACTTCTTGCGGCATTGGTCAGCAGTCCTGGGGACATCGCTGTTGGCTGACACCCTCAGGGCGATTTCCCTCCAGGCTCTCCTGTACTGCCTCCTGGGAGCCTTCTTGCCACTGTCCGGGCACAAGATCTCTCTGTTCTTTTCCAACCCCCTAAGCAGCACCCTCAAAGCATGCTCTGAGAAGCACTGCGCTCATTCACGGGCCTTCTGCATGGCTTCAGGCGCTATTTGGGTCCACCAGCAGTGTTCAGGCCTAGCTGCAGGGCTCCACTATCCAGGGCGTGGCTGCAGACAAAGTCGACCCTTCCCCCTTTAAGAGCTGGCCGGCGTCAGGGTGTCTGCTGTCAATCAAAACATGACCACACCTGCGCTGCGCCCGGCCTCGGCGTTATCAGTCCGCACCGTCGGCTTAGCGCCTAAAGATAGGAGTGCAACGCCAGTTTCAGCGCTCGCCCAAACTCCTTGGCCAAAGCTACTGAATTTCGGCGAAGTGGCCTCCACTTTCCGGCGGGCGCTAACTTTAGCGCCCGCCCGACTTTACCGCCCCAAAAGTGGCTATACTGAATTTCTAGGCCTATATTTTTAGACGGTAACATCTTCAGTGGTTCCTTTCCTTTAGGGAGAGATAGCCTGAACCTTTAGACCCATTTAAGCGTCTTATGGAATTTGCCTATCTCTAACTTAAGTTGAAGGTGAACTTCTGGGGAATACGCCTGATCTGGGGTAGCCCGAAAGGGCTAGGGCTTGTAATTATCCCTTCACTTTTTCCCCTCTTCCCCACTCTCGGCTTCCCCTCTTCCTCACTCTCGGTTTCCCCTCTTCCCCACTCTCGGCTTCCCCTCTTCCTCACTCTCGGTTTTCCCTCTTCCCTACTCTCAGTTTTCCCTCTTCCCCACTCTCAGTTTTCCCTCTTCCCCACTCTCAGTTTTCCCTCTTCCCCACTCTCGGTTTTCCCTCTTCCCCACTCTCGGTTTTCCCTCTTCCCCACTCTCAGTTTCCCCTCTTCCCCACTCTCGGTTTGCTCTCTTCCCCACTCTCCGTTTCCCATCTTCCCCACTCTCCGTTTCCCCTCTTCCCCACTCTCCGTTTCCCCGCTTCCCCACTCTCCATTTCCCCTCTTCCCCACTCTCGGTTTTCCCTCTTCCCCACTCTTGGTTTCCTCTCTTCCCCACTTTCGGTTTTCCCTCTTCCCCACTCTCGGTTTTCCCTCTTCCCCACTCTCGGTTTCCCCTCTTCCCCACTCTCGGTTTTCCCTCTTCCCCACTCTCGGTTTCCCCTCTTCCCCACTCTCGGTTTCCCCTCTTCCCCACTCTCGGTTTTCCCTCTTCCCCACTCTTGGTTTCCCATCTTCCCCACTCTCGGTTTTCCCTCTTCCCCACTCTCCGTTTCCCCTCTTCCCCACTCTCCGTTTCCCCTCTTCCCCACTCTCCGTTTCCCCTCTTCCCCACTCTCGGTTTTCCCTCTTCCCCACTCTCGGTTTCCTCTCTTCCCCACTTTCGGTTTTCCCTCTTCCCCACTCTCGGTTTTCCCTCTTCCCCACCCTCGGTTTCCCTCTTCCCCACTCTCCATTTCCCCTCTTCCCCACTCTCGGTTTTCCCTCTTCCCCACTCTCCGTTTCCCCTCTTCCCCACTCTCGGTTTCCCCTCTTCCCCACTCTCCATTTCCCCTCTCCCCCACTCTCGGTTTCCCCTCTTCCCCACTCTCGGTTTTCCCTCTTCCCCACTCTCGGTTTCCCTCTTCCCCACTCTCGGTTTTCCCTCTTCCCCACTCTCGGTTTCCCCTCTTCCCCACTCTCCATTTCCCCTCCTCCCCACTCTCCGTTTTCCCTCTTCCCCACTCTCGGTTTTCCCTCTTCCCCACTTTCAGTTTCCCCTCTTCCCCACTCTCAGTTTCCCTCTTCCCCACTCTCAGTTTCCCTCTTCCCCACTCTCGCTTTCCCTCTTCTCCACTCTCCGATTCCCCTCTTCCCCACTCTCTGTTTCCCCTCTTCCCCACTCTCCGTTTCCCCTCTTCTCTTGCTCACAGGTGGCCTCCTGGATCTTGGAACTTCTCTCACAGCAGCTGCTGGCGTGAAGCCCCAAGCAAAGATGCTCAACTACGGGGGGGACCCGACCTTTTTATAGTAAAGGCAGTAACATTTGCAGATGTCACATGATCAGACGTCACATTGCCAGAAGGTCACACGATCACATCTCCAGGGACGCCTCCAACCAGAGTTGGCAACTCTATTTAAGACACCAGTAGAGAGTGTAATCTACTCACCTGGATCAGCACCTAAAACACAAACTAGCACAGGCAGGATTGCTCCCTAACCAGGCAACAACGGAAACGCTGGGTGCTTCACGAGGAGACACTGAAGAGGTGGTGCATGTAGACTGCAGATGAGCCTCTACTGGAAGCAGTTCTGAAGTCTGCTAACGTTGCTGTGGTTCTGCATTGTTCCAGTTTCTGCTGTGCACTGGAATTCAGATCATGAGTGGCCACTCTGAAGCCACTGCAGAGATTGCGCCTGAACAGCGATTGGAAAGCAACAAGTGCAACTTTAACGTAACACTGTAAGCACTACAACAGCAACTTTCATTTATATAGCACCTTTAACGCAGTAAAACGTCCCAAGGCGCTTCACAGGGACGTTATCCGACAACATTTGACACCGAGCCACATAATAAGACAAGGGTTCAAAAGCTTGGTCAAAGAGATAGGTTTTAAAGGTCTTAAAGGAGGAGAGAGGGGTAGCGAGGCAGAGAGGTTTAGGGAGGTAATGACAGATGTCAGGGCCCATGCAGCTGAAGGCACGGCCGCCAATGGTGGAGTGATGGAAATCGGGGCTGTGCAAAAGGCCAGAATTGGAGGAACGCAGAGATCTTGGAGGGTTGTAGGGCTGGAGGAGGTGGCAGAGATCGGGAGGGGGCGAGGCCAGGGAGCGATTTGATGACAAGGAAGAGAATTTTCAATTTCTTGCTCTTTGCATGTACTTCTTTCTGAGTTCTGTTTGCAATTTTAAATGTCTGGATATAGAATACCCAAATGTCAGCCAGCCCTGTGTCAGCTTGACACAGTTGAAGGTTCCAGCCCCGCTTCAGTGCTTGAGCACTTTAACGAGGTCGACAGGTCAGTGCATTACTGACACAGTTTTCGGAGATGCTGTCCTGTGGCTGAAGCATTAAAGTCCTCCTGGTAATATCTCTCAAGCAACACCACGTGAAAAAAGATAATGAACCTATCCTTCATCTCATCCCTGGGTGTGAGGTCCTACTCCATGCAGAATGCTTGCCATGTTTCCCTAAATAGTAACAGTCATTGCACTTCAAAGGAACAGCTTTCAGACCTTCGGAGATGTCACAGGGCACTGTGTTGATGCAAATCTTTATTTTGTTTACAACTGAGTTGAGCTGAACTGGCCCTTCTGTGAGTCATATGTCGTGTTCTTTGAAGTTGGAATGTGAGGACTGTAAGAAGCCATCATTCATTTTAATCGGTTTCCCACGGTAAAAAGCGCATTCGTGTTCTTACCGCTATCAAAGGGGTAAAATAAATTTAAGCACTGGTTTGGAAATCCCTTGGGATTCACGTTGCATGTCTTCATGTATGCACTCAAATTCTCAGGTTCAATAATATTCAAACAATAGGGCATATGTGACATTCACTTCAGTTGAATGAAGAACAGAAACTGTTGGATTTGAAGAGAAGACAGAGAGATCATCTGAGAGAGGTCTTTAAGATGATGAAAGGGTTTGATAGGGTAGATGTAGAGAAGGTGTTTCTGCTTGTGGGGAAGACCAAAACTAGGGGCCATAAATAGAAGATAGTCACTAATAAATCCAATAGGGAATTCAGGAGAAATTTCTTTATCTAGAGAGTGGTAAGAATGTGGAATTCGCTACCACAAGGAGGAGTTGAGGCGAATAGTATGGATTTCATTATGGATGGAATTCAATAGTACAGGTAGACTATCCTTTATCCGAAAACCTCGGGACCAGCCGTGTTTCGGTTTTCGGAAAATTTCGGATTTCAGAAGCTATTTTATAAGACTGGGAAATTTGTCGGGGGTGGGGGTCGGCGGGGGGGTCGGCGGGGGGTCAGGGGTCAGCGGGGGTCGGGGTCGGCGGGGAGTCGGCGGGGGGTCAGCGAGGGGGTCGGCGGGGGGTCGGCGGGGGGTCGGGGTGGGGGTCGGCAGGGGTCGGGGTCGGCGGGGGGTCGGGGGTGGGAGTCGGCGGGGGTCGGGGTTGTGCGCACGACTTACGCTGAACGAAACCTTTCGGTTTTCAGAGGATTTCGGTTTTCGGAAGTGCGGATAAAGGATACATTATCCCTTATCCGAAAGGGTGGGGGGTCGGCGGGGGTCGGGGTCGTGCGCACGACTTACGCTGAACGAAAAAACCTTCGGTTTTTAGAGGGTTTCGGTTTTCGGATAAAGGGTAGTCTACCTGTATAGCATTTAAGGGGAAGCTAGATAAACAAATGAGGGAGAAAGGAATAGAAGTCTATGTTGATAGAGGGAGCTGAAGTAGGGCTTAAGGAGGCTCGTGTGGAGCAGAAACACCGGCACAGACCAGTTGGGCCGAATGGTCTGTTTCTGTGCTGTATATTCTATGTAATTCTATGTAATGTGTTTCAATTTTATTTTTAATGTACTGATAACGTGTCTGCATTAGATTTCAGACTCCACCATTTTAACACAATCATTAAGCCATTTGAAATGAAGAGGTTAATAACGGTGTTTAAATAGTGTAGCCAGGAAGTGAATACTGTACAAATGCATTAATCCCTCGGTCCTCTCCATGTTTTTTTTTTACGCAGCAGTGGTTCAAGGTCTGGTTTATCGGCTGCGGCAGGTCACTCTGAATAAGTAAGAGTCAAGATAATTAAATTTTACTTCTTCAAAGTAGGAATGTTAAACCCTAGTCTAAGTCATCTCGATGGTGGTACTGATATTGGGAGACACAAGGAGTGAATCTCGGCAGCAGCCCTCCTGCTTGTCCACCGTACCTTCAAAGGAAAAAGAAAGAAAGACTTGCATTTCTATAGCGCCTTTCACGACCACCGGACGTCTCAAAGCGCTTTACAGCCAACAAAGTACTTTTGAAGTGGAGTCACTGTTGTAATGTGGGGAACGTGGCAGCCAATTTGCGCACAGGAAGCTCCCACAAACAGAAATGTGATAACGACCAGATAATCTGTTTTTTGTTATGTTGATTGAGGGATAAATATTGGCCCCAGGATATCGGGGAGAACTCCCCTGCTCTTCTTCAAAATAGTGGCCATGGGACCTTTTACGCCCACCTGAGAGAGCAGACGGGGGCCTCGGTTTAACGTCGCATCCGAAAGACGGCTCCTCCGACAGTGCAGCGTTCCTCAGCACTGCACTGGAGTGTCAGCCTAGCTTTATGTGCTCGAGTCCCTGGAGTGAGACTGTGAACCCACAACCTTCTGACTCAGAGGCGAGGGTGCTGCCCACTGAGCCATGGCTGACACTGAAGAGTTGTGGAAACCCTAGAAAAATGACCTAAACAGCGTTTTTCCAGGATTTTCCTGGCTCTTCCGCTGAAGATACAGTGGACGAGCGGGAGAATCCCTGTGGAGATTCAGCCCCATAGTGGCTGAATTTACAACTTTAATTCCTCACAGCATGCATCAGCGCTTCACTTCAATTTAGGCTACAAATTCAACACCTTGTTTTAAAACAATACTGCAAAAGCCAGTAAAGCGATGGAAAGATTTAGATTTAAATTATCAAAAGATTATTTTTACTGCAAACGCAGTCAAGCTCTGAGAGATGATACATAAGAATCGATCGTTTATGGTTTAAGTCAATACATGGGTACTTCACAGAATTCTCACTGATATGGAAAGAGAGGAAATAAGGAAGAGTGGAAATGAGAGAGAGAGGAAATGAAGGAGAGAGGAAACGAGAGAGAGAGGAAACGACAAAAGGAAGAAAGAAGGAAAGAAAGAAAGATAGAAATAAATAAAAAACAAAAGAGAAAAAGAAAGAAAGAAGGAAAGAAAGAAAGATAGAAATAAATAAAAAACAAAAGAGAGAAAGAAAGAAAGATAGAAATAAATAAAAAACAAAAGAGAGAAAGAAAGAAAGAAGGAAAGAAAGAAAGATAGAAATGAATGAAAAACAAAAGAAAGAAAGAAAGAAAGAACAAGCATTTATATAGTGCCTCAGGTTATTCCGAAACACTCTCCAGCCAAGCGCAGAGATTTGCATGATCTGTCACAGGAAGGTTTGTCACGCCAAATCACTTGCCCTAATTATCACCTCACATCATTGAGAAGTTTGGCCAAGGCCTTCTCCTGCTCCAAACTTGAGGGTACTCATTGTGTCGCCATGAATACAGAAATGTCAGCAGATAAATGTGCATCAGCTTTAAACTTATCAATAATAAACAAGATTTTTCTATCATCCATCTTGATGGACGTCCTTGTAAATCCATTTTAGCGATACTCAACTCCTCTTTTCATCTTGACCTCCTTAAACAATTACATTCCATCAGGAAATTCTGATTACAACATCAACAGAGCCATCATTATTTATGAATTACAAAGCACTGGGATGGATCAGTACGTGATTGAGCTCATGCCTGTCACATAACCAATCATTGTTATTTATAACCACCCACTGGTTTTCATTTGACGTCACTTTTCCATCTAACATCACCTTAGCCCACAAAGGCTTCGTTTCTTCTGCATACACTGAAGAAACTCGATTTCAAAATTCTCATCCACATTTTCAAATCCCTCCATGGCTGCGCCCCTCCCTATCTCTGTAATCTCCTTCAGCCCTACAACCCCCCCCCCCCCCAGATATCTGCACTTCTCTAATTCTGCCCTCTTGAGCATCCCTGATTATAATCGTTCAAACGTTGGAGGCCGTGCCTTCTGTTGCCTAGGCCCTAAGCTCTGGAATTCCCTGCCTAAACATCTCCACCTCTTTACCTCTCTTTCCTCCTTTAAGACGCTCCTTTAAACCTACCTCTTACCTACCCTAATTTCTCCTCATGTGGCTCGGTGTCAAATTTTTTGTCTTATAACACTCCTATGAAGCACCTTGGGGTGTTTTACTACGTTAAAGGTGCTATATAAATACATGTTGTTGTTGTTGTTAAAGCACATGAACGAGGTTGTATTTATGTAGCACGGTATGATGTCTTCGGGACATTCCAAAGTAGCTTACTAACCAACAGATTATTTTTGCAGTGCAGTCACTGTTGTTATGTAGGTGAATGTGCAGCAGATTCCACAAAGAGCAAAATCAATGAATGGCCAGACAAACGTCTTTTTTTGACAGCATTGAAAAATCAATAAAGGTTGACCAGGACTTTTCTTTGAAGAGTGCAGTAGGATCTTTCACGTCCTTCTGAACAGGCGGACTATGGATCGCCATTAGGGTTGCCAACTCTGGTTGGTCATATTCCTGGAGCTGAAAAGCGCTTTGGGACGTTCTGAGGTCTTGAACTGCGCTATATATATGCAGGTCTTTTCACGCCAACACTAGCTGCCATGGAATTGCCAGATTATTACCTGTGGTTTTTCCTGTAGTTTGGGCTGATTAAAGTGTCAGATTGACTGGCCATTCACCTTATTGCTGTTTGTGGAATTTTGGTGCATGCAAAATAGCTTCATTGCCTGCTGTACTTCAAAACAAAATTACTTTATCATAGGGGAAGCTTTTTGAGATGTTTCCCAAGAAATGTGATAAGATGACAGGTAAAAATAGTTCTTTCATTTCACTACTGTTTGTGGGATGACTCCTATCTTGGCCTACATGAACAACACTATATAAATGCAAATATTTCTATATCATCTATATTACAATCATTTGGTATTACCTGTGTGTTAAGATTGCAGTCTAAGCTCTCAGTATTACTTTTAATTTAATTTAGCATTCTTGATATCAGCGATAAGGGGCTTCAGTTATGTGGAGAGACTGGAGAAGGTGGGATTGTTCTCCTTAGAGCAGAGAAGGTTAAGGGGAGATTTGATGGAGGTGTTCAAAATGATGAGGGGTTTTGCTAGAGTAAATGAGGAGAATCTGTTTCCACTGGCGGGAGGGTCAGTAACCAGAGGGCCCAGATTTAACATCACTGGCAAAAGATCCAGAGGGGAGATGAGGAGATTTCTTTTTTAATGCAGCGAGTTGTTATGATCTGCCTGAAGGGCGGTGGAAGCCGATTCAATAGTAACTTTGAAACATAGAAAGAAACATAGAAGATAGGAGCAGGAGTAGGCCATTCGGCCCCTGGAGCCTGCGCCGCCATTCAATGAGATCATGGCTGATCATCTAAATTCAGTACCCTGTCCCTGCCTTCCCCCCATATCCCTTGATCCCTTTAGCCTTAAGAAATATATCCAACTCCTTTTTGAATATATTTAATGAATTGGCCTCCACTGCATTCTGTGGTAGAGAATTCCACAGGTTCACCACTCTCTGGGTGAAGAAATTCCTCCTCATCTCTGTCCTAAATGGCTTACCCCTTATCCTTAGACTGTGACCCCTGGTTCTGGACTCCCCCCACCATTGGGAACATCCTTCCTGCATCAAGCCTGTCTAGTCCTGTTAGAATTTTATAAGTTTCGATGAGATCCCCTCTCATTCTTCTAAACTCCAGCGAGTATAAGCCCAATCGACCCAATCTCTCCTCATACGTCATTCCTGCCATCCCATGCCAAAAGGGAATTGGATAAATACTTGAAAAGCAAACATTTGCATTGCTACGGGGAAAGAGCGGGGGGCGGGGGTAGAGTGGGACTAATTGGATAGCCCCTTGAAAGAGCCGGCACAGGCACGATGGGCCAAATGGTCCCCTTCTACGCTGTAAGATTCTGCATACCATCTAGGCTAAGTGTGCTATGGACTTTCAATTACTCTATATTCCTAATTCCTTTGCGACACTGGTATTAAATCCACTAGCAATCTAGCTACAGAATCGGGGAGACAACTGCAATTCAGTCTAATGAAAGGAGATGAGATTTGTTTAATTAAAAGGTCCCTTCATCCCCTCGCCCCTCTTGAAAAGAATGTCCTTGTTCTGTTAATGATTCTGCCTTCTTTGACTGTATCTCCTTTTCCCAAAAGCCGCCTCAATTTGTTTTCTGTCAGAAATGATCTTACCTCTCAATTTGTGTTTGTGCAGCTTTACTGCCACATCCTTGAAGCATTTAAATAAATCTTTACTCATGCCGATGCTCACCTGAACAACTTAGCTGCCTGCATTTGTAGTATTGAGTTTATAAGATTTAGCTTCCTGTTTCAATTTAGTTTCTTGCTTAGTTAGCCATGTTGTGTCTTCCTTGAGATAAAAGGGGTGAATTCGGCAAGCCGGCACTACCATCTGGGAGTGGCAGTCACAGAGACTGCACCGTGGGAAATCTCAGGTCGCAGCCCATGATTTAAAATCCATACCTGTGATTTCAAGACGCACTGGAGAAGGTGCAAAAAAGATTGACAAGGATGATACCACAACTGAAAGGTAATGGCCCGTATTTTCCAATCCCTACGGGTGTGTATGAGCTGTGTACTCACCCGTAGGGGCCTCGCAAGTGCGAAGCGCATGCGCTGAAAACCGGCACTTCCGATCCGTCAAGAATTATCTTGACAGATCCTCCGCCTGCTCTGGAGAAGGGCCTCTGCGGGCGGAGAGTTCCGCTTTCTGCACAACCTCCGCCCGCTGAAATCACTTAAAAATCTTACGCCTGGTAAAAGCAGGCGTAAGGTCTGCTTTTACCAGCATACGAGTTTAAAAAAAGTAAAAACAAAATGTTTTTCACTCATTTATAATTTTAAAAATACTTTTTAAAAAAGGTAAGTTTATTTTTAGCCCCGTAAAAATGTTTTTCAAAAAATTGAATTTTTGTTTAAAATATTTAATTTAATGTAATTTTAACTAATTTTAAAAACGTGATTTAAAGAAAATAATTATTTAATGTTTTGATGTGTTTTTTGAGTGATCCCCCATTCATACTTTTGACAGGTCTAAGCTGAGAGACCTGTCAAAAGTATGAAGGGGGATTCCCTTCTTTCATTTGTTCTCCATGGCCCACGTGATCCCAGGGACGCTTGCGAACCACCTGCGCCCCTGGGATACCTGGGCCCTGTGCATTTCGTAGAGCAGAAGCCCAGGAGCGGAAATGTCCGGACCTCTGGAGCCCGCAGGAAGCCTCCAATCAGAAAATAACTATCAGGAAACTCTGAACAGGCCGGGGCTCTTTTCTCTAGAAAAGAGAAGGCTGAGGGGTGACCTGATAGAGGTCATTAAAATTATGAAAGAGTTTGATAGAGTAGACATAGAGAAGGTGTTTCCACTTGTGGGCGGGTTCAAAAATTAGGGGGTCATAAATATAAGATAGTCACCAATAAATCCCATAAGGAATTCAGGAGAAACGTCTTTACCCAGAGAGTGGTGAGAATGTGGAACTCGCTATCACAGGGAGTGGTTGAGGCGAACAGCACTGATGCATTTCTGGTGAAGCTAGATAAACACATGAGGGAGAAGCGAATAGAAGGATATGCTGACAGGGTGAGATGAAGTAGGGTGGGAGGAGGCTCGTGTGGAACATAAAGACCGGCACGGACCAGTTGGGCCGAATGGCCTGTTTCTGTGCTGTAAGTCATAGGGCTAAAAATTCAGTGGCTTGCGCCACCAGTTTTCGCCCAAAGAGGGCTTTTGCGCCACTGTGCAAACCTACCGCGATATTTAGCGGGGCGCTAATGGCGGCGTTAGCCAGTAGCGCTGCGCCGCCACCGATGACGTCATCGGTGTGCGCAGCGCCCCGCTATCGCCCCGCTGGCCATATTTGGTTGCTGCCGCCTCCCCCGCGCCGGCCGCAAACAGCGACCGGTACACGGGGCCTACCTGTGCCGGTAGTGGGGCGAGTTAAGGTGGAGGTGCGGCCGGCTGCTTTTTCGGCAGCCGCCTGCCCGCACCTCCGTCCCCGGCCTCCTACATCCCCCCCCCCCCCCGCGGCATTGCCGGCTGTTTCCAGAGAGCCCGGCACTTCTCCTTGGTGCTGGACTCATTTGCCGGCACTCGCGAGCGGGGATCGCGCTATTGCAGGCACCTCCCCCTTAAGAATGAGAGGAAGGCCTGCAGTACCACAGGCTGCCATGCCGCAGCGGGTGGCGCTGCGGCACTTTACACGCCGATATTCAGTTTCGGCGCCCCGCTACCTTTGTTTAGCGGCCGGCTTCCACTTGGGGCGCTGAAACTGAATTTCCCGCTGGCGCAAGTGGCTCCATGCGCAGCGGTAATTCCGGCGCTCAGGCGAGCTGGGCGCCCCTAACTGAATTTCTAGGCCATAGAATCATAGAATGGTTACAGCACAAAAGGAGTCCATTCGGCCTGTCGAGCCCATGCCGGCTCTCTGCAAGAGCACTTCAGCTAGTCCCACTCCCCCGCCTTTTCCCCGTAGCCCTGCATTTTTTTTCCTTCAGGTTCCAATTCCCTTTTGAAAGCCATGATTGAATCTGCCTCCTCCACCCTTTCAGGCAGTGCATTCCAGATCCTAACTGCTCGCTGCATGAAAAAGTTTTTCCTCATGTCGCCTTTGGTTCTTTTGCCAATCACCTTAAATGCTATGTAACTCCTGAGATATCAGTGTTGCTCCATAATGTTGGCTTTACATAGGTTATTGGCATATATCCCTGTTGCCCTTATGTGGAGGTATTCTAGGATATTGTCATGCATTCTTCACCTCTAACACAAGTTTGAGGACTAGGAAACATTGATACATCTGGTTAGCACTCTTTATTAGATCAAGTCAATGAGATAATAAAACACAACCCCTTACATGCATTGCATATATGAGATATAGAGTAGCAATGCTCACAAACCAAGGACTCCTGCAGGACTAATGTTCTCCGAGGAGCTCCAGTGTGTTGTATCTTTTATAGGTTTCATTACGTGGGACACATGTGGGTCCCATATGTCATCATGTTCTCTGTGTATGTTGTTGACACGTAAGCTTGTTTGGTGTTAAAGTTAACTGCTATCATTTGTTATTCGTGCCTTTGATGAGTTAGGTTGTTTGTACACTTCTGACATTCCACATGTGAATGCTTATTAGTTCTCTGTAGCATTCGAAATCTCATACAGCCATTGCAGAATGAGCACTAATTATGTGTATTAAAGCTTACTATGGTTATTCTACTTGGTACAACTGTACTCACACACATTGAGGGTGCTGATTGCAGGATCAACCCCCAACATCCACTTCTTTGAGTTCTTTGTGCGCATTTCACTGTTGCTTTTTGAGCTCTTCCCCATACTAAATGAAAACCACAACAGCTTGTGTTTATACGGCACCTTTAATGTAGGGAAACAGCCTCAAGTTGGAGGAAACTGACACTGAATACATATGAACAGGGGGAGGCCATTCAGCCCCTCGAGCCTGTTCCACCATTCAATCAGATCATGGCTGATCTGCACCTCGACTCCATTTACCCACCTTTGCTCCATATCCCTTGATACCCTGGCCTGACAAAAATCTACCGATCTCAGTCCTGAGGTCTCCAATTGACCCCCCGCATCCACAGCCTTTTCAGGTCACAGAAACTCCACAGTGCAGATAGAGGCCATTTCGGCCCTGTACCAACACATATCCCACCCAATCCCCGTAACCCCTACACCAACACATATCCCCATTTAATCCCCCTAACACTAAGGGTCAATTTATCATAGCCAATCAACCTAACCCACACATCTTTGGACTGTGGGAGGAAACTGGTGCACCCGGAGAAAACCCACGCAAACACGGGGAGAATGTGCAAACTCCACACAGACAGTCGCCCGAGGCCGGATTCGAACCCGGGTCCCTGGCGCTGTGAGGCAACAGTGCTAACCACTATGCCACCTTTGGAGGAGAGAGTTCTAGATTTCGACTGCAATTTGTGTGAAGAGGTTCTTCCTGATTCCACTCTGGAATGCCCTGCCTGGCTCTAACTTTACGATTATGGCCTCTTGTTCTGGATTTCCCTCACCAGAGGAAATAGATTCTCTTTATCTACCCTATTGAATCCTTTCATCATTTTAAAGTAGGACTTATGAGAAGAGTAAAGGGAAGCAACGGGCATTATTCAAATGCATCATAGAATCATAGACTAGGACAGCACGGAAGGAGGCCATTCGGCCCATCGAGTCTGCACCGGCTCTTTCGAAGAGCAATCCAGTTAGTCCCACTCCCCCGCTCTTTCCCCATATCCCTGCAAATTTTTTTCCTTCAAGTATTTCTCCAATTCCATTTTGAAAGCTTCGATTGAATCTGCCTCCACCACCCTTTCAGGCAGTGCATTCCAAATCCTAACCACTCGTTGTGTAAATTTTTTTCCTCCTGTCGCCTCTGTTTTTTTTGCCAATCACCTTAAATCTGTGTCCTCTGGTTATCGACCCTTCAGCCATTGGATACAGTTTCACTTTATTTACTCTATCTAAGCCCTTCATAATTTTAAACACCTTTATCGAATCTCCTCTTTGCCTTCTCTGCTCTAAGGAGAACAACCCCAGCTTTTCCATTCTAGTAAATCTCTTATTAGTATCGAGAGGCTTTCAAAGGTGAAGAGAGCTATATCAAGGTGAAGGGGTTTAGGAAGAGAATTCTGAAGTGCCCAGGCAAGATGGCAGAAGGCTCTGGCACCTAAGCGAGATTGTGGAGGTAGGGTGGAAAAAAAAGTAGGCCAGGGTCAGAACACTGAAGGACATGAGCTGTGAATTAGAATTAGACGGGGTTGCAGAGGGTGAGATCATGGAGGGATTTATAAATAACAAAAAGTATTTTGAAATCACTGTGTTAGGAAATGGTGAGCCAATTCAGATGGTCAAGGACAGGGATGGTACAGGAGAAGGAAAGAAAGAAAGACTTGTATTTATATAGCGCCTTTCACGACCACCGGACGTCTCATAGCGCTTTACAGCCAATGAAGTACTTTGTGAAGTATAGTCACTGTTGTAATGTAGGAAACGCAGCAGCCAATTTGCACACAGCAAGGTCCCACAAACAGCAATGTGATAATGACCAGATAATCTGTTTTTGTTATGTTGGTTGAAGGATAAATATTGGCCAAGACACCGGGGATAGCTCCCCTGCTCTTCTTCAAAATAGTGCCATGGGATCTTTTACATCCGCCTGAGAGAGCAGACGGGGCCTCGGTTTAACATCTCATCTGAAAGACGGCACCTCCGACAGTGCAGCACTCCCTCAGCACTGCACTGGAGTGTCAGCCTAGCTTTATGTGCTCAAGTCCCTGGAGTGGGACTTGAAACCACAACCTTCTGACTCAGAGGTGAGTGTACCACCCACTGAGCCACAGCTGACACAGTACGGGGTGAATGTGGGCTGCACGGTTTTAGACGAATTGGAGTTTGTATATAGGGTATAGATCAGCAGGCCAGGGAGGAGAGCGTTACAGAAGTCTGGCCTCGAGATAACATATGCATGAATGGGTGTTCCAGTGTCTTTGGGAAAATGATAGGGTTAGAGGTGAACAATGTCACAAGCCTTTAAAATATTATGGGTTTACGACGTCGCTATAATTTTAAAAATTTGCTCTTGGACTGTGGGTTTTGCTGGCAAGGCCGACATTTATTTTCCATAGCTAGCTGCCCTTGAGAAGGTGGTGGTGAGCCGCCTTCTTGAACAGCTGCAGTCTGTGTGGTGAAGGTATTCTCACAGTGCTGTTAGGAAGGGAGCTCCAGGATTTTGACCCAGCGACGATGAAGTCGGGATAATTTTAATATATGTCCAAGTCAGTCCAACGTTTTTTACAGAGCAATTTCAACTCAATGAGAAGCAATATGATGAGCAGAGCATCACAAGCATTACAACCACTGAAGTATTACCGACCACATGCAGAGACAACAGCACATAGACGCATGCCCTGAATTATCAGTTCAAAACATCCAGGATGGGGAAGCAGAGCCCAAGACACAACACAGAAGAGCCCACAAGACAAAAGGGGTGATTTGATTGAGGTTTTTAGAATTAGGAAAGGAATTGATCGGGTAGGTAGAGAGAAACTTTTTCCGCTTGTGGGGGAATCTAGGACAACCACAAAATCAGTGCCAGGCCATTCAGGGGAGAAGTTAGGAAACACCTCTTCACACAAAGGGTGGTAGAAGTGTGGAACTCTCGCCCACAAAAAGCAGTAGATGTCACCTGAATTAATCATTTTAAATCTGAGATGGATAGATTTTTGCTAGCCAAGGGTTTTAAGGGTATGGAGCAAAGGCGGGTGGATGGAGTTGGGATACAGATCAGCCATGATCTGATTGAATTGGGGAGCAGGCTCAAGGGGCTGAATGGCCGACTCCTGTTCCTACGTTCCTATGGTACCATTGGACTAAAGTTCTATGTAAGAAGAGTTGATTTAGAATAAATCTCAAGTGAGTGAACTGGAGAGGCTCTTCTCCCACCGAAATGCCGATTACAGTGCACGAAGGAGGGAGGAACAAGATACTGTTTAGTACAGAAAGGGAGGGGGAAAACAATGAGGGAGGGGGAGAGGGAAATTGGTGCGATGGAGAGGCGGAATGGGACCTGGAAAAGCTAGAGGGACCCTCTGAGCAAGTGGGAACACGAGCCCGCGGGAGACGTGATTAGGCTCGTCTTGGTTGGCGGAGGAAAGCAGGATTTCTCCCATTTCTGTGTCGACATGCTCCCATTTTTGTTGTTGATAGGAATTACAGGTCTTCTGGCTCCGTGAGTGATAAAACTGTGGCTAACGTGGATACCACATTAAAAAAAGGTAAATCTCACTATAAAATCAGATTTCATTTTAAACTGACAGTTGTTTAGCAGTGAGCATCTAGCCAGAGCTTAGCAACCGTGTAACCAAGGGCAACATGATACCACTCAGTACCACGGTGCTGTCAAGCCCAGGCTGACTGGAGTCTGCAGCTGAGAGGGACCAGCTCAATCAAGGTGTTCTGAACTTTTGACACCCCTCCCCAGATTTTTAATAGACACCATTGCAGCTTTCTGTCTTTCAAAGATGGTTCTTACCGCCAATTTAAAAAAAAACAGCCTTTCCTTTTTTTTTTACAGTGTAAATAAAACGGGAGAAGAATCAGTGGGGAAAAAGATGGACACCCATTGATGTCGAGCCAAAGGGAAGAGATTATAAGGGGTGACCCTTAAAAGGTTGGTCAAGAAGGTGAACTTTAAGAACACCTTAAAGGAGGACAATGAGTTGGAGAGGCAGAAGGGGAATTCCAGAATGGCTGAAGACATGGTCACCAATGGAAGGCCGAAGGGAGGAGGTGGGGGCGGGTGGGGGGGCGGGGTGTGGGTGGATGCACAAGAAGACAGGAACGTGCTTGGTTGTACTACTCCATATGGCTGATGTAGATGTAGAGCAACAACTATAATTTGACATTTAGGTGGCTGAGCCACCTCTCACAGAGGGTCGTGAGTCTTTGGAACTCTCTTCCTCAGAGAGCGGTGGACGCAGAGTCTTTGAATATTTTTAAGGCGGAGGTAGATTGATTCTTGCTAAGCAAGGGGGTGAAAAGTTATCGGGGGTAGGCGGGAATGTGGAGTAATCGGATCAGCCATGATCTTATTGAATGGCGGAGCAGGCTCGAAGGGCCGAGTGGCCTACTCCTGCTCCTAATCCGTATGATTGTAATTGCGTCAGGGGTAGCGGAGTGTATCGCTGTGATGCCTCTTTCATATTTGTGAATCGAGCATTGAGTCGTTGCATGTTCCATGGCCTGTTCTGGGTGACCGCGGTCGCGCACTGGAGAGCTTTTAACTCTCCATTTATGCATCAAGTATCCACATCGGCCGTGGTTTGTGCGGATGCGGTTTAGGGTCGCCCATAAACCTGGCTGAGGGGGCTTCTCACGGTTGAATAGCAGAGCAACACTCACCATCTGGGTTCACTCACGGCCCTCAGGGTAGGAGACGCAGGAGGATGTCTTGCACCCTGTACCTGCGCAAGTCAACACCTTCAGAAGAAAGGAGAGCAATAAAAAGGAGAAAATAAAGTAGAGTACCGTCCGTTGTTCTCCTTGGAGCAGTGAAGGCTAAGAGGAGATTTGATGGAGGTGTTTAAAATCATGGAGTATTTAGATAGAGTAAATAAAGAGAAACTGTTTCCAATTGCTAAAGGGTCGATAACCAAAGGACACAGATTTAAGGTGACTGGCAAAAGAACCAGAGGCGACATGAGGAAAAAGTTTTTTACGCAACGAGTGGTTAGGATTTGGAATGCACTGCCCGATAGGGCGGTGGATACAGAGTCAATAGTAGCCTTCAAAAGGGAATTGGATAAATACTTGAAGGAGAAAAACATTGCAGGGACATGGGGAAAGAGCGGGAAGGGTGGGACTGACTGGATTGCTCTTCGAAAGAGCTGGAGCAGACTCGATGGACCGAATGGCCTCCTTCTGTGCTGTACTATTCTATGATTCTATGATTAGGTTTGGAGTTTTAGCATATTCAAATTCACTGCAAGATATTTTGATCAATGGAATTCATTGCACTCAATAAATCGACACTAACCCCAAAATCACTAGGCTCTGCTCCGGACAAGAGTCTCACCTTGTGAGAGCACAAATTGCAGAAATGGAGGTGGAAATCAGCGTTCCAAATTCACGCCACTCCTGTTGACTTTAGCAGCAGAAAGATGCGGAGTGCCACAAGTCAGGTGCGCTGACCTCTGTCAGCAAGACTCCACCTGAAATTGAGTCTCGCAATTTCAAGGCTATAGCTGGAGCAGCAAACTCCTTACATATTGACTAATCTACTGGAATTTTTTGAGGATGTAACTGGTAGAATAGATAAGGGAGAACCAGTGGATGTGGTGTATTTGGACTTTCAGAAGGCTTTCGATAAAGTCCCGCATAAGAGATTAGCGTGTAAAGTTAAGGCACATGGGATTGGGGGCTAGGTACTGACTTAGATAGAGAACTGGTTGGCAGACAGGAAGCAAAGAGTTGGAATAAATGGGTCTTTTTCCGAGTGGCAGGCAGTGACTAGTAGGGTACCGCAGGGATCGGTCCTAGGACCCCAGCTATTCACAATATATATTAATGATCTAGACGAGGGAACTAGATGAAATATCTCCAAGTTTGCAGACGACACAAAGCTAGGTGGGCGTGTGTGCTGTGAGGAGGATGCCGAGAAACTCCAGTATGATTTGGACAGGTTGGGTGATTGGGCAGAAGCATGGCAGATGCACTATAATGTGGATAAATGCGAGGTTATCCACTTTGGTGTCAAAAACAGGAAGGCAGATTATTATCTGAATGGCAATAGATTGGGAGAAGGGGAAGTGCAATGAGACCTGGGTGTCCTTGTGCACCAGTCGCTGAAGGTAAGCATGCAGGTGCAGCAGGTCGTTAAGAAGGCAAATGGTATGTTGGTCTTTGTAGCGAGAGGGTTCGAGTACAGGAACAAGGATGTCTTGCTGCAGTTGTACAGGGCCTTGGTGAGGCCACAGCTTGAGTATTGTATGCAGTTTTGGTTGCCTTATCTGAGGAAGGATGTTCTTGCCATGGAGGGAGTGCAGCGAAGATTCACCAGACTGATACCTGAGATGGCAGGAATGATGTATGAGGAGCGATTGGGCCGATTGGGCTTATACTCGCTGGAGTTTAGAAGAATGAGAGGGGATCTCATTGAAACTTATAAAATTCTAACAGGATGAGACAGACTAGATGCAGGAAGGATGTTCCCGATGGCCGGGGAGTGCAGAACCAGGGGTCACAGTCTAAGGATAAGGGATAAGCCATTTAGGATAGAGATGAGGAGGAATTTCTTCACCCAGAGAGTGGTGAACCTGTGGAATTCTCTACCGCAGAAGGCAGTGGAGGCCAATTCATTAAATATATTCAAGAAGGAGTTGGATATATTTCTTAAGGCTAAAGGGATCAAGGGATATGGGGAGAAGGCAGGGACAGGGTACTGAATTTGGATGATCAGCCATGATCTCATTGAATGGCAGAGCAGGCTCGAGGGGCCAAATGGCCTACTCCTGCTCCTATCTTCTATATTTCTATGTTTCTATTAGTGACATGGGCATACGCACTGTCTCTAAAATATCAGACTGCTTCTCCGGCATCCCGTACTGGATCAGCAGATCTTTCCTCGAACTAAATATTAAGAAGACCGAAGCCACTCTCTTCGGTTCCCGCCACAAACTCCGTTCCCTAGCCACCAACTCCCTCCGTCTCCCTGGCAACTTCCGGAGGCTGAACCAGACTGTTCACAACCTTTGGTGTCATGTTTGACACCGAGATGAGCTTCCGACCACATATGCGCACCATCACTAAGACCGCCTACTTCCACCTCCATAGCATCGCCCGGCTCCGCCCCTGCCTCAGCTCATCTGCTGCTGAAACCCTCATCCATACTTTTGTTAACTCCAGACTTGACTATTCCAACTCACTCTTGGCCGGCCTCCTACACTCTACCCTCCGTAAACTTGAGGTCATCCAAAACTTTACTGCTCATGTCCTAACTCACACCAAGTCCCGTTCACCCATCACCCCTGTGCTCATTGACCTACATTGGCTCCCAGTTAAGCAACGCCTCGATTATAAAATTCTCGTCATTGTTTTCAAATTCCTCCATGACCTCGCCCCTCCCTATCTCTGTAATCTGCTCCAGTCCTACAACCCTCCGAGATATCTGCCCGCCTCTAATTCCAACCTCTTGAGCATCCCGAATTTTAATTGCTCCACCATTGGCGGCCGTGCCTTCAGCTGCCAAGGCCCTAAGCTCTGGAATTCCCTCCCTAAACCTTTTCGCCTCTCCGCCTCTCTCTCCTCCTTTAAGACGCTCCTTAAAATCTGCCTCTTCCCTCTCCTAATATCTCCTTCTTTGGTTCGGTGTCAAATTTTGTTTGATAACCCTCCTGTGAAATGCCTCGGGGACATTTGACTGTGTTAAAGATGCTATATAAATGCAAGTTGTTGTTGTTGCTGTTGTTGTTGAACCTTGGTCCTTACCATTCTGGAATTCCCTCCTAAACCCCTCCGCCTCTCTACCTCTCTTTCCTCCTTTAAGACGCTCCTTAAAACCTACCCAATATCTCCTTATGTGGCTCAGTGTCAGATTCTGTCTGATAATCGCTCCTGTGAAGCGTCTTGGGGGGCGTTTTACTACATTAAAGGTGCGATATGAATGCAAGTTGTTGTTGTTGCTGCTGTTGAAAGCCAAGGCGTTTAAATTGTTTATCAAATCTCAATGAAAACGCAAACAGAAGTGTGCGTCTGGAGTTACCTTTACAATGTTATTGATTGAATGATAGTGACGCAACATCTAGCTGTGGTGAAGCGAGTGAGAGCGGGTGCTTTGTTGAGGGTGTGTGGTGACCTTTTGCAAAATGGAGACTTGTGTATGCAGATGTGGAGGAGGAACGTTACAAGGAAATGAAAAAGATATTTAAAAAATCCAATGAAAATAAACAATCCAAGTTAAGTCAACAATTCAGTCAAAAGCACAGAATGGTCACCGACTCAGTTATCAGCTACCTCAGTCACATGCCCACCAAACCTTACGATCACACACTCACCTCAATGACTCTGAGCGCGTCATCGGGACGTGCACGCCATTTTAACTCTTGGAATCGGATGCACATGTCATTTTGACTCCCGGGATAGGGAGGCGCACGCCATTTTAACTCCCATGAACAGGACGCGGATGCCATTTTAACTCCCAGCCCCTCCATAGCGCCGCTGGTAAGAGGTATCTCCAGGCAGATCGTGATGTCAGTAAGTGAGAAACGATTTACTAAATTGATTCTCGCCACTTGACTCACCGCCTGGAGTAAACACCAACGGGGAGAGCTGGCGGGCAGCACCAGGAAGCCGACTCCAGGGACATTACTTAAAGGGATCGTCAGTAATCACTCACAGCTGTCAGATTAGTGCAGTTTCAGTGTCTTTTTGTTAGCTTCACCCACTGCAGCAGTTTCATTCGGTAATTTCAAGGTTCTTTTGTCGCAGGAGTCTTCTGGAAACTAAAAGGTAGCGACATTTATTCTTCAAAGATTCAAACTGCTACACTTGGTAACATTAACGGGGGTTGTACTGGCATGCCACCTCACCCTCCAGGATCTATGGTGGAGGGAGTGTAGGCAGCGAGAAATACGGGAACACGTGCGCAGAGAGATGAGGAGAGACATCAGGGCTCTCACCAGGAAGCCTTACCCTCCGAGGGTATTCTGTGAGCACTTCTCCTACCTTCAATTAAGTGAGGAGCAGTGTTTTAGATGGCTCCGCCTCACCAAGGAGATGGTCACATAAATCTGCCACCTCCTCCAAACAGACCTCCAGCCTCACACCAGGATGACTTAAACCCCAGATTCCCTTTGCTCACCATATCCCCATCATTCTATCCCTCTCACAGGCTGCATCACATAACAAAACTGAAATGACAGACACCACAAAAGAACGGTAAGTGAATTAATATATTTATCAAAAAGTCAGTGAACACATATTTACACCAAAAATATTAACTATTCTCCATTGTGCAATCCCTTAGTGCCTGTCATTACTGTGCCTTTGCCTAGACTAGTGCTCCTACGAAGTGTCGGCCCAGTGGCTGCAGCAGGGCTGGTGGAAAGCTGCTGAGTGTCCGTACGGAAGACTTCAGATGGCGTTGTAGGAAGCCCTCGACCAGCTCTGGACCTGGAAGGCCCGGCTGTAGACTGCACCACCTCAGCATTGGCAGCAGCAGTCTGGGCTGGCTGGATGACAGGCATTGACAAGGGCAATGGCGGATTGGCAGTGGTGGGAGCAGGAATGCAGTCATCCTGAGAGGGGACAGCAGGTTCCTGCTCCACTGACCCACTGCCACTGCCCCGGGGCAGCACCTCAGCATCCATAGCAATCTGTTGGAACACAGATTGCTGGCCTGCTGTGACACCGTGAAAGCCCCGATGGACGGTGGTAGACCCAGCCACGAGAGCAGCAGGTCTGGGTCGCCATGGTCGCTCTGGGAGTCTACCATCCTTTGCAGACTGGAAATGATGGGCTCCATGGTGTGAGCAGAGCCTTGTGCAATGCAGGAGGTGGATTCCTCCACGCTCCTTACCATTGCTGAGAGGCTCTTGGGCACCCATGCCATTGCACCCATCATCTCCGTGTGCGTGCCCATCACCCTTTTTCTTAAGGCTTCCTCATCAAGGTCCTCATCTGAGTCCTGTGCAGCAGAACTCACCCTCCAGGGAGCTGACCCCTGAGCTACCCTTTCCCCCTGGCCTTGCTGCAACTCACTCATCCCCGGTGCCTCACCCTGTGCAGATCTCGCTACTATACTAGCTTCTAAAGAATGCGTAGTGCCAGTATTTGAGGTGGTGTCAGCAGGTGAGAGATGCAGTGAGGCGGTGTGTTCTTCCTCCTCCTCTTCTCCCGCCGCGCTCTCTGCCGAGCCCTCAGGGACAGGCTGCTCAGGTGCTTGTTGATTATCTGAAGGGGAGGGGGGCAGGAAAGGAGAAGTGCACACATACAGCATGATTAGCTGGAAATTGTGAAATGCTTGTGGGGTGAGGGGGAAGTGGGATGTGAGAAGAAGGAGTAAGGATGAACATACCCTTGTTGTCCGCAACAGGGCCAATGTCGCCTTTGGCCATGGCACCCACCACCTGGTGCCCAATGATTTGCAGCAGTCGATTCTCCAGCGCAGACAGTGGTTGGGTGTCGGCTTGTCCCCCGCCTGTGCACTCTGGCTCCCCTCTGTTGTGAGCCACCTTGGCCTGCAAGAGAAAGGAAATTGTGTGAGTGAGTGTGGAGCAATGTGTTTGGGAGAAGAGCCTGCCATAGTTGAATAGCTGTCATTGTGTGCAAGGTGTGAGATGTTGGTGTGAGTGTTGGTAGGTACAGATTGTTGGTGGGTGAGTGCTGGGGGTGTGGTGCTTTGGGCGTGAAGATTGTGGTTCAGATGGTGGTATGTAGCATTTGTTGAAGCATTCACTCACCCATACCACCCAAATGAGCTCATTAAATGTCTTCCTGCACTGTGTGTGGGTCCTGGGGAACACAGTGCTTCCTGAGACATGCTGCGCTGCCTCCCTCCACATGGTGCAGAAGACTTGCGGCGAGAGCCTCCTGCCACTTGTCGGGTAGAGCACCGCCCTCTGTCTCTCCACAGTGAAAACCAACTCCTCCAATGCTTCACCGGAGAATCTACGGTCCCTCTCCCTGGAGCGTGGATCTGCCATGAGCACACCTGGTTCAGTCCTCCAGCTCCTTCTCCTTGTTCTCCTTCCACTTCTGCTTGCTGAGGCAGCTGCACAACCAGCAATGCTGAGAATGAGGTTCTGCAGCATCAATGAACCTCCCCTTCAAGTAGCCTGTAGCAATGATGAGTTGCGATTAGACTGCACCCTATATTGGTCCACCCTTTAAGTCTAATGCCAATGAGCTTGGGTTTTAAAACTTGAATTAGGACTCCAATCATTTTATTTAGCAGTGAGCACGAATTTCTCATGCACTCTAAAAAGCGTTTGTGTCTGGTACTAATTCTTTAACCTTTCTACTGACACCACCCATTCCTTGGCTATAACTAATTTCTAGCCCAAAGGGTGGTAGAGGTTTGGAGCTATCTTCTGCAAATGACAATTGATGCCATGTCAATAGTTAAATTTAAATCTGAATTTGATAGATTTTTATTAACCAAAGGTATTAAGGGATATGGGGCAAAGGCGGGTATATGGTGTTAGGTCACAGATCAGCCATGATCCCATTGAATGGTGGAACAGGCTAGAGGGGCTAAATGGCCTACTCCATTCCTGTTCCTATGTCTCTATGTCCCCTCTATGACTGCAACTATGGGTGGAAATCCATTATCGCATGAAAATCCATGCGCAGTGATATTTGATACTGAGAAGAATTTCTATTTGTCTTTGATTTTATTTGTCTTTTTTCGTGGTTGTGTTGTACGATCCGTTGAATTAATTAGCGTTCCACCCTCTAAACTTCATAGATTGGGGGATGAATCTTTGTGCTCATCCAGGTGAATTGCTGGAGAATGGGATGCTTCTTCCAACCAGTGCCAGCATCAAGCACTCCCAGTGTTACCTTTCTGTTAATTTAATCCAGATATTTTATTGCAGTCCGCATCACCGGGCACTCTTATAAGTGGACCTCACATAAGAACATAAGAATAAGAACATAAGAACAGAAGACGTAGGAGCAGGGGTGGGTCATCTGGCCCCTCGAGCCTGCTCCGCCATTCAATAAGATCATGGCTGATCTGATCTTGGCCTCAACTCCACTTCCCTGCCCGCTCCCCATAACCCTCGACTCCCTTATCTTTCAAAAATGCATCCATCTCCATCTTAAATATATTCAATGACCCAGCCTCCACAGCTCTCTAGGGAAGGGAATTCCAAAGAGTCACGACCCTCTGAGAGAAGAAATTCCTCCTCATTTCCGATTTAAATGGGTGCCCCCTTATTCTGAAATTATGCCCCCCTAGTTCTTGATTCCCCCACGAGGGGAAACATCCTCTCAGCATCTACCCTGTCAAGTCCCTTGAGAATCTTATATGTTTCAATAAGATCCCCTCTCATTCTTCTAAACTCCAGTGAGTACAGGCCCAACCTGCTCAACCTTTCCTCATAAGACAACCCCTTCATCTCCAGAATCAACCTCGTGAACCTTCTCTGAACTGCCTCCAATGCAAGTATATCCTTCCTTAAATAAGGAGACCAAAACTGTACGCAGTACTCCAGGTGTGGTCTCACCAGCGCCCTGTACAGTTGTAGCAAGACTTCCCTACTTTTATACTCCATTCCCTTTGCAATAAAGGACAACACTCCATTTGCCTTCCTAATTACTTGCTGTACCTGCATGCTAACTTTTTGTGATTCATGTACAAGGACCCCCAGATCCCTCTGTAGCTCAGCATTTTGTAATTTCTCCACATTTTAATAATAATTTGCTTTTTTATTTTTCCTACCAACGTGGATAACCTCGCATTTTCCCACATTAAACTCCATCTGCCAGATTTTTGCCCACTCACGTAGCCTATCTATATCTCTTTGGAGATTCTTTGCATCCTCCCCACCTATCTTTGTATCATCAGCAAATTTGGCTACATTACATTCAGTCCCTTCATCCATGTCATTAATATAGATTGTAAATAGTTAAGGCCCTAGCACTGATCCCTGCGGCACCCCACTAAGTTACAGTTTGCCAACCTGAAAATGACCCATTTATCCCGACTCTCTGCTTTCTGTTAGTTAGCCAATCCTCTATCCATGCTAATATATTACCCCCAACCCCATGAGCTCTTATCTTGTGTAGTAACCTTTTATGTGGCACCTTATCGAATGCCTTCTGGAAATCCAAATACATGACATCTACTGGTTCCCCTTTATCCACCCTGCTCGTTACATCCTCAAAGAATTCCAGCAAATTTGTCAAACATGATTTCCCTTTCATAAAACCATGCTGACTCTGCTTGATTGTATTATGATTTTCTAAACGTCCTGCTACCACTTCCTTAATGATGGACTCCAGCATTTTCCCAATGACAGATGTTAGGCTAACTGGTCGATAGTTGCCTGCTTTCTGTCTCCCTCCTTTCTTAAATGGGGCGTTACATTTGTGGTTTTCTAGTCCGCTGGGACCTCTCCAGAATCCAGGGATTTTTGGTAGATTACAACCAATGCATCCACTATCTCTGCAGCCAATTCTTTTAAGACTCTAGGATGCAGGCCATCGGGTCCAGGGGACTTGTCCACCTTTAGTCCCATTAGTTTGCCTAGTACTTTCTCTCCAGTGATAGTGGTTGTTTTAATTCCCCCCCACCACCCCAATAGCTCCTTGATTATCCATTATTGGGATGCTTTTAGTACCGTGAAGACCGATTCAAAATATTTGTTCAAAGTCTCCACTATTTCCCTGTTTCCCATTATTAATTCCACAGACTCATCCACTAGGGGACTAACATTTACTTTAGCTACTCTCTTCCTTTTTATATACCTGTAGAAGCTCTTAATGTCTGTTTTTATATTTCTTGCTAGCTTACTCTCATAAGCTATCTTCTCTCTATCATTTTTTTAGACGTCCTATACTGGTTTTTAAAAATTTCCCAATCCTCTGGCCTTGGTTCATCTTTCTCTTAGAGTCTTTCTTTCTCACTGGAATATATCTTTGCTGAGAGTTATGAAATAGCTCCTTAAATGTTTGCTACTGCTTTTCTACTGTCTTATCCTGTAATATATTTTCCCAGTCCACTTTAACCAAGTCTGCCTTCATACCTTTGTAATTACCTTTGTTTAAGTTCAGGACACTAGTCTGAGACCTAGCTTTCTCACCCTCAAACTGAATGCATCCACTATCTCTGCAGCCACGTCCGCTACTATCGGGAGAATGCCTTAACTGGCCCAATAAGGAGGTAAATGATATTGAGACCCAGCGATTGTAAGAGAGAACCTTTATTTTGCACACTGGCTACAGGAATACTTCAAGTGCCGACATTTGATTCCCCTTTCTTTGAAAGGCAAACTGAATATCAATTCTAGGCTCTGAACCCACAAAAGGTTTTAAGAAAGAAAGAAAGAACTTGCACATATATATATAATATAGCGCCTTTCACGATCTCAGGATATCCCAAAGTGCTTTACAGCCATTGGTGTACTTTTTGAAGTGTAGTCGCTGTTGTAATGTATTTAAATAGGGCAGGTAAATGAACAGTACATGATACAACACAGTGAATCATACGCTATTCTGCTAACGTAGACTCGAAAACGCACTTTTAAGATGTGGAACAGATTGCCCTACCATTTGAAGTCTAGCCCAGCTCCTCTGCAAACAGTCACAAGCTTGAAACACAGAGCTTTCTGCTACTATCCGAACGACTGAACTAAACAGATGAAAGCCCAACAAAGTTCCATAATTGGAGGCCCTGGGCCACTGAGCTGTCTGTCAAAAAGGACTATGGGCAATCAGTGGCCCACTCCCTTCTCAATCGTCTCAGACACCACTGTCAATCAAGCCCACGGCCCCAGGCTTTCCACTGATTCTTTGATCCACGCCAAAGTGGCCTGGAACTCAATCTGCAGGCACACTTACCCACAGAAATGCGATCCAAACACCTTTGAAATAAAAGGTAAGAGGCAACTGCACCTTTCATAACTAAATTAGGTCAACAATCATTTCACAAAAGTCTGCATTTCTTTTTCATCAATATTAAATTGTTAGCCTACTTTGACAATGACAAGGTTGTTTGTGATTGGCTGCAATGGTTGTGGTAAATTAAACAGTTAACACCTTTAGACATTCCATTGTGCTTGCCTTAGCAATTGAGAGGATACCCTGTGTGACCTTGGGTTTTCACAACTTACATGCTGTTTCTGGCAATACAAAATCTAAGTTATAAATTCAACATGACCAAAATCCATTTTTTGTCACATAGGAGCATTAGGAACAGAAATAGGCTATTCAGCCACTCGAGCCTGCGCCACCATTCAGTTAGATCATGGCTAGAATCATAGAATGGTTACAGTACAGTAGGAGGCCATTCGGCCCATCGAGCCCGTGCCAGCTCTCTGCAAGAGTACTTCAGCTAGTCCCACTCCCCCGCCCTTTCTCCGTAGCCCTGCGATTTTATTTCTTTCAGGTACTTATGAAAGCCACAATTAAGTCTGCCTCCACCATCCTTTCAAAAAAATCAAATCAAATCAACTTTTATTGTCATTGTTAGTGCACAAGTGCAGTACAACGAAATGTAGGCTTGCGGCTCCCGAGAGTGTACATTTAGATTAAGACATTTAAACATTCAACATACATTTGGCTTGTAATACATTAACATAAACATAACCATAATAAAGTGCATTGGCAGATGTGCAGGCTTTAGAGTTTATTTGTGGAGTTCAGTAGGATGACAGCCCTGGGAAAGAAGCTGTTCTTAAATCTGGTCGTACGGGTGCGAATGCATCTGTAGCGTCTCCCAGATGGCAGGAGGGCGAACAGACTGTGGCTGGGGTGGGTAGGGTATTTGATGATGGACCGTGACCTCCGTAGACAGCGTTTCTGGAATATGTGCTCTATGGTCAGTAGCCAGGTACCGGTAATGCGTTGGGCAGTTTTGACTACCCGCTGCAGGGCTTTCCGGTCATAGTAGCTACAGCTGCCATACCATACTGTGATACAGTTCGTCAGGATGCTCTCTATTGTGCAGCGGTAAAAGTTAGAGAGTTAGTTAGAGAGAATCAGGGGTGACAGGTTACATCCCTTCAGCCTCCTTAGGAAATATAGGCGCTGCTGGGCCTTCTTCACCAGAGAGGAGGTATTGAGGGACCAGGAGAGGTCTTCCATGATGTGGACTCCGAGGAACTTAAAGCTGTCCACCAGGCAATGCATTTCAAATCATAACCACTCGCTGCGTAAATTTTTTTTCCTCAAGTCGCCTTTGGACCTTCTGCCAATCACCTTAAATCTGTGTCCTCTGGTTCTCGACCCTTCCGCCAATGGGAACAGTTCCTCTCTATCTACTCTGTCTAGACCCCTCATGATTCTGAACAGCTCGATCAATGGCTGATCTGTATCTCAACTCCATCTACCTGCCATTGCTCCATATCTCTTGATACCAGATTAGATAAAGCATAGCAAGGTGCAGATTAAAAATAGAAACATAGAAACATAGAAGATAGGAGCAGGAGTAGGCCATTCGGCCCCTCGAACCTGCTCCGCCATTCAATGCAATCATGGCTAATCATCCAAATTCAGTACCCTGTCCCTGCTTTCTCCCCATATCCCTTGATCCCTTTAGCCTTAAGAAATATATCCAACTCCTTCTTGAATATATTTAATGAATTGGCCTCTACTGCCTTCTGTGGTAGAGAATTCCACAGGTTCACCACTCTCTGGGTGAAGAAATTCCTCCTCATCTCTGTCCTAAATGGCTTACCCCTTATCCTAAGACTGTGACCCCTGGTTCTGGACTCCCCCGCCATCGGGAACATCCTTCCTGCACCTAGTCTGTCTAGTCCTGTTAGAATTTTATACATTTCAATGAGATCCCCTCTCATTCTTCTAAACTCCAGCGAGTACAAGCCAAATCGACCCAATCTCTCCTCATACGTCATTCCTGCCATCCCAGGTATTAGCCTGGTGAATCTTCGCTGCACTCCTTCCATGGCAAGAACATCCTTCCTCAGATAAGGTGACCAAAACTGCACACAATACTCAAGATGTGGTCTCTCCAAGGCCCTGTACAACTGCAGCAAGACATCCTTGTTCCTGTACTCAAACTCTCTCGCTACGAAGGCCAACATACCATTTGCCTTCTTAACCGCCTGCTGCACCTGCATGCTTACCTTCAGCGACTGGTGCACAAGGACGCCCAGGCCTCGTTGCACTTCCCCTTCTCCCAATCTATTGCCATTCAGATAATAATCTGCCTTCTTGTTTTTGACACCAAAGTGGATAACCTCGCATTTATCCACGTTATATTGCATCTGCCATGCTTCTGCCCAATCACCCAACCTGTCCAAATCATACTGGAGTTTCTCGGCATCTTCCTCACAGCACACATGCCCACCCAACTTTGTGTCGTCTGCAAACTTGGAGATATTACATCTAGTTCCCTCGACGAGATCATTAATATATATTGTGAATAGCTGGGGTCCAAGGACCGATCCCTGCGGTACCCCACTAGTCACTGCCTGCCACTCGGAAAAAGAGCCGTTTATTCCAACTCTTTGCTTTCTGCCTGCCAACCAGTTCTCTATCCAAGTCAATACCTTGCCCCCAATCCCATGTGCCTTAACTTTACACGCTAATCTCTTATGCGGGTCCTTATCGAAAGACTTTTGAAAGTCCAAATACACCACATCCACTGGCTCTCCCTTATCTATTTTACCAGTTACATCCTCAAAAAATTCCAGTAGATTAGTCAAGCACAATTTACCTTTTGTAAATCCATGTTGACTTTGTCCGATCCGGTCACTGTTTTCCAAGTGCTCTGCTATAACATCTTTTATAATGGACTCTAGCATTTTCCCCACTACCGATGTCAGGCTTACCAGTCTGTAATTCCCCGTTTTCTCTCTACCACCTTTTTGAACAGTGGGGTAACATTAGCTACCCTCCAATCCATGGGTACTGTTCCAGAGTCTATCGAAATTTGGAAGATGAGCAGCAATGCATCTACTATTTCTAGGGCCACTTCCTTAAGTACCCTAGGATGTAGATTATCAGGCCCTGGGGATTTATCGGCCTTCGATCCCGTCAATTTCTCTACAAATTTCCCTACAAATACAGATTTCTATCAGTTCCTCCCTTTCATTAGACCCTATGTTCCCCGACATCTCTGGTGGGTTATTTGTGTCTTCCTTTGTGAAGACAGAACCAAAATATGTATTTAATTGTTCTTCCATTTCTTTGTTCTTTGTTCCCCATTATAAATTCCCCTGATTCTGACTGCAAGGGACCTACACTTGACTTCACCAATCTTTTTCTCTTCACATATCTATAACAGCTTTTACAGTCAGTTTTTATGTTCCTTGCAAGCTTACTCTCATACTCTATTTTCCCCCTCTTAATTAATCCCTTTGTCCTCCTTTGTTGAATCCTAAGCTGCTCCCAATCCTCAGGTTTACTGCTTTTTCTGGCCAATTTATATGTTCTCTCCTTGGATCTTATGCTATCTCTAATTTCCCTTGTTAGCCATGGTTGAGTCACCTTTTTTGTTTTATTTTTATGCCAAATTGGGATGAACAAATTCTGTAGTTCATCCATGCAATCTTTGAATGTTTGCCATTGCCTATCCACCGTCAACCCTTTGAGTGACATTCCCCAATCAATCCTACCCAACTCCTGCCTCATACCATCGTAGTTTCCTTTATTTAAATTCAGGACCCTAGTCTCTGAGTCAACTACTTCACCCTCCATCTTAATGAAGAATTCTACCATATTATGATCACTCCGACCCAAGAGGCCTCGCACAACAAGATTGCTAATTAATCCTTTCTCATTACATAATACCCAGTCTAAGATGGCCTGATCTCTAGTTGGTTCCTCGACATATTGGTCCAGGAAACCATCCCGTATACACTCCAGGAATTCCTCCTGCACAGTATTGTTACTAATTTGGTTAGCCCAATCTATATGTAGATTGAAGTCACCCATGATAACTGCTGTGCCCTTATTGCATGCTTCTCTAATTTCCCCTTTTAATACCATCCCTGACCTCCGCATTACTGTTTGGAGGTCTATATACCACTCCCACTAATGTTTTCTGTCCCTTGGCATTTCTCAGTTCTACCCATACAGATTCCACATCATAAGAGCTAATATCCTTCTTTACAATTGTGTTAATCCCCTCTTTAACCAGCAATGCTACCCCACCTCCTTTTCCTTTTTGCCTATCTTTCCTCAATATTGAATACCCCTGGATGTTGAGTTCCCAGCCTTGGCCACCCCGGAGCCATGTTTCCGTAATCCCAATCATATCATATTCGTTTACCTCTATTTGCGCAGCTAATTCATCCACCTTATTATGAATGCTCCTCGCATTAAGACACAAAGCCTTCTGGCTTGTTTTTTTAACGCTCTGAGATCTTTTAGAATTATTATTTACTGTGGCCATGTTTGATTTAAACCCTTGATTTCTCTGTCTGCCACTTTTCTTTTTCTCCTTCCTGTCTTTTGCTTTTATCCTTGTTTCCCTTTCCTCTATCTCCCTACTCAGGTTCTCAACTCCCTGCCCTTTTAGTTTAAACCCTCCCCCAGCCCTGCCCAGGTGCAAACCATCCAGTTTGTACTGGTCCCACCTCCCCCAGAACCGGTTCCAATATCCCAGGAATTTGAATCCCTCCCCCTTGCACCATTCCTCTAGCCACGTATTCATCTGAAATCTGAATGGTACCAGGAATAAAGGACTTCAGTTCTGTGGAGAGACTAGAGAAACTGGGGTTGTTCTGAAGGGTTAATTACAGTCCCAGCCCTTTTGGGCTATCCCAGATCAGGCGTATTCCCCAGACGTTCACTCTCAACTTAAGTTAGAGATAGCCGATTTCCATAAGACGCTTAATTGGGTCTAAAGGTTCAGGCTATCTCTCCCTAAAGGAAAGGAATGACTGAAGATGTTACCGTCCTCCGGATAGTACTTTTAAGAAGTTGAACTAGACTGTAACCTTCCGGATATTATGAGGGTCCGGAATATCCCCCAGATTTCTGCAGCTCCTTACAAAAGAGTGTTCAGAATTTGTGGGTTCACGAGTC
Source organism: Somniosus microcephalus (assembly GCF_052327205.1). Classification (NCBI taxonomy): domain Eukaryota; kingdom Metazoa; phylum Chordata; class Chondrichthyes; order Squaliformes; family Somniosidae; genus Somniosus; species Somniosus microcephalus. The sequence goes on from NC_140992.1 coordinate 17,651,083, forward strand.
TATACAGATTCACTCTTTGAGACAATTCTAGAAATATAGTTTTATTTAAAAGCCGGCATTCAGTTAACACCTGTTGAATCAGTCGCAACATTAACAATTCAAAGTACAATTAGCTTACATTTCTTATTTCTCAGAGATCCTTATTCTCAAATCTTTACTTCGTTATATTTCTTATTTCTTACTTATTTCTAAATCCAGAACATTTCTTATTTCTTATTTCTAAATCCAGAACCTCGTTACATTTCTTATTTCTTATTTCTAAATCCGGAATATTTCTTACTTCTTATTTCTAAATCCTTACATTTCTTATTTCTAAATCCAGAACCTCCACCAAAAATCAATCACTTTGATTTAGCCGAGACTCATAGTTAAAAACTTACAGAGATGCCTCTGGAAAGTTGAGAAACGCACTGTCCATTCAGCGAATTCTGACGTTCTGTTAAAAAGCTCTTATTTTTATACCCTTTTGGCAGTGGTTTCTTCTTTGATGTTCTCTGCTGATGTCAGCTAATTGTCTTTATTGATACCTCTGTTTGAATGGTTTCTATGTTACTATCAATTCAACTATTGCATGCATAATTATTTCTCTACTTTTAGGTGTTCCAAAAACTATCATAAAAACAATGACAGCTATGATTTTTGTTTGATGTCATTCTTACCGAAGTTCCTTCATTCATTTCTTAATATTGGCTTAACTGCTTTTTTGCAGACATTTTGACTCCATTCTGCTTCAAGTTTAATACAAACACAATGCAATTGCTTGGTGTCATCTATTGAAGTTGTATCATCAAAGTCTTGTTGGTATGGTTTTTACTATATGTAAATCAAAACCACTTTAACTGTGTGTTTACTTGTTTTCTAGCTATCTCAATTAGTTGCATATTTAATCATGTTTCCTGTCATCCAAGTTTAACATAAAACTATTTGACCAGCAGGTTTCTTTTCTTGATGTCATGTTTTCAAAGGCACATGCCTCTTTTAATGTTTGTATTTCTGTTTCAACGTGTTAGTTTGTAACACCTAAATTGGGTCTTCCCATTGTGTTCGTTGCAAACCATAGACCTTTCGGAACCACCAATGGTTTGCTTCAATCTTTCACTGTTTTAGAATATTTAACTAATTCCCATTTCAAAGCTTGTTTGCAACTTTGTTATCAACTGATCTTATCTCAGAAGCCTGTATTTCTGTTTACAGCCTGTCTGCTGAAACTTGTGTCTTTTATACCCAGTGGGGGAGAAATTGAGTACAGCCCCGTTTGGGGCGCCAGCCTCGCCAGGGCGCTAAAAGTAGCACCCCGGAAACATTCGCGCCCGCCCACCGGAAATTGAGTGGTAGCGTCCCAAAGGGAAGTGCGGCGCTACTGGAGGCACCCCGCATCCCTCTTGGGGCGCTGCGACTGAATATCATGGCGCAACGTGCCGCAGCGCCACAAGCTGCGGCACTTCGCGCTGCGGTATTGCAGGCCTTCCTCCCCTTCTTAAAGGGGAGGGGCCTTGTGCAGCGCTATCTGGGGCCCAGCTGGGCCCCCGAGGATCAGGAGTGCAGGCAAAAGAGCCCGGCACCCAAGAGAAGTGCCGGGCTCTTGGAATGCAGCCGGCACTCCGCTGGGGGGGGGTGGTTCAGGAGGTCAGGGACGGGAGCGCAGGCAGGTGCTGGCATGCGGCCAACAACAAAAATGGCCACCCCGCACCTCTCCTTTAATTTGCGCCTCCCCGGCCGCAGATTGGCCCCCCTGAACCGGTCGGACATAGCGTTCGGCGGTAAATCAGGGGGCGCTGCCAAATATTGCGGCCGGGGCGTCAGTGGGGCACTGCGCACAATGATGACATCATCAGTAGTGGCGCAGCGCTAACGGTTAGCGCCACCACTAACGTCCCGTGGAATTTAGCGGGAGGTGTGGACAGTGCTGCGCCCGGGCGCCAGTTGGCTTGCGCCCACTTAGCGCCCTCTTAAGGCGCTAACGGGAGGCGCAAGCAACTGAATTTTTCCCCCAGTATGTCTTTTATTAATAATATTAGATATCTGTTCATGGTATCGTGTATTTCTCTAAATCATGGCTATTCCTTCACAGTTCTCCTCAGAGCAGAGACGGTTAAGGGGAAATTTGATAGCGGTGTTCAAAATCATTAAGGGTTTTAACAGAGTAAATAAGTAGAAACTGTTTCCAGTGGCAGAAGGGTCAGTAACCAGAGGACACAGATTTCAGGTAATTTCGAAGAAAACTAGAGACAGCATGAGTTAAAAAAATTAAGTGCTGTTGTGATCTGGAATGCGCTGCATGAAAGGGTGGTAGCAGTAGATTCAATAGTAACTTTCAAAAGGCAATTGGCTAAATTCTTGAAAAGAAAAAATTTGCGTGGATATGGGGAAAGAGCAGGGGAATGGGACTAATTGGAGAGCTCTTTCAAGGAGCCGGCACAGGCACGATGGGCTGAATGGCCTCCTTCTGTGCTGCATCATTCTATGATTCCATACTTCAACAATTACACCCCAACTTCCTCTGTGCCAATATGAATTTGTTCCACCATCAAACATCACGCCTTCGCTGAATAGGATCGCCAATTTTGTGACAATTAATGTCAAATTGTGGTCCAATTTTTGTCCACTAGCAATTGGGCCGATTTTGTCCAAGCTCATTTCACACGGGACCCTTACGACATATTTACATGCTAGCCAATGAACTTGGAGCGAACAGTTCCCATGTCTGCTTTGAGTTTGGAGGGAGGAGTCACACTGGCACTTCCAAACCCAGCCAGAGCTGGGAGCAATTAACGCTGTGACATCATGATGGTTGATTGGTGATGCCATGACATTGCAATACATGCGCACAAAACAATTCAGTTTGTTTTGCAGACATTAAAAATATTTTTTCCACTTTGTCCCCAGGAGGGACAACCAATTGGGAAGTCACCTTAGAACTTATTCTAAGTTAGTGGCACTTGCAAGCTAGTGGCTTGTTAGTGGCTCAGTGGTAGCACTCTTGCCTTCTGAGATAGAAGGTTGGGTGGTTCAAGTCCCACTCCAGAGATTTGAACACAAAAATCAAAGCTGACACTCCAGGGCAGTACTGAGAGAGTGCTGCACTGTCAGAGGTGCCCACCTTTCAGATGAGATGTTAAACCAAGGCCCCATCTGCTCTCTCAGGTGGACATAAAAGATCCCATGGCACTATTTCAAAGAAGAGCAGGTGAGTTCTCCCCGGTGACCTGGCCAATGTTTATCCCACAATCAACATCATGAGAAAAAAACAGATTATCTAGTCATTATCACATTGCTGTAAATGGGAGCTTGCTGTGTGCAAATTGGCTGCTGTGTTTCCTACATTACAACAGTGACTGTACTTCATTGGCTGTAAAGCGCTGTGGGACATCCTGAGGTCGTGAAAGGCACTATATAAAGGCAGGTTTTTCTTTTTTATTAACGTCAGCCTAGAGTTTGTTGGCAAAATAACAGCGAGTTTAATAGCGCTGTCCATTAGTAATGTGTAAATCGTCCAGCAACTTGTGGTGAGGAAGAGATACCACGTGAACTGTGGATCGCCACAAGTTGCTGGACGATTTGCGCCGCTCCACCGTTAGCCTCGTGAAAACTCCAGTTCGCCCTCAAACTCCCCTTAAGTTTAATTAAATTGCTGCATTTGCGCATTAATTGGCAATTAAACTCGCCGCAAAATGTTAGGGCTGCTGCATAACAGCGCAAGTACATTTTATGTTCCAACAATGCCAATCAACCTCTGCAGCCCAGAAAGGGAACAATTCAAACTGTGGAGTCTCATTCCTACAGGTAGCAAATTGTTGTTAGAGATTTTTAAATTCAAAATTTTAAATTTTAATTTTTTTTCTTACATTTCCTTTCTGTCTTTTTTCTCTCTCTTAATCCAATATTTCTTTATTTCTCTTTCTGCACCTGATTTGATTAGAATTCACCCTATTTCCTTCTCCAAAATTCCTCTGTTTCTTTCTCAATTCTTAAATCTCATTAATTAAGGAGATAGACTGTTGGTCACATTTTTAACAAAGGCCCCCAATGGCCCATTGCTTTCGCTGCGCTATTATCAGCTCACAGTTCTAGCAACTGACAAGGCAAACATTTATCAAGCTGAAGGGTGAGGGGAAAAAGTCTAACTAACGGGACACACTGTGAGATGTCCCGCTCCAGCTCGGCTGCCCGTGTCCTAACTCGCACCAAGTCCCGTTCGCCCATCACCCCTGTGTTCGCTGACCTACATTGGCTCCCGGTTAAGCAACTCCTCAATTTCAAAATTCTCATCCCAGTTTTCAAATCCCTCCATGGCCTCGCCCCTTCCTAGCTCTGTAACCTCCTTCAGCCCCACAACCCCCTGAGATATCTGCGCTCCTCTAATTCTGCCCTCTTGAGCATCCCTGATTATAATCGCTCAACCATTGGTGGCCGTGCCTTCTGTTGCCGAGGCCCTAAGCTCTGGAATTCCCTGCCTAAACCTCTCCACCTCTCTACCTCTCTTTCCTCCTTTAAGACGCTCCTTAAAACCTACCCCTTTGACCAAGCTTTTGGTCACCTGCCCTAATTTCTCCTTATGTGGCTTGGTGTCAAATGTTTTGTCTTGCGACACTCCTGTGAAGCACCTTGGGATGTTTTACTACATTAAAGGCACTATATATATACAAGTTGTTGTTGTTGTTGTTGTAAATCTGTCCCATCATATTCGCTCCCTAGCTCTGCTCAACTTTGTCTTTTGGGCGCAAAACTTTGTTTACACTAGAGTCGGAGATCTGAAGATTGAATTGATCTGCTATTGGCCCTGTTTAAACACCATGGCCAGAATTTTCTTCATGAAGGTGGGTTGGGGGCGGGGTGGGGGATGGGGGCCGGGGTCCGAAGCAGGCAGGAAACCCGGGAGGCGGGGTTTCCCGCAGGCCCCGCCAATTTTACCAGCAGGGCCTAATTTGAATGTGAAGCCTGGGTTTCCCGCCCACTGCCAGCCAGCTTGAGAGGCTGGCTGGGCTGCGGGCAGGTAGGCCTCAGTTGTATGGGGTCTATTATGTCCGTGTGTAATTGAGACACGGACTGCAGGAGTTGGTTACAACAGGTCTTTACTGAGTGGAGACAAAACTGGAATTACTATGCAAAGTTACTACACAGGCTTATATACAGGGGTGATCACTACTCGTACTGCAGTATACAGGGGCTGCAGAATATAGTTCCTTCTGCAAAGTACATACACTACAATTCCTCCCCTTTTAGCTAAACAGTACATAACATTCGATTAATAATTAAATAACATATTTACAATTACAGTTGCTATATACATTAGCTGAAGTTAAGCAATTATAAGTTCAGTCTTTGAGGAGGCATCCTGATTCTGTCTGGATAACGCCTCTTTGGGGTATCAGGTTCTTCTGGCAAAGTTGATTCGGAATCAACGTCGTTGTTTGGTTCGTCTGCTTCCAATATCCCCGATTCTGAGGTAGATGCAATTGGTACTTCGGTTTCATCACCAGGTGTATCGGATCGTGGTGTCGAATTGATGTTTTCCAGTGACTCTAGAATCTGGTCAGCATGGCGTCTTACAATGCTCTCTCCAACGTCCACGGTATAAATTAGAGGTCCTTGCCGTGTGCAGATCGTTCCTGGCTGCCATTTCTCTGTGCGGTAGTCCCGGGCCAAAACTGGTTGACCTATCTTAAAACTCCTGGTCGGCCTTTCATTCATATTCTGAAACTGCCTGTTCTCCACATCTCTTCTGATGTTTGGCTTAACCAAATCCAAGCGGCATCATAGTCTTCGATTGAAGAACATCATGGCTGGAGTTTGGTTGGTAACCACATGTGTCGCATTCCGGTAGGCAAACAAGAAGTTATCCACCTTGTGTTGTGGGGTATGTCTTCATTACACATTGCCTTGATAGCCTTCTTGAATGTTTGAACGAACCACTCAGCCAATCCATTGGTGGCTGGATGATATGGGGTGGATGTGTAATGCTTAACACCATTGTTCTTTAAGAACCTCCGGAACTCTTCAGACACAAACTGTGGTCCATTGTCAGAGCAAATCTGTTCAGGCAGCCCATTTCTGGCGAATATGGTTCGTAAGATTGTGATAGTTTTTTCTGTGGTGGTTGAGGACATTTTTATTACCTCTGGCCACTTTGAATGTGCATCCACCGCAATTAAAAATATCGAGTCCATAAATGGACCAGCAAAATCAATGTGCACCCTTTGCCATGGAGATGAGGGCCACTCCCATGGATGTAGAGGGGCTTGTGGTGGGGCGTTTTGGACCTTCTGACATCCTGCACAGCTCTTGGTCATCTCTTCGATTTCTCTATCGATTCCCGGCCACCACACAAACGCTCTGGCTAAGTTTTTCATTTTTACCCTTCCCAGATGACCCTCATGAAGCTCACTGAGCACTCTATCCTTCAATTTGGGTGGAATTACTATTCTGGATCCACACATCAAGGTTCCTCTGCACACTGACAGCTGTTCTCTTCTCGGCGAGAATGCTGGCAACAGTGGTTCGCCATGTGCTGGCCATCCCTTCACCGTTAAATCATAGACCCAGGAGAGTGTCGGGTCATTTCGTGTTTCCTTTTCTATGTTTGCATTCGTCACAGGTAGACATTCGACTATGGTCGAGTGGAATATCTCCACAGGATCCACTGCAGGTGCTTCTTCCACCGTCGGCAACGGTAGGCGCGACAATCCATCAGCATTCCCATGCTGTTTAGTTCCTTTGTACTCGATGTCATATTGGTGTGCCCCTAGGAAAAGGGACCACCTCTGCAGCCGTTGTGCTGTCATTATCGGGACGCCCTTCTGAGGGTTGAAAATGGATACAAAAGGTCGATGATCAGTTAGTAGAGTAAATTTCTGACCGTGCAGGTAGTGATTGAACTTCTTCACCCCCCACACCAGGCTGAGGGCCTCTCTGTCAATCTGGGCGTAGTTATGCTCGGCTGAAGTTAACGAGCATGACGCAAAAGCTATCGGCCTCTCTGAACCATCAAGGAATTTATGTGACAGTACCGCTCCAATGCCGTAGGGAGACGCATCACACGCCAGTCTTATCGGTAGTGATGGGTTGTAGTGAGCCAATACTTCTCTTGAAGTGATTAGGTCTTTACTCTTCTGAAAGGCCCGCTTACATTCATCGCTCCATTTCCATGCTACTCCAGTTTGTAGTAGGGCATTCAGTGGGTGCAGAATTGTGGACAAATTCGGCAAAAACTTATGGTAGTAATTCACCAATCTGAGGAATGACCTCAGTTGCGACACATTTTCAGGTGCTGGAGCCTTAACTACCACTTCAATTTTGTCAGGGGACTTATGTAACCCCTCTTCATCAATCACGTGGCCACAATACGATATCTGTTTCTTAAAAAACTCGCACTTGGGGCGATTGTGTCGTAGCCCATGTTCTCTTTGTATAGTGAGCACCTGCTCTAGGTTGGCAAGGTGTTCACTGACATCTTCACCTGTCACTAGGATGTCGTCCAAGTAACACTGAGTCCCCGGAATCCCTTGCAGGACTTGTTCCATCGCTCTTTGCCATATCGCCAGAGCTGATGCTACTCCGAATACCAGTCGATTATACTGGTAAAGACCTTTGTGAGTGTTTATCGTGAGATACTTCCTAGAGGATTCTTCAACCTCCATCTGCAAATATGCTTGTGCTAGGTCAATTTTTGTAAAACGCTTCCCTCCAGATAGTGAGGTGAAAATATCTTCTATCCTCGGGAGAGGATACTGTACTGTGTGAAGGATTGGGTTCTCCGTCACCTTGAAGTCCCCACAGATGCGAACCTTCCTTGGCTCCTCAGACTTATTGTTTAACGTTTTCTTCATGACAGGAATGATGGGTGTCGCCCACTCGCTCCAGTCTACCTTAGATAACACGCCTGCATTCTCCAGATTCTCCAGCTCTGCCTCGACGGCTGGGCGAATTGCATACGGTACCGGTCTTGCTTTGAAAAACTTGGGAATTGCATTCTCTTCTATTTTTATCAAGGCGGTTACGCCTTTAAGAGTTCCCAGTTCTTGTTGAAATACCTCTTTGGCGTTAGCTAAGATTTTTGACAATCGTCCAGGTGTGACGTCGTCATCCTTTTTACCAGCCACCGTCAGTGCCTGAATGGAGTGCCAGTCTAAACTTATCTTTCTGATCCATTCACGTCCCAATAACAGTGGTCCACCATCTTGCAGTATGTACAGATACAATTTCTATATTTCCTTGCCATTGTATTCGACAGGCACCCTTATTTTCCCTCTGGAGTATACTTTCTGCCCCGTATATGTCTTCAAGACAATGGATGTCTCTTTCAAGGGTATGTGTGAGAATAGCCGCTCGTAGTCTCGTCGATTCATGACGGTCAGGGCTGATCCTGTATCCAAATCCATTTTGACTTGGGACCCTGCTATCGTGAGGGTGACCCAAATGGTTCGGTGATCCTCTTTTGCGATTACGTTGTGAAGTTTGAGACAGCTTAGTCTCTTGTTCCCGGATTCACTATCCCTCTTCTGGTCTTCGGAACTACTGTCTGTCATCTTTTGTACTTTCCTGTACTGTTCCTTAGTAGCCTTTTTGTTGTCGTTAGTCTTCTTCCCAGACCTGCAAACTCGTGCAATGTGTCCCATCTTTCCGCATTGCCTGCATATTTTGTCCTTGGACCAGCAGTCCTTCTGGTCATGGGCTGTTCTGCCGCAGTGATAACATTTTTCAAATCCCCGTGTCATTTTGTGGGTGCCGTATTCCTGTGGCTTTTGCTGTATTTCCGCAGCTCCCCTTGCTGCTGCTTCGTACGATACTGCCACGCTGAAAGCCTTATCTAGCATCAGCTCTTTCTCTGAGAGTAACCTCATCTGGGTTCCTTCACTCAGGAGTCCACAGACAAATTTGTCCCATAGAGTATCTTTCAGTCCTGCTCCGAACTGGCAGTGCTTTGATAGCTTGCGTAGTTCCGTAAGGTAATCAGCATTGCTCTCATCTTTATGCTGATTTCTCCTGTGGAATTTAAATCTTTCTGCTATCAGCAGCGGTGTAGGATTTAGGTGTTCCTGTAGGATATCAACAATTTCATTAAAACTCTTCGCCATCGGTTTGGCTGGAGTGATCAGGTTCCGCAATAGGCCGTACGTTCTTGCGCCCATTAAGTTTAGTAGTACCGATGCCTTTTTCTCATCGGCTACTTCGTTTGCCTTGCAATATACTTCGACTCTTTCCACATATGTGGTCCAGTCTTCTATTGCATTATCGAAGGCAGTGATATTGCCAGTCTTCGGCATCTTGGAAATCTAAGATGGTGCCTCCCGCGCTTTGCCTTCTTCCCCGATTTAACAAAATGGCACCTCCCGCGCTTTGCCTTCTTCCCCGCTGGATTAAGATGGCGCCTCCCGCGCTTTCTGTCTTCTCCGCTGCTGCTAGCGCTGTTGCTGGCATTTTTATGCCTTGATGGTGACGCCCTATGGTCTTTGCGCACTTCCCCCCGCGCTGCTGCTAACGCCGCTCTCCGCGGTTCCCGTGGCGAACTGCAGCTCCTCGCGGCTTTCTGCGCTTCTAATTTCTTTTATTTTCCCGTCATCAGAGCAAGCCTATGGGACACTTTCCTCCCTCTTCTCAGGTCTGTACGCTGCCCGGCTTCGTAGCACCGGCCGCGCCCTGTGTGCTCCACCCGCTCTCTCTCTCTCCTCTTCCGGACAATGCTGCTTGGCCCCGTTGAAAAGCCACCCGATCGAGCTCTAGCCCACCGCAGCCCAGGAAGGATCAGTGTACTACCTGCCACCAGCCCGAGTAGCTGAAACACCATAGACAGGATAACGAAGCCCTGCGCTCGACAGCCTCTCCTGCAAATCTTCAACTCCGATGAATCAGAGGCGGTTGCCCATGGTCGACACCCGTTTCTTCTGTTTGTTTTTTTTCTCTCTTCCTTCTGGCCTCGACCTCTAACAACTTCGCTTCAGGGATGGATCCCCATGAGGTGGTGCAGAACTGTAGGTAAGTTCGGATCTGCTCGTCGCCAGTATTATGTCCGTGTGTAATTGAGACACGGACTGCAGGAGTTGGTTACAACAGGTCTTTACTGAGTGGAGACAAAACTGGAATTACTATGCAAAGTTACTACACAGGCTTATATACAGGGGTGATCACTACTGGTACTGCAGTATACAGGGGCTGCAGAATATAGTTCCTTCAGCAAAGTACATACACTACAGGGTCGGTCCGGGGTCAGCAGTCGGGTGGGGCGGGGGGAGAGAGAGGATTGGCGGGGGTTGTTGCAGGATCGGCAGCGGATCGGGGATTGGCAGGCGATGGGGAGTGGCCGGGATCACGGGGGCCGGGGGATCAGGGATCGCGGAGGAGTGGGTGGGTGGGGTTTGGCCAGGGATCGTGGGGGGTGGCGGAGAAGCGCCAAGGGGCTGGAGGATCGGGGCCAGCCACGGGAGGGTCGTGACTTGCCTCATCATCATCGTTGCGGGGGGATGGCCTGGGGGTGGGGGGAGGCCTGGGTGGGGGGAAGCCTGGGAATGCGATCGGAGGCCTCGTTGTGGGGGGGGTCTATGATCCTGGGGGTGGGTTAGACAGGGACCGTGGATCCAGGAGGTGGGTATAAAGCCACTTACCTCCTGAATGCAGCAGTCCCTGCCTCTGTTTAACTGCCAGGTTTCACGAATTGTGTAAAACCCGTCCCCAGGCAGTCAAATTCAAAATGGAGACGTTAAAAGATGCTTCCAGCCTCATTACAATATTTAAATTGAGGTAACGCCCCCTGGGAGCGGGTTGGTCACCCGCCGCCCCCATCCCTCTTCTGGCAAAACCGGAAGCGGGCAGGTTGGAGGCGGGATCAGGTCGGGATTCCCATTTTTAACAATTTAACTGCCCCCACTCTCCAAACCCACACGTTTTTTTTAATGGGAAAATTCCGGCCCATCTTCCGCCTTTAGCGCCACTGGGAAGCACCAACTTTTTCGCAAATAAGCTAAAGATGGCATCTGAAGGCACCCTTTGAGGGCAAAGCCTAGAAATGACTGTTGGTGATGTTAGTTGATGAAGCCTTAACCTGTTCATACGGCATTCCTCTGTCCACTACTTTAACAGAGATGTTGACCCGCTTAAAACAAACTGGTCAATTATTTGGGTTTAAAATAGTGAACAGAGGAACATCTCATGAATGGGTTAAAAGCTCGTCCGCTATTATACCCAACAGTCATTTTCATTCCTCCAGTTTACTGGTTAACCTGTTTACACAACTCTTCTTTGTGAGTTATTTTAAACACAGTTGTGTAAAATAAATGGATTGACGGCCATTAGAATAACGCACACAGGAGTTTTACACAATTGCTACATAAAATACAAGTAGGCGTTGTTATTGTGTGTATGTATTTAAACATTCTACGTTGCTGCTCTTGTAAGGTGTCTTACTTCCTGCTATACAGTATAATTGGACTGCATCACCACTGAAGAGATTTGGCAAATTAAAGTCAAACCCTTATTAGGCTGTAATGCTGTCAATGCTGATATATTGTGTTGGCAAAATGGTTCCCGGATGGTCAAATATCCTGTTACATGGTCTGCTCAGAGGAGCTCTTTTGAAGCTAATTATCAGAGGCACAGGATTGGGTTGAAAATGGATACAGGTCTTGTCCTGTCCCACTACCATCTCTTTTGTCATTTAATCTCTCCTGCCTTCCATCATATCACAGGCCTCCCCTTTTGTTCTTTCCTGCCCTCCCCTCTTTCCCTGCCCCTGCACTTGCTTAAAAACCCGTTACATCTCTAACTTTTTCCAGTTCTGGTGAAAGGTCATCGACCTGAAACATTAACCCTGTATCTCTCTCTCCACAGATGTTGCCTGACCTGCTGAGAGTTTCCAGCATTTTCTGTTTTTATTTCAGATTTCCAGCATCCACAGTATTTTGCTTTTGTACTGGTCTTATTTCTTCTGAATAGTGACCAGGATTCAATTTAACAAAGCAGCTCGGTGCTGTAATAGTGAGATGTTAGGTGGGGGGGTGAAGTCAAGTGGACTGAAGAGCCTGTTTCACTGGATGGATGGATGGACGGATGGACGGATGGACGGATGGAGAGACAGACAGACAGGCAAATGGGCAGACAGATAAACGGATAGACAGAAAGAAAGACAGAAAGAAAGACAGGAAGAAAGGCAGACAGGACAGACGAACATTATATAGCACCTTTCATGACCTGAGGACGTCCCTAAATCGCTTTACAGCCAATGAAGTACTTTCTGAAGTGTAGTCACTGTTGTAATTAGGAAACGCGGCGGCCAATTTGTGCACAGCAAGCTCCCACAAACAGCAATGCGATAATGACCAGATATTGCATGGGATAAACATTGGGCAGGACACTGGGAAGAACTTTCCTTCTCTTCTTCAAAATAGTGCCATGGGATCTTTTATGTGCACTTGGGAGGGTAGACAGGGACTCAGTTTAACATTTTATCTGAAAGATGGCGCCGCCAACAGTGCAGCATGCCCTCAGCACTGCACTGGGAGTGTCAGCCTAGATTTTTGTGCTCAAGTCTCTGGAGTGGGACTTGAACCCACAACCTTCTGACTCAGAGGCGAGAGCGCTACCCACTGAAGCCTCTTTAGTTGCTTCAAAATTCACTCTTTCCGTCCTCCCCGCCCCCCGCAAGGGAAGTGGCCATTTTACATGTGTGAACCTGGAAAGCAATTGCGGTAAGCTATTCAGTCATGGGAGGATCGCACTTAACTCAAATCCTGTCCACAGACATAAACTTCCCAGAGGAAACAATAGATCGTGATCAGAAGCAGAAAGCCTGACTGATTTTTGTCCCTCTATATTTGAACTTGCTTGCGGTTCACTGTAATTCAAGATTGAATGAAAAAGGCATAACTTTAATAAAGATTAAAACAATTTCATACACCACAGCTCTGCCTCGACTCAGCAACTTCATCTTGCAGACTCAGAGATGGCGCAGTCTGGATTGAACTAATCAACCTAAATAGTATTGTTAGCTACCAGTCGTGTAAGTTAGATTCAGCTCCTTAATAATCAAATAGAAATGAAATATGGACAATAGTGTCCACAAGCTTGCTATAAGCTTTCCATAGCCTGGGGCAGTACACGGGATATACTGCTTACTCAATCATCTGCCAATTGTGATTTGAAATGCTTCTATATTGATTTTAGTTTGCACAGATACTCGGTCCCTTTTTGTTACTGGTGTTCTCAATTAAGGAATTATAAAATTCTCACCCCTGTCTACAAATCCCTCCATGGCCTCGACACTGCCTACCGCTGTAACCACCTCCAGCCCTACAACCCTCCGAGATCTCTGCGCTCCTCCAATTCTGGCCTTTTCCCTCATCCCCCGATTTTCATCGCTCCACCATTGGCGGCCGTGCCTTCAGCTGCCTGGACCCTGAGCTCTGAAATTCCCGCCCTAAACTGCTCTCCTCCTTTAGGACGCTCTTAAAACCTACCTCTTTGACCAAGTCTATCTTAATATCTTCTTTTGCGGCTCGGTGTCAAATTTTGTCTGATAATGCTCCTGTGAAACGCCTTGGGACGTTTTATGAGGTGCGAGTTGGATAGGATGGATTGGGGAATGTTACTTAAAGGGTTGATGGTGAATAGGCAATGGCAAACATTTAAAGATCGCATGGATGAACTACTGAATCTGTTCATCCCAGTTTGGCATAAATATAAAACAAAAAAGGTGACTCAACCGTGGCTAACAAGGGAAATTAGGGATAGCATAAGATCGAAGGAGAGGACATATAAATTGGCCAAAAAAAGCAGCAAACCTGAGGATTGGGAGCTGTTTAGGATTCAGCAAAGGAGGACAAAGTGATTTAATAAGAGGGGGAAAATAGAGTATGAGAGTAAGCTTACAGGGAACATAAAAACTGACTGTAAAAGCTTCTATAGATATGTGAAGAGAAAAAGATTGGTGAAATCAAGCGTAGGTCCCTTGCAGTCAGAATCAGGGAAATTTATAATGGGGACAAAGACATGGCAGACCAATTAAATACATACTTTGGTTCTGTCTTCACAAAGGAGGACACAAATAAACTCCTAGAGATGTCAGGGAACATAGGGTCTAATGAGAGGGAGGAACTGAATGAAATCAGCATTTGTAGGGAAATGGTGTTAGGGAAATTGACGGGATTGAAGGCCGATAAATCCCCAGGGCCTGATAATCTACATCCTAGGGTACTTAAGGAAGTGGCCCTAGAAATAGTAGATGCATTGCTGGTCATCTTCCAAAATTCTACAGACACTTGAACAGTTCCCATGGATTGGAGGGTAGCTAATGTTACCCCACTATTTAAAAAAGGTGGTAGAGAAAAAATCGGGAATTATAGACCGGTAAGCCTGATATCGGTAGTGGGGAAAATGCTAGAGTCCATTATAAAACATGTAATAGCAGAGCAATTGGAAAACAGTGACAGGATCGGAAAAAGTCAACATGGATTTACAAAAGGTAAATCATGCTTGACTAATCTATTGGAATTTTTTGAGGATGTAACTGGTAGAATAGATAAGGGAGAACCAGTGGATGTGGTGTATTTGCACTTTCAGAAGGCTTTCGATAAGGTCCCGCATAAGAGACATAATGCAAAGTTAAAGCACATGGGATTGGGGTTAAGGTACTGACTTGGATAGAAAACTGGTTGGCAGACAGGAAGCAAAGAGTTGGAATAAACGGGTCTTTTTCCGAGTGGAAGGCAGTGACTAGTGGGGTACCACAGGGATCGGTGCTAGGACCCCAGTTATTCACAATATATATTAATGATCTAGATGAGGGAACTAGATGTAATATCTCCAAGTGTGCAGACAACACAAAGCTGGGTGGGGGTGTGTGCTGTGAGGAGGATGCCGAGAAAATCTAGTACGATTTGGACAGGTTGGGTGATTGGGCAGATGCATGGCAGATGCAGTATAATGTGAATAAATGTGAGGTTATCCACTTTGGTGGCAAAAACAGGAAGGCAGATTATTATCTGAATGGCAATAGATTGGGAAAAGGGGAAGGGCAACGAGACCTGGGTGTCCTTGTGCACCAGTCGCTGAAGGTAAGCATGCAGGTGCAGCAGGCGGTTAAGAAGACAAATGGTATGCTGGGCTGGTCTTCATAGCGAGAGGATTCGAGTACAGGAGCAAGGATGTCTTGCTGCAGTTGTACAGGGTCTTAGTGAGACCACACCTTGAGTATTGTGTGCAGTTTTGGTCGCCTTATCTGAGGAAGGATGTTCTTGCCATGGAGGGAGTGCAGCGAAGATTCACCAGACTGATACCTGGGATGGCAGGAATGAAGTATGAAGAGAGATTGGGCCAATTAGGCTTATATTCGCTAGAGTTTAGAAGAATGAGAGGGGATCTCATTGAAACTTATAAAATTCTAACAAGACTAGACAGACTAGATGCAGGAAGGCTGTTCCCGATGGCGGGGGAGTCCAGAACCAGGGGTCACAGTCTAAGGATAAGGGGTAAGCCATTTAGGACTGAGATGAGGAGGAATTTCTTCACCCAGAGAGTGGTGAACCTGCGGAATTCTCTACCATAGAAGACAGTTGAGGCCAATTCATTAAATATATTCAAGAAGGAGTTAGATATATTTCTTAAGGCTAAGGGGGATCAAGGGATATGGGGAGAAAGCCGGGACAGGGTACTGAATTTGGATGATCAGCCATGGTCGCATTGAATTGCGGAGCAGGCTCGAGGGGCCGAGTGGCCTACTCCTGCTCCTATCTTCTATGTTTCTATGTTACTACTTTAAAGGCGCTATATAAATGCAACTTGTTATTGTTCTAGTGAAATTGATTTGTGCAGAACTGAACAGGTAGTGAAGTAAGGGAACATCTACAATCGCTATTATGACACCATCTCCAGACCTGCGATAACGAGATTTATTATAACTCCCATAACTCTGCAGTGTGGGGAGTAAACCTGGGTCATCCTTTGCCTGTATGGTTTAGTTCCACACCGAGTAGTGAATTTACCAAACTGAGCCATCGATTACATAGAGGTACATGGGCCGGAATTTTCTTGTACAATCTTGTTGTACGAGGCCCCTTGGGCCGAAGCGATCATAATATGATAGAATTCTTCATTAAGATGGAGAATGAAGTAGTTGACTCAGAGACTAGGGTCCTGAATTTAAATAAAGGAAACTACGATGGTCTGAGGTGCAAGTTGGGTAGGATTGAATGGGGAATGTCACTCAAAGGGTTGACGGTGGATAGGCAATAGCAAACATTCAAAGACTGCATGGATGAACTACATAATTTGTTTATCCCAGTTTGGCATAAAAATAAAACAAAAAAGGTGACTCAACCGTGGCTAACAAGAGAAATTAGGGATAGCATAAGATCCAAGGAGAGGACATATAAATTGGCCAGAAAAAGCAGTAAACCTGAGGATTGGGAGCAGTTTAGGATTCAACAAAGGAGGACAAAGGGATTAATTAAGAAGGGGAGAATAGAATATGAGAGTAAGCTTGCAGGGAACATAAAAACTGACTGTAAAAGCTTTTATAGATATGTGAAGAGAAAAAGATTGGTGAAGTCAAGCATAGGTCCCTTGCAGTTAGAATCAGGGGAATTTATAATGGGGAACAAAGAAATGGCAGACCAATTAAATACATATTTTGGTTCTGTCTTCACAAAGGAGGACACAAATAAACTCCCAGAGATGTCAGGGAACATAGGGTCTGATGAAAGGGAGGAACTGAAAGAAATCAGTATTTGTAGGGAAATGGTGTTAGGGAAATTGATGGGATTGAAGGCTGATAAATCCCCAGGGCCTGATAATCTACATCCTAGGGTATTAAGGAAGTGGCCCTAGAAATAGTAGATGCATTGCTGATCATCTTCCAACATTCGATGGAATATGGAACAGTACCCATGGATTGGAGGGTAGCTAATTTTACCCCACTATTCAAAAAAGGTGGTAGAGAGAAAATGGGGAATTATAGACCGGTAAGCCTGACATCGGTAGTGGGGAAAATGCTAGAGTTCATTATAAAAGATGTAATAGCAGAGCACTTGGAAAACAGTGACAGGATCGGACAAAGCCAACATGGATTTACAAAAGGTAAAGCGTGCTTGACTAATCTACTGGAATTTTTTGAGGATGTAACTGGTAAAATAGATAAGGGAGAATCAGTGGATGTGGTGTATTTGGACTTTCAGAATGCTTTCGATAAGGTCCCGCATAAGAGATTAGTGTGTAAGGTTAAGGCACATGGGAATGGGGGCAAGGTATTGACTTGGATAGAGAACTGGTTGGCAGACAGAAAGCAAAGAGATGGAATAAACGGGTCTTTTTCCGAGTGGCAGGCAGTGATTGGTGGGTTACCGCAGGGATCAGTCCTTGGGCCCCAGCTATTCACAATATATATTAATGATCTAGACAAGGGAACTAGATGTAATATCTCCAAGTTTGCAGATGACACAAAGCTGGGTGGGTGTGTGTGCTGTGAGGAGGATGCTGAGAAACTCCAGGATGATTTGGACAGGTTGGGTAATTGGGCAGAAGCATGGCAGATACAGTATAATGTGGATAAATGTGAGGTTATCCACTTTGGTGGCAAAAACAGGAAGGCAGATTCTTATCTGAATGGCAATAGATTGGGAGAAGGGGAAGTGCAACGAGACCTGGGCATCCTTGTGCAGCAGTCGCTGAAGGTAAGCATGCAGGTGCAGCAGGCGGTTAAGAAGGCAAATGGTATGTTGGCCTTCACAGAATCACAGAATCACAGAAACCCCACAGTGCAGATAGAGGCCATTTCGGCCCATCGAGCCTGCACCGACACATATCCCACCCGATCCCCGTAACCCCTACACCAACACGTAACCCCACGTATTTAATCCCCTAACACTAAGGGTCAATTTATCATAGCCAATCAACCTATCCCGCACATCTTTGGACTGTGGGAGGAAACCGGAGCACCCGGAGGAAACCCACGCAAACACGGGGAGAATGTGCAAACTCCACACAGACAGTGAGTAGTGTTATGTATTGTGTTAGGACTCAGAACCCAGAGATTCAAACATGAAGTGCTTTATTGGAAGGAAAGTAAGTTCTGGAAAGTTCCGAACAAAGAGAGCTAAACTTAACCGAGAACACCCAACCATTTATCTCCTGTGACAGCGCCACCACAGGTGGGAGGAGAACACACAATACATAACATTTAGGAGCAAAGATATCTTGCTGCAGTTGTACAGGGCCTTGGTGAGACCACACCTTGAGTATTGTGTGCAGTTTTGGTCGCCTTATCTGAGGAAGGATGAACTTGTCATGGAAGGAGTTCAGCAAAGATTCACCAGGCTGATACCTGGGATGGCAGGAATGACGTATGAGGAGAGATTGGGTCGATTGGGCTTATACTCGCTGGAGTTTAGAAGAATGAGAGGGGATCCCATTGAAACTTATAAAATTCTAACAGGACTAGACAGACTAGATGCAGGAAGGCTGTTCCCGATGGCGGGGGAGTCCAGAACCAGGGGTCACAGTGTAAGGATAAGGGGTAAGCCATTTAGGACTGAAATGAGGAGGAATTTCTTCACCCAGAGAGTGGTGAACCTGTGGAATTTTCTACCACAGAAGACAATTGAGGCCAATTCATTAAATATATTCAAGAAGGAGTTAGATATATTTCTTAAGGCTAAGGGGACCAAGGGATATGGGGAGAAGGCAGGGAAAGGGTACTGAATTTGGATGATCAGCCATGATCGCATTGAATGGCGGAGCAGGCTCGAGGGGCCGTATGGCCTACTCCTGTTCCTATCTTCTGTGTTTCTATGTTTCTTCGGGGAGGCCGGTTGGGGGGCGGGGAGCCTCCGAGGTGGGCGGGAATCCCAGGAGGCGGTGTTTCCCCCAGGCCCTGCCGACTTTACTGGCAGGCCCTAATTTGAATACGAGGCCTCAGTTTCACGCCTGCAGTCAGCCAGATTAAGACGGCAGGCCTCAGTTGCAAGGGATCGGTCCGGGGGCGGGATCACAGGACAGGGTTCGGCAAACGGCCAGAGGTGGCGGGGCGGTTTCGGGAATCCGGAGGGGGGGAATCGGGGATCGGGAAGGGGGAGAGATGATCGACGGCGGCAGGATCGGTAGGGGATCAGGGATTGGGAGGACGGGGATTGGCACATTGAGCAGGGATCGCGGGGGGGGTGTTGAGGATCGTGCGGGGGTGGGGGGGGGGTGAGGAGGACCGGGACTGGCCTCATCATCATCGTTGGGGGAGGGGAGGCCTGGGGGGGGTGGGTGGTTGATCGGCGTCCTCGTTGGGGTCTCTGATCGCGGGGGATGTGTATGGTCAGAACCCTGGATCCCGGAGGTAGGTATAAAGCCACTTATCTCCTGGATCCAGCAGTCCCCGCCTCTGCTTAACGGCCGGGTTTCACGAATTGTGACCCGCCCCCAGGCAGTTAAACACAAAATGGACGGGGAAAATAGAGGCTTCCAGGCTCATTACAATATTTAAATTGACATTCCGCCCCCCTGGGAGCGGGTTGGTGGCCCGTCCCTGTCCCGTCTCTGGCAAAACCGGAAGTGGGCGGGTTGGAGGCAGGATCAGATCGGGAATCCCACTTTTAACAATTTAACTGCCCCCACGCTCCAAACCCACCAGTTTATTTTTCATGGGAAAATTCCGGCCGCAGTATTTACAGCACAGAAACATAATTATGCTCGAGATGGGCCTCCTCCCACCCTTACGACAACAAAATACTGCGGATGCTGGAAATCCAGAATAACAACAGAAAATGCTGGAAAAACTCAGTAGGCCAGGCAGCATCCGTGGTGAGAGAAACAGAGTTAACATTTCAGGTTGAAACCCTGATGAAGGGTCCCAGACCTGAAACGTTGACTCTATTTCTCTCTCCACGGATGTTGCCTGGCCTGCTGAGTTTTTCCAGCATTTTCTGTTGTTATTTCTCCTCCCACCCTTCTTAATCTCACCCCATCAACATAATAGAAACATAGAAACACAGAAGATAGGAGCAGGAGTAGGCCATTCGGCCCTTCGAGCCTGCTCCGCCATTCAACGAGATCATGGCTGATCATCCAAACCCTAGCACCCGGTCCCTACACCGACAGCCATCCCACCCAAGCCCTATCCCCGTAACCCTGTAACCCCACGTATTTAATCCCCCCCTAACACTAAGGGCCAATTTTTTTTGTCATGGCCAATCAACCTAACCCGCACATCTTTCTATTCCTTTCTCCCTCATGTGTTTATCCAGCTTCCCCTTAAACGTATCTATACTATTCGCCTCAACCACTCCCTGTGGTAGCGAGTTCCACATTCTCACCGCTCTCTGGGTAAAGAAGTTTCTCCTGAATTCCTGTTGGATTTATTAGTGACTGTCTTATATTTTTGGCCCTTAGTTCCGGTCTCCCCTGCAAGTGGAAACATCTTCTCTAAGTCTACCCTATCAGACCCTTTCGTCATCTTAAAGACCTCGATCGGGTCACCCCTCAGCCTCCTCTTTTCTCGAGAAAGGAGCCCCAGTAATACTTTTGCAGAGCCTCTGGCGAGTGAGCTGTGAAAGGAATGCAAATTCGGAGCTCGCTTTAAGCAGAATCAATTATTCATAGGACCAATACACAAAGTGCTGATTTCTGCTCCTTGAAGCCTTTTAGTCTGATTCTGGAATCACACTTTGAAATTAAGTTAGGTTCATATCAAATGAGAAATTGGGGACTCCATGAATGATGTTTCAGATTTAAGCAGGCAGCGAGGGATGTAATCAAGAGATCCCACTAAACGTTGCCAAACTACATTTTCAGAACAACTGCTGGACATTTTTGACAATGTACGATTGTTTCTCCATTCTTCTGTGAGAGTCTTTGAGATCACAGAGTGAACTAGCAGCGAGGGAGGCCTTTGACCCCATTTAGGGTATCCTTCTGCAGGGATCTGCTGTCTCACCCGTCACAGGCCTAACATCATACATGCCAACCTGGAAAACTAGCAAAAATCTCACCAACAGTTTCAATAAAAAGTTGACACAGACCCCAAAATGTTGTTAACTCAAGTATATACCTCTGGAGCTTACTGTCAACAAGGGCAGACGTCGACGACGAAGTCCAACACCGCCTTCAGTGTGCCAGTGCAGCCTTCGGTCGCCTGAGCAAGAGAGTGTTTGAAGACCAGGACCTCAAACCCGGCACTAAGCTCATGGTCTACAGAGCAGCAGTGACAACTGCCCTGCTGTATGCTTCAGAGACATGGACCATGTCCAGCAGGCACCTCAAAGCACTGGAGAGGTACCACCAACGCTGCCTCCGCAAGATCCTGCAAATCCATTGGCAGGATAGGTGTACCAACGTCAGTGTTCTTGCTCAGGCCAACATCCCCAGCATCGAAGCTTTGACCACGCTCGATCAGCTCCGATGGACGGCTCACATTGTCCGCATGCCCGATACGAGACTCCAAAAACAAGCGCTCTACTCGGAGCTCCAGCACGGCAAGAGAGCCCCAGGTGGGCAGAGGAAACGCTTCAAGGACACCCTCAAAGCCTCCTTGAAAAAGTGTAACAGCCCCATCGACACCTGGGCATCCCTGGCCCAAGACCGCACAAAGTGGAGGAGAAGCATCTGGGAAGGCGCCGAACACCTCAAGTCTCTTCGCCCGGAGCAAGCGGAAGCCAAGCGCAAACAGCGCAAGGAGCGCGCGACAACCCAAGCACCCCACCCACCCGCCCCTTCAACCACCGTCTGCCCCACCTGTGACAGAGACTGTCGGTCCCGCATTGGACTCATCAGTCACATGAGAACTCATTTTTAATGTGGAAGCAAGTCATCCTCGGTTCCGAGGGACTGCCTAAGATGAGAACCTGTTCATGTGTAAAGTTAGAGTTTCGCAGGCTTTGTAACTTAAGCTGTAAATATACTCAACGTTCCTACACTTGCAGTGGTAGAAAGGGGGCTCTTTAAGATGGTCTATTGTGGAGTAGGGGTACTCAATGTGTGGCATCAACTTAAACAGAGCTCATCCACTATCTGAGGCCAATAGGTATAGTATGGCAAGTTTACGAAGTGTGGTAGGAGGGAGGCCTCCTTCTTCTTCTTCTTAGGCAGTCCCTCGGAACCGAAGATGACTTGCTTCCACATTAAAAATGAGTTCTCAGGTGACTGATGAGTCCAATGCGGGACCTAGGCCTAGAAATTGGGTTGGGGTGCCAAAGTGGCGCAAAAGTCGGCTAAGCGCAGGATTTAGCGCAGCGGTCGGAGTGATACCGATCGCCAGAAATTCAGTTTCAGTGCCGCTCGAGGGACACGGGGCGAGGCTCGAGGCGCTCCGCGTCCCTCTTGGGGCGCTGAAACTGATTATCGCAGCGCAGCGTGCCGCAGCGCCACATGCTGCGGCATGGCACACTGCGGTACTGCAGGCCTTCCTCCCACTGTTAAGGGGGAGGTGCCTGCAACAGCGCGATCCCCGATCGCGAGTGCCGGCAAATGAGCCCGGCACCAAGGAGAAGTGCCGGGCTCTCGGGAAACAGCCGGCAATGTCGCGGGGGGGGGGTTAGGAGGCCGGGGACGGAGGTGCTGGCAGGCGGCCGCCAAAAAAGCGGCCGCCCCGCACCTCCACCTTAACTTGCACCGCTGCCGGCACAGTAAGGCCCCGTGAACCGGGCGCGGGTAGCGAACGGCGCAACTGCGGCGTTCGCTACCAAATATCGGGAACGGGGCACGAATGGGGCGCTGCGCACACCGATGACGTCATCGGTGGCGGCGCAGCGCAAATGCCTAACGCCACCATTAGTGCCCCTACTGAATATCGCCGGAGACGCAGCCAGTGGCGCTACAGCCAATGACTGCCTCTTTAGGCGCTAACAGCTGGCGCTACTCACCCAATTTCTCCCCCCTACAGTCCCTGTCACAGGTGGGGCAGACGGTGGTTGAAGGGGCGGGTGGGTGGGTGGGGTGCTTGGGTTGACGCGCGCTCCTTGCGCTGCCTGCGCTTGTCTTCCACTTGCTCCCGACGAAAAGACTCGAGGTGTT
This sequence comes from Somniosus microcephalus, assembly GCF_052327205.1. Lineage (NCBI taxonomy): Eukaryota > Metazoa > Chordata > Chondrichthyes > Squaliformes > Somniosidae > Somniosus > Somniosus microcephalus. The sequence goes on from NC_140992.1 coordinate 17,674,060, forward strand.
CGGCGCCCTCCCGGATGCTTCTCCTCCACTTTGTGTGGTCTTGGGCCAGGGATTCCCAGGTGTCGGTGAGGATGTTGCAATTTTTCAAGGAGGCTTTGAGGGTGTCCTTGAAAAAGCCTCAAAGCCTCCTTGGAAAAGTGTAACATCCCCTCAAAGGAGGGAGACCAGCCAGGAAAGCATTGGAATGGTTTAAACAAGACCAAAACTGTACTCTCAAGGAACATCCTGAACTTTTTCCACAGTTAAGGCGTGTTGTTGGAACTCGAATCTGTATTCGCTCCAATGACATTCCCACAGGAACCAGCTACAGGGAGTAATTCAGTGCTTTGACGCCCCCTACAGGAGAACGGTAATAAAGCGCACAAGGCACAATGCAGCATCTGCAACAGGCATGTGCTGTAAAAACCGTCATCCCACTGCTGTGTGGGGATCATGCTGTGCGCTAATTGGCTGCCACATGTGCTCACATAACAAGCTACTGACTTCTGCAGTAATTCATTGCATGCGAAGGCATTTCGAAACATTTCTGAGAGACATGCACTGGGCACAACCTAACACACAAAGAAAGATGATTAGAGATTAAAGATTAATTAAAGCACCGATCCTGATAATGGGCAGGAATGCCAATATATGTGTTCTATGCACTTTCTTTCATGGGTATGTGTAGTGTATGTGCTTTAAGTCAGAACTACTTTTTACAGCTCCTGTATACTGTAGTACCGGCAGTGACCACACCGGTACATAAGCTGTGCGCATGCCTCTGTACCCCAGTCTAGAGATGACCCTCCTCCAGTAAAGACCTGTTGTTTGTTTATGTACAGCATCCGTGTAATTATTTATCCACTGAATCACGGATCTAACAGTGGCGACGAGTGTTGATGCGAATCAACCTGCAACATAAAAAAAAAATTTTTTTTAAATAGTCGAGTCCAGGAACACGGGCGTCGACCGCGAGCAACCGCCCAGCAGTCAGGCAGAGATCTAACTTCGCTGGGGAGGCTGTGGAGAGCCGGGCTTGGTTCCCCAGCCACAACGAGCAGTAATAGACCGACGACAGGTCCAGAGCAGACCCTTCCCGAGCAGCGGCGGCTGGAGCCGACTGACGGCAGAGAGAGAGAGCCGGGCAGCATCGACGGGGTAAGAAAGAGGGTGAAGAGAGCAGGGCGCAGCCGGGGGTTAATCACCAAGCGGCGTCGAGGAAAAATACTGCAAACCGGAGAGAGAGAGGGTAAGAAACAGCCGGGTTCTAGACGGAGCGGCGTCGACAAATATCAAGAGAAGAACGCGCAGAGCACAGCCAGGGATCACAGGCTGATCAGGGTCCGCGGGGCGAGCGCGGGAAGGAAGGAAAGCGCGGGAGATGCCATTTTGGTCCAGCGGAGAAGAAGGGGAAGCGCGGGAGGTGCCATTGGGGATAGTTAATGCACAACCAAGGATGCCGAAGAGTGGCAGTATCTCTACATTCGACAATGAAGTCAAAGATTGGGCGACATATGTGGAACGTATTGAGGTGTACTGCAGGGCGAATGAAGTGCCAGATGCTAATAAAGCACTGGTTCTGTTAAATTCCATGGGTGCAAAAACTTATGGGTTACAGCGAAATCTAATAACCCCAGAGAAGCCGGTAAACAAGAATTTCGAAAGCATAGTAGAAATCCTACAGGACCACTTAAAGCCCACACCGCTGCTGATAGCAGAACGATTTAAGTTCCATAAAAGGAACCAACACAAAGACAAAAGCAATGCTGAGTACCTGACGGAATTGCGCAAGCTATCGAAATACTGCCAGATTGGAGCGGGACTAGCAGACACGTTAAGGGACAAGTTTGTGTGTGGGCTACAAAGTGAAGGAACCCAGAAACGGCTTCTATCAGAAAAGGACCTTAAGCTGGACAAAGCGTTCAATATGGCAGTATCACACGAAGCAGCGGCAAGGGGCGCTGCAGAGATACAACGGAGACCGCAAGAATATGCCACCAACAAAATGACCTATTGAACAGGGAAGTGCCATTGCTGCGGCAGAACAACACATGACCAGAAAGATTGTTGGTTCAAGGACCAAGTGTGCAGACAGTGTGGGAAAGCAGGACACATAGCAAGAATCTGCAGGTCAGGGAAGAAAACCAACAGTAAGAAATCTCCACAGGAGAAGTACAAAAAGGTACACCAGGTGATGGACAGTGGTTCAGACGAACAGAAAAGTGACACAGACTCCGGAAGCAAGGAGCTGGGTTGTCTGAAACTACATAATGTAACCGAAATGGAGGATCACCAGACTATCTGAGTTACACTCAAGATAGACGGAGTCCAAGTGGAAATGGAATTGGACACAGGGTCAGCTCTAACAGCCATAAATCAAAGAGACTACAAGCGGCTATTTTCACACATACCCTTGAAAGCTACAGAGATTGTCTTGAAGACGTATACGGGGCAAAAAGTCTACCCCAAAGGAAAAATAAGAGCGAAAGTGACATATAAAGGTCAGGAAATACCTAAATGGATATATATGTATTGCCAAATGGAGGACCACCACTGCTAGGACGTGAATGGATCCGGAAGATACATTTAGATTGGCATTCCATACAGGCACTGAAGGTGGAGGCCAAAAAGGATGATGACGTCACACCTGGACGACTGTCAAAAATGCTAACTGACGCAAAAGAAGTGTTCCAGGAGGGACTAGGAACACTAAAAGGAATAACAGCAACAATTAAAATAGAGGATAATGCAAGCCCAAAGTGTCTGAAGGCCAGGCCAGTGCCTTATGTGATCAGACCAGCGGTTGAAGCAGAGCTGGAAGGGTTGGAACGTTTAGGAGTACTGTCCAAAGTGGACTGGAGCGAGTGGGCTACACCCATCGTTCCTGTAATGAAGAGGTCGTTGAGTAATACGCCTGGGGAACCAAAGAAGATCCGCATCTGTGGGGATTTTAAGGTGACAGTGAACCCAGTCCTTCACACGGTGCAATATCCGCTTCCACGAATTGAGGATATTTTCACCTCGCTATCTGGTGGTAAACGCTTCACCAAAATTGATCTAGCCCAGGCGTACTTGCAAATGGAGGTAGAAGAAGCTTCAAAACATTACCTTACGATCAACACCCAAAAAGGTCTCTATCTATACAACCGGCTGGTGTTTGGAATAGCCTCGGCTCCGGCTATCTGGCAAAGGGCGATGGATCAGGTCCTGCAAGGGATTCCAGGGACCCAGTGTTATGTGGACGACATCTTGGTCATGGGCGAAAATGACGGTGATCACCTCGCCAACTTGGAGAAGGTGCTCGCCAGATTAAAGGAATATGGGCTACGAGCTAATCGCCACAAGTGCGAGTTTTTCCAGAAACAGATCTCGTATTGCGGCCACGTCATCGATGAAGAGGGGTTACATAAGTCCCCTGACAAGATTGAGGCAGTAGTCAAGGCTCCAGCACCGGAAAATGTGTCACAGCTGAGGTCGCTCCTCGGGCTGGTAAACTATTACCACAAGTTCTTACCAAATTTGTCTACGGTATTACATCTGCTGAACACCCTACTGCAAACAGGGGTACCATGGAAGTGGGATGACGAACGTAGACGAGCTTTCCAGAAGTGTAAAGAATTGATCACATCAAAAGAGGTGTTGGCCCATTTCAACCCAGCATTACCAATTCGTTTGGCATGTGATGCATCACCCTACGGCATTGGAGCAGTGCTGTCGCACAAATTCCCAGACGGGTTGGAGAGGCCAGTAGCCTTTGCTGATGGGCTATCGCGCCTGCCACTGCCTACGGTGGAGGAAGCACCAGCAGTGGACCCTATCGAGATATTTTATTCGTCGATAATTGAACGATTGCCAGTAACAAACGCAGATATAGAGAAGGAGACCCGCAATGATCCGACGCTGTCACGGGTATATGAATTGACGGTGAGGGGATGGCCAACACATGGCGACTCACTGTTGCCAGCATTCTCATCCAGAAGAGAACAGCTGTCAGTATGCCAGGGGACAGTGATGTGTGGATCCAGAGTGGTGATTCCACCCAAGTTAAGGGAGAGGGTGCTAAAGGAGCTACATGAAGGTCATCTGGGGGGAGTAAAAATGAAAAGCCTTGCTAGGGCTTATGTGTGGTGGCCGGGAATCGATCAACAAATCGAAGACCTAACTAAGAGCTGCTTAGGATGCCAGACGGTCCAAAATGCACCACCACATGCCCCTCTACACCCATGGGAGTGGCCCTCTTCTCCATGGCAACGGGTGCACATTGATTTCGCTGGTCCATTCATGGACTCAATGTTCTTAATAGCAGTGGATGCTCATTCAAAGTGGCCTGAGGTGATAAAGATGCCTTCAACCACTACAGAGAAAACGATTGCAGTCCTACGGACCATATTTGCCAGAAACGGGTTGCCAGAGCAGATCTGCTCTGATAATGGACCACAGTTTGTGTCCGGCGAGATCCAAAAATTCATGAAAAGGAATGGGGAAAGGCATTACACATCCGCCCCGTATCATCCAGCCACAAATGGATTGGCTGAGAGGTTCGTACAAACCTTTAAGAAGGCGATAAAGGCCATGTGCGACGAGGAAATTCCACTACAGCATAAGATGGACAATTTCTTATTAGCCTACCGAAACGCGACACATGCAGTTACCAACCAGATCCCGGCCATGATGTTCTTTAACCGAAGGTTGAGATCTCGTCTGGACTTGCTCAGACCAAATGTGCGAAGAAATGTTGAGGACAAACAATTCCAGCACATAAACGAGAAGCCGACAAGGAGCTTCAATGTAGGGCAACCAGTCTTAGCCCGTGACTATCGAACAGAGAAGTGGCAACCCGGAACGATATGTACAAGGCAGGGGCCATTAATGTACACAGTGGATGTCGGGGAGAACATTGTGAGACGCCACGTCGATCAGATCTTAGCGTCACAGGAAGGCGTCAACCCCATGTCTCGAGTACCTGGGGATGAACCCGACATACTGGTAGCATCTACTTCAGACCCAGTAGCAGTGGAACCCGATGAACTACCCGATGAAAGGGGGTCAGAATCGCCTCTGCACCAAGAACAAGAACCTCCGGAAAGGCGCTATCCCGAAAGGGTCAGGAAGCCGCCCCAAAGACTGAATCTATAAATGGACTTTTGTTATTGAATGTACATGTAAAAATGTAATTGTTATTTGAATATTAAGGGGGTATTATTAATCTAAAAAGGGAGGAATTGTAGTGTATGTGCTTTAAGTCAGAACTACTTTTTACAGCTCCTGTATACTGTAGTACCGGCAGTGACCACACCGGTATATAAGCTGTGCGCATGCCTCTGTACCCCAGTCTAGAGATTACCCTCCTCCAGTAAAGACCTGTTGTTTGTTTATGTACAGCATCCGTGTAATTATTTATCCACTGAACCACGGATCTAACAGTATGTATGGTGGCTTAGCTTTTAAAAAATTCATTCTCAGAGTGTGGACATCAGCTGGCAAGGCCAGCATTTATTGCCCATCGCTAGTTGCCCCATTTCCTAACCCGCACCAAGTCCCGTTCACCCATCACCCTTGTGCTCGCTGACCTACATTGGCTCCCGGTCCGGCAACACCTCAGTTTTAAAATTATCACCCTTGTTTTCAAATCCCTCCCTGGCCTCACTCCTCCCTAGCTCTGTAACCTCCTTCATCCCCACATCAACCAACATAACAAGAAAACAGATTATCTGGTCATTATCATGTTGCTGTTTGTGGGAGCTTGCTGTGCGCAAATTGGCTGCCGCGTCTCCCACATTACAACAGTGACTCCACTTCAAAAGTACTTCATAAGCTGTAAAGTGCTTTGAGACGTCCGGTGGTCATGTAAGGCGCTGTATAAATGCAAGTCTTTCTTTCTTTCTTTATATCCTTCTGAGATCTCTGCGCTCCTCCAATTCTGGCCTCTTGAGCATCCCCGAATTTAATCGCTCCACCATTGGCGGCCTTGCCTTCAGCTGCCTGGGCCCTAAGCTCTGGAATTCCCTCCCTAAACCTCTCAGCCTCGCTACCTCTCTCTCCTCCTTTAAGACGCTCCTTAAAACCTACCTCTTTGACCAAGCTTATGTGTCTCGGTGCCAAATTTTGTTTGGTAACGCTCCTGTGAAGTGTCTTGGGATGTTTTCCTACCTTAAAGGCGCTGTATAAATGAAAGTTGTTGTTTGCTAAAACTGAGTGACTTGCTAGGCCACTTTAGAGAGCAGTTACCTTGGTGTGGGACTTCAGTCATCCACAGGCCATGGCAGCAATTTCCCTTCCCTAAAAAGGACATCAGTGAGCCAGTTGTTCTTTTTTCAATATGACAATCCACTGCTTCATGGTCACGTTTACCGATTCCAGATTTTTAAACTAATTTAAATTCTCAAACTGCCAATGAGGGAATCTCCGGATTATTAGTCCAGGCTCCTGGATTACTAATATAAAATAAAAACAGAAAATGCTGGAAACACTCAGCAGGTCGGGCAGCATCTGTAGAGAGAGGAACAGAGTTAACGTTTCAGGTCGATGACCCTTCGTCAGAACTGGAAAAAGTTGGAGATGGAACAGGTTTTTAAGCAAGTGCAGGGGCAGGGAGAGGGGGGAGGGGAGGAAAGAACAAAAGGGGAAGGTCTGTGATAGGGTGGAAGGCAGGAGAGATTAAGAGACAAAATGGGTGATGGTGCAAGGCAAAAGGAGATTGTGGTGTATGTAACCTGTTCCACCTTAAGAGAACTACCTTAAGAGATGTACTATTTTCTCTTGGCTGCCGTATACTGTAATACCGGTGGTGACCACACCGGTATATAAGTGTTGTGTAGGGATTTGCTGGGCAGTTCAGCCCTGACCTCCGAATAGTAAAGACCTGTTAAAAGTTATTCTTGTTGTCTGTGTCCAGTGATTGATCATACGCATAACTGGGACACACAGACTCAACAGTGGCGACGAGTCCGATCTTACCCTGCGGCAGTTTTACATCCAAGGCAGCTTCGTCCTCAGAACGGGCGTCGAGAAGAGGCATCCGCCCTCATCATCCTGCTGAGCACCATCGCACGGGAGGCATCGAGAACCCGGGTTAAAAAGAAAAAAAATTCTGACCACGAAGCCCTCCATCAGCGACAGGCAGTGATCATCCCTTCTACCACGGTGGTGGGTAAGCCGATCAGCGACACGAGCAGAAAGTCAGCCGCGTTGGCTGTGGAGTAGGGGAGGGAAAACGGAGGAATAAGGGCGGAGAACTCGACCACGGCCGGTAAAAAGGGCCGGGCTGCAATCGAGGCCAAGAGGCGCAGCGACTGGGGCAGCTTAAGGCACAAGAGCCGCGGAGAACTCAAACGCAGCCGGTGTAAAGGACCGGGCTGCAAGCGGGGCTGCGAGTCAAAGCAGCGTCGGGGAATTGAGAACCGCTGGGGAGGCGAGAACGACAGCAGCAAGGCAATCGCCATTGCAGCCAGCGGGGGAAGAAGGCAAGCGCGGGAAGCCGCCATTTTAGTAGGCGGGGGACGAAGACAAGCGCGGGAAGCCGCCATTTTGAGAAAAAGATTTTTTTTTTTTTAAACTTGCAAGGATGCCTAAACATGGGAACATTAATACCTTTGATAGCGATATCGAAGATTGGATCACGTATGTAGAACGCATGGAAGTTTATTGTAAAGCAAATAAGGTACCAGATGATGAGAAAGCACTAACCTTATTAAGCTCAATGGGTGCGAAGACATACGGGCTATTGAAGCACCTTCTATCACCAGATAAACCGGCGGATCAGACTTTCGCGAATATTGTTACTGTCCTGAAAAATCATTTAAACCCCACGTCGCTGATGATAGCGGAACGATTTAAATTTTACAGAAGAACGCAGCTGAAAGACGAAAGCAACGCTGAATTTTTAATTGAACTGCGTAAGCTATCAAAGTACTGTCAGTTTGGAACAGGACTAGCAGATGCGCTGAGAGATAAATTTGTGTGTGGATTGTTAAAAGAAGGAACACAAAAGCGACTGCTTGAGGAGAATGATCTTACGCTTGATAAAGCTGTCACTATTGCAGCATCGCACGAAGCCGCAGCGAGAGGCACGGCGGAAATGCAGCTACGGTCACCGGAACTCAGCACCAATCAAATGGTCTTGGGTACAGTAAAATGTTATCGTTGTGGGAAGACAACGCACGATCAGAACCAGTGCTGGTTCAAAAATCAGGAATGCAGAAAATGTGGCAGGCTTGGTCACATAGCTAAAGTATGCCGGTCAGGAAAGAAGACCAGCAACAAAAAGTCACCGCAGGAAAAGTACAGAAAGGTACACAAGGTGACAGAGAACAGTTCGAACGAACAGAAGTCAGATTCAGACTCCAGCAGTAATGAACTGGGTAGTCTAAGAGTACACAATGTTGGTAAGGAAGCAGATCTCCAAACAATTTGGGTCACACTTCAGATAGCAGGAGTCCAAGTGAAGATGGAGTTGGACACTGGATCGGCATTGACGGTCATGAATAAGCAAGATTACAAAAGGTTATTCCCACATATTCCCCTACGGGATACGGAGATTGTATTGAAAACATACACGGGGCAAAGAGTATACCCCATCGGGAAGATAGAGGTAAAGGTGGTCCACAAGGGCAAAGAAAGCCGAGGAATGGACTTATATGTGCTACCTGAGGGAGGTCCACCACTACTGGGACGGGAGTGGATTAGGAAAATAAATATGGACTGGCATTCCTTAAAAGCACTAACGGTAGATTCCGGTAAAAAAGATGTCAAACCTAAACGATTGTCCAGAATATTGGACGATGCTAAAGAGGTGTTTCAACAGGGACTGGGAACACTGAGAGGAATTACGGCAAACATCAAGGTTGAAGAACATGCAAACCCGAAATTTTTCAAAGCCAGACCGGTACCTTATGCGATACGACCTGCTGTGGAAGCTGAGCTGGAAGGGCTAGAACGTTCAGGAGTACTGTCTAAGGTAGACTGGAGTGAATGGGCCACGCCCATTGTTCCCGTCATGAAGCGTTCATCGAGCAACAAGCCGGGGGAACCGGGGAAGGTTCGCATCTGTGGAGATTTCAAGGGCAGCACGGTGGCATAGTGGTTAGCACTGTTGCCTCACAGCGCCAGGGACCCGGGTTCGAATCCGGCCTCGGGCGACTGTCTGTGTGGAGTTTGCACATTCTCCCCGTGTTTGCGTGGGTTTTCTCCGGGTGCTCCGGTTTCCTCCCACAGTCCAAAGATGTGCGGGTTAAGTTGATTGGCTATGATAAATTGACCCTTAGTGTTAGGGGGATTAAATACGTAGGGTTACAAGGATAGGGTGGGATATGTGTTGGTGTAGGGGTTACGGGGATCGGGTGGGATATGTGTCGGTGCAGGCTCGATGGGCCGAAATGGCCTCTATCTGCACTGTGGGGTTTCTGTGATTCTGTGATCACTGTTAATCCGGTGCTTCACACGGTGCAGTATCCACTTCCGCGGATTGAGGATATCTTCGCTTCGTTGTCTGGCGGGAAACACTTCACCAAGATAGACCTGGCGCAGGTGTACTTACAGATGGAAGTTGAGGAAGAGTCACGCCAGTATCTCATGATCAACACGCATAGAGGCTTGTACCGGTATAATAGACTGGTTTTTGGAGTGGCATCGGCTCCAGCAATTTGGCAGAGGGCCATGGAGCAGGTATTACAGGGAATTCCAGGCACACAATGTTACCTGGACGATATTCTGATTACAGGAGATAATGACGAGGAACACCTTGCAAATTTGGAACTGGTGCTCACCAGATTGAAAGAATATGGACTTCGAGTTAATCGCCAGAAATGTGAGTTCTTTCAGAAGCGGATCTCGTACTGTGGTCATGTCATTGACCAGGAGGGGCTTCATAAGTCTCCTGACAAGATCGAAGCAGTTGTGAAGGCTCCCGCTCCGGATAATGTATCCCAGTTGAGGTCGTTCCTAGGGTTGATTAACTATTACCATAAGTTTCTGCCAAATTTATCCACGGTGCTGCACCCGCTGAACGCTCTTTTGCAGAAGGGAGTACCATGGAAGTGGGGCGAGGACTGTAAGAGGGCCTTTCGCAAAAGCAAGGCATTGATCACCTCAGAGGAAGTGTTGGCTCACTTCAACCCAACGCTGCCTATTCGTTTGGCTTGTGATGCTTCTCCATATGGTATTGGGGCAGTACTCTCACACAAGTTGCCAAATGGCCTGGAGAGGCCAGTTGCATTCGCATCCAGATCATTGACCTCCGCTGAGCGCAACTATGCTCAGATAGATAGGGAGGCTCTCAGCCTTGTGTGGGGAGTAAAGAAGTTTAATCATTACCTGCAGGGCCAAAGGTTCACGCTTCTGACAGACCACCAGCCGTTGGTATCCATTTTTAACCCTAAGAAGGGTGTTTCGGTGATGACAGCACAGAGACTCCAGAGATGGTCCCTTTTCCTAGGGGCACATCAATATCAGATTGAATTCAAAGGTACAAAGCAGCATGGTAATGCTGATGGGCTGTCGCGCCTGCCACTATCTACAGAGGAGGAGGCACCGACGGTTGACCCTGTTGAGTTATTTCACTCGACCATCATCGAATGTTTACCAGTCACCAATGCAAGTATTGAAAGAGAAACCAGGAACGACCCGACACTGTCCCGGGTCTACGAAGTGACAGTGAAGGGATGGCCAGCACATGGTGATCCACTGTTACCGGCATTCTCAGCAAGACGAGAACAGCTGTCCGTCTGTCAAGGAACATTGATGTATGGAACAAGGGTGATTATTCCTCCTAAGTTAAGAGAGAGAGTTCTAAAGGAACTGCATGAAGGTCATCTGGGGGGAGTCAAGATGAAAAGCCTTGCTAGGGCTTATGTGTGGTGGCCGGGTATCGACCAACAGGTAGAGGATCTGACGAAAAGCTGCTCAGGGTGCCAAAAAGTGCAAAATGCACCTCCGATTGCACCGCTGCATCCATGGGAATGGCCTTCAACCCCATGGCAATGTGTACATATTGGCCTAGAAATTCATTGACGCCACTTTTGGGGCGCTAAAGTGGGGCGTCCGCTAAAGTTTGCGGCCGCCGCAAAATCTAGGCCACTTCTCCGATATTCATTAGCTTCGCCCTACTAGTTCGGGCGAGCGCTAAAACTGCTGTTGGACGCCTCTCTTTGGGCGCTAAGCCGGAGGTGGTGCTCGATAGCGCCGAGGCCGGGCGCAGCACAGGTGCGGCCATCTCGTGACTGACAGCAGACACCCTGGCGCCAGCCAGCTCTTAAGGGGGAAGGGTCGACTGTGTCTGCTGCCACGCCCTGGATAGTGGAGCCCTCCAGCTAGGCCTGAACACTGCTGCTGGGCCCAAATAGCGCCTGAAGACATGGAGAAGGCCCGTGAACGTGCGCAGCGCTTCTCAGAGCGTGATCTGAGTGTACTGCTTGCTGCTGTGGAGAAGAGGCGCCATGTTTTGTACCCGGACAATGGCAAGAAGGCGACGGTCCGCGTCTACAGGAGAGCCTGGAGGCATGTCGCCAGCAAGCTGTCAGCCAACAGCGACGTCCCCAGGACCGGTGCCCAATGCCGCAAAAAGTTAAATGACCTCACACGCATTGTCAGGGTGAGTACCCTTTCCAATGACCTCCTCATCCTTGCATGTGCACCTCACATTATGGGCAAAGGGACCTGAAAGCTCTAATGGCCAGCCTTCATCCAGCAGCTATGGCACAGGCATGAGCATCAATTGCACATTCTGCACTGAACACACTGGCCAAGCTATTCCACCATGGGAGGCAGTGCACAGCAGATCATGGCGACACACTGGCCAGGCTATTCCACCATGGGAGGCAGTGCACAGCAGATCATGGCGACACACTGGCCAGGCTATTCCACCATGGGAGGCAGTGCACAGCAGATCATGGCGACACACTGGCCAGGCTATTCCACCATGGGAGGCAGTGCACACCAGATCATGGCGACACACTGGCCAGGCTATTCCACCATGGGAGGCAGTGCACACAAGATCACGGCGACACACTGTACTTAGAGGCCGTCCTTTCTCTTGCAGGCCAAGCTGGCGAATAATCGCAAGAGCCGGACTGCGACCGGGGGAGGATGACCCCATATCCAGCCACTCACCGACCTGCAACATCGCGTGGAGCGCCTCATGGGTGGCCGGGTGATTGGGCCCGTTGCATGTGGAGATGCCGACCCTGTTCTGGGAAGCAATGGTAAGGACATCACCTTTTGCACCTCTCTCGTCCCACTTGCGCATCAGATCTACATCCTTTGCCACTGTCCGACCAATGCGCTGAATGCCACCACTCATGCATCCCGCACTGACGCCCTCTCCTCACTCTAAAGCTACTCTTGTGCCTTCCTGCTTTCAGATGGTCAAGAGGAGGTCCCTCAACTTGCCAGTGACAGACCCTCCGAGGAGGAGCAGGAGGAGGAGCAAGAGGAAGGCGGCCCATCAGGGGAACCCTCAGCCGCGGCCACCCAGGCCAATGTAGGGGACACGTCTTCCCTGGAGGGCAGCGTGGCGGAAGTGTCGAAGGGGAGGGGAGCTCCTGGGACCTGCGTGCTGCAGAAAGGCGGGAGGGGGGTGGAAGCTCGGTGGCCTTCTCCCCAGAGGGGGGATGCGTCGGAGGGGAGTCCAATTGCTGGGCCCAGCGGCCTCCAGCAACGCAGGAAGGGTCGGCCAGCTCGGCGGCCTTCTCCCCAGAGGGAGAGTCCGGCCTCCAGTCAGGAGGTGCTCTTCGCCGAGGAGATGGAACGCCTCGAAGACTTGTCCGCGGACTCGGAGCGCCGGCACACGGAGCTCATGGCGGCAGTGGCACGGTTGCCTGAGTCCATCGATTCCCTCTCTCGGAGTGTGGCCGAGTTCGGGCCCTTAGAGGCCACCAGTCGGGCGGAATACCGGGCAGATCTTTCAGCGACTGGCCAGGTGATTAGTGGTGCCGTCCAGTCACTGGCTGCTCTGCTGCGGTCAGTGAACAGGTCAACACGGGCACTCACTGCTGCCACACTCGCTGTGTCAGCCAGGCATCGCCAGGGCACCCGGCGCGCTGCAGCAGCACATCGGTCTGTCCCTCGGCAGATTGGTGCGCATGCTGCAGTGCTGGCCCGGGCGAGTGCCAGTGTCTCAGGCGACCAGCGAGCGCCTGCCATCCGCCAGCTTGCCGCCATTCCTCCAGCCGCCACTGCCACTCCCCCAGTGGAGCTGCCAGGAGCTGCTGCAGCGACTGATGCTGGCCAGCCACAGCTGCAGCAATCAACAGCCGGCCGCTCGACGCCCAGACCTCGACTAGGCCGACCCCCAAGGGCATCTGTCGTCACGACATGTGCCCCTCAGGAGCCTGCCCCCAGCCTTGCAGCAGGCAATGGCCTTACTTTGAGGCGGAGCAGCAGGGCGGGCAGGGGCCACCCAAAGATGGCCAAGGCATCGCCCTAGCGGGCCAAATAGTCGAATGTGTGGCCATTTGTGTTTGTTTCTTGAGGCCGAGAATTGGATGTTTGTTTTTTGAAGGCCGATGATGTGATGTTTGTTTTGGACGAAGGCCGAGAATGACGGCCATTTTAGTTGCCCTATTTTGTTAATCCTCCCCAGGTTGTGGGAGCGAGTAATGTGTTTGAGTGTTTTTTGGGGGTTTCCTCTGTTTTTGGTTTTCATGTGGGAAGGGCCCAGAGTTTGTACAATAAAGCATTTTATTTATTCACATTGTCCATGTTTGATCTTTGAACTGTTTGTTGCCTTAACCGGCTGAGGGCTTGCGGAGCGGCTGCAATCATGTTCTATCATTGGCACAAGCCATTCCCTGACAGGGGGCCTAGAAGTGACGTTCAATAAGCCGACGACGGGCGGCCCTTGGACCTTGTGCGTCCCTCCTGGGCTGGTACTCCTCGTCCTCGTCGTCCTCATGCTCCTCCTGCTCCTCCTCCTGAGGTGGTGGTCCAACGTGAGGTGGCAGTGCCTGAGTCCTGCGGATAGCCAGGTTGTGCAGCATGCAGCAAACGACGACGAATTGGGAGACTCGATCCTGCGAATACTGGAGGGCTCCCCCGGAGCGGTCGAGACAGCGGAACCGTTGCTTGAGCACGCCGATTGTTTGTTCTATGAGGCTCCTCGTCGCTTGATGGCTCTCGTTGTATGCCTCTTCAGCAGGGGTCGTGGGCGCGCGGAGCGGGGTCATGAGCCAGGTACACAAAGGATAGCCTTTGTCCCCGATAAGCCATCCTCTTGGGGGAGGCTGTGCCTGGAACATGTCAGCCACAGTTGTCTGTCGCAGGATAAAGGCATCGTGGCTGCTGCCTGGAAAGCAGGCATTGACAGCTAGGATGCGCTGCCTGTGGTCACACACCAGCTGTACATTGAGGGAATGGTAGCCCTTCCGGTTGCGGTAGTCCTCGGCATGCTCAAGAGGTGCCCGCAAAGCCACATGCGTGCATTCAATGGCGCCCTGCACCATGGGGAAGCCCGCTATTCTTGCAAACCCCACTGCACGCTGCTGCTGCTTGTCCAGGGTCATGGGGAAGGAGATGAATTGATGTCTCCTTCTGAAAAGGGCTTCGGTCACCTGGCGGATGCAGCAATGCACGGCGAACTGGGAGATGTTAGCGATGTCCCCAGTAGCGGATTGGAAGGAGCCGGAGGCATAGAAGTTGAGAGCCACCGTCACCTTCACTGCCACCGACAGAGACGTCCTGCGCATCAGCTGTGGCTGCAGATCTCTCTGAAGCAGCCGGCAGATGTCTGCAACCACCTCCCTTCGGAATCGCAGCCTCCTAACACACATCGCGGCAGACATGGTCAGATAGGAGGTCTGCTGGCGGTATACCCTGCGTGGGTAAGGCCTCAGTTGGCGACGCCTGTTGCCCCCTCTGCATCTAGCCAGGGCTGCCACTCTCTCACGGCGTCTGTAAGCCCTTCTGGCATAAGGCTGAAATTCAGCGTTGCCACCCAATGCAGCCCCCATTATATGCTGGCAAACACTGAGCTCTGAATGAAGGCTAAGATAATTGGTAAGCTCTGGCCTGAGCCAAAAATACCTGTCCAAGTATTGGTCCAAACCAGTAAACTCTCCTCCTTGGTCTCTGTCCAAAAAACCGTTGCACAAGAGTGAATGCTGCAAAATGGCTGGCCTTTATACTGCTGGGTAAGTGCCCTTTAATTTGCGCTCCCCCCGGCCCGGCTGGCCTGTGTACCGTTCCACTTCACAGTCGCTCGGGACGCTCGGCGCACAATGGGCCGGCGCGAGTGAAGTTCCGGTTTGGGGCGCACAAAGGGCGTTGCACTATTATATGACGTCATGATCTGCGCGCGCAGCAGGGCGCGCGCTAAGACTTTGCGCCGGCGCTAAATGTGTCCTGAAGTTGGGGAGAGGCGCAGATCGCGCTGCGCCCGGGCGATAAGCGCCTAGCGCTCGAGATCTACTCCCCCTAAGGCGCTAACGGCTGGCGCGCCCAACTGAATTTCTAGGCCATTGACTTTGCTGGTCCATTCATGGACTCCATGTTTTTAATTGCGGTGGACGCACATTCTAAATGGCCAGAAGTGATTAAGATGACTACCACTACCTCGGAAAAGACGATCGCGGTGCTAAGAACGATATTTGCAAGAAATGGATTGCCAGAACAAATATGTTCAGACAACGGACCGCAGTTCATGTCAGAAGAATTCCAGAAATTCATGAAGAAGAATGGGGTGAAACATTATACCTCTGCCCCATATCATCCGGCTACAAACGGGTTGGCCGAGAGATTTGTACAAACGTTCAAAAAAGCAATAAAGGCCATGAGCGAAGACCAGATTCCACTACAACACAAGGTGGACAAATTCCTACTGGCATATCGAAACACCACTCATGCAGTGACAAACCAAAGTCCTGCCATGATGTTCTATAACAGGAGGTTGCGGTCCAGGTTGGACTTGTTAAAACCAAATGTGCGGAGGGAAGTTGAAAACAAACAGTTCCAGCATATAAATAACAAGACCACTCGGAGTTTCGAAATAGGACAACCAGTGTTAGCCCGGGACTATAAAAACGAGAAATGGCAATCTGGAACAATTCGGGCCAGACAAGGACCCCTGATGTACACGGTAGATATTGGTGAAAATGTAATACGGCGTCATGCTGACCAACTGGTAGAATCGAGAACAAGGGTCGAACCCATGGTTACGGCAGAGACAACCGTGGAAGAAGTTAGTGAACCTGAAGCATCTACCTCAGAAGTGAATGTACCTGATGATGATGTCCAATCCATAAGAGACCAACTAGATGAGTCACCCCAGCAACGAGAATCAGAGACCCCTGAAAGGCGTTATCCAACTCGAATCAGGAGGCCTCCTCAGAGACTGAATCTTTGAACTGTTTTGCATGAAGTTGTATATATATATATGTTATTATGTTATGTTAAATGGGGATATAACTGTTAAGCTAAAAAGGGAGGATTGTGGTGTATGTAACCTGTTCCACCTTAAGAGAACTACCTTAAGAGATGTACTACTTTCTCTTGGCTGCTGTATACTGTAATACCGGTGGTGACCACACCGGTATATAAGTGTTGTGTAGGGAATTGCTGGGCAGTTCAGCCCTGACCTCCGAATAGTAAAGACCTGTTAAAAGTTATTCTTGTTGTCTGTGTCCAGTGATTGATCATACGCATAACTGGGACACACAGACTCAACAGAGATAGTACAGGAAAAGTTCTGATATCCAGCACCGACGGGACCGGCGTGTTGCCGATCTATCAAAAGTGCCGGACATGCAAAGTCAACGTTGAAGCATACGGGGATGAAAATCTCCGTATTTGAGAACAAACACTGTTGCTCAGCAACAGCTCGTAAACACTCGGCCCGTACCTTGAAGCGTCTCTGAAGCTGTTGCGAAGCTCCAAAGACGCTTTCCAGAGCCTGCCTGTTAACAGAATGCTAGGAGAAGAAAAAAAAACTAACTGAAACGGCTGCTGATTTCTGCCGTTAGAGCAAAGTTTCCGGCCATACAACCTCCGGATAAACCAAAGTTTCCTGTAATGGGACAGGTTAAGAAACAAAAGATGACTCTGAATGAGATGTAAATGGCAATGGCAGAATCAGCAACAGCTGCCATGTGAGGGAGAGTGAAACAAAATGATAGGGTACCGAGGTTATAGTCTGAAATTGTTGAACTCAATGTTGAGTCCAGAAGGCTGCAAAGTTCTGATGACCTCAAACACTGGGGGGGTTAAATTCCACAGCGCTGAAAAACGCGCCCATTCAAGGAGCGCAGGCAACACGTCAACTTCGTGCTACCTGCTAATTATAATGATTGCAGCGCACAGCCTAGTGCTGAAAGCGCTGCCGATAGGCTGTTCGCTCAGCAAGGGGCCGAAGTTTGCGATGTTCGAGCGAGGCTAGCTTTACTTAAAGCAAGCGCGCGCCTCTTAAAGGCAGTCTGCACCTCTTAATATCTGCTGATGATAAATGGCAACAGTGCTTCAGCACTAACCCAAAAGGCTCAACAGGCCAGGGAAAGGGCACCCGGGGTCTCGGACGTGGCACTTGCGCTTTGTGCCGGGGGGCAACACTGGAAGAGAGGTCCTCTACCCACAGGGGGCCAGGTGGCCCTCCAGAAAGAATGATGTGGGACCAGATCACTGAGGCGGTCACTGCCAATGGTGTTGCCCCCAGGATGTGGCTCCAGTGCCCAAAGAAGTTTAATGACCTCAGACGTGTGGCCAAGTTCAGTGAATGCATCTTCAAAAGCCATCTCTGTTGTGTATGTACCTTTAAGAGAATAACTGGTCTCAGACTGCAGTACCGGCAGTGACCACCCCTGTATAAAAGGCGCTAGTGAGCCTCTGTTGTTTCAGTTTCACCATTGACTTCCATCAGTAAAGACTTATTTTGTTCCACTCCTGCTGTCCGTGTCTCAATCATTCACAGATGTAATACTGGCGACGAGCAGATACGAACCTACCTACAGTCTGCACCACCTCCTGGGATCCATTCCTACAGTGAAGTGAGCAGAGGTCGAGGCCAGAAAGAAAAGAAAGTAAGAGGCAGTAGAAACGGGCGTCGACCGTGGGCATCCGCCCTGTGTTGCAGAGTTGAAGATTGCTGGAGAAGCTGTTGGATGCGGGGCCTGGTTCCTGTCGACGGTGCTTCAGCTAATCGGGCTGGTGGCAGGTAGTGCACTGATCCTTCCTGGGCTGTGGCGGTCGCGAACTCGAGCGGGTGGTTTGGAACGGGGCTGAGCAGCGTTGTCGGGAAGAAGAGAGAGAGAGGGTGGAGCACACAAGGCGCGGCCGGTGCTACGAAGCCGGGCTGCGTATAGACCCGCGAAGAGGGAGGCAAGAGTCCCACAGGGTTGTTCCACGACGGGAAAATAATTTAAAAAATATATATATTAAACGCACAAGAAACCGTGGAAAGCAGCGCTAACAACAGCGGGGAAGAAGGCAAAGCGCGGGAGGCGCCATCGTAATCAGCGGGGAAGACGGCAAAGCGCGGGAGGCGCCATTTTGTTAAATCGGGGAAGAAGGCAAAGCACGGGAGGCGCCATTTTAGAATTGCAAGATGCCGAAGACTGGTTGTATCACTGCTTTTGATAATACAATAGAGGACTGGACCACGTATGTGGAAAGAGTCGAGGTATATTTCGAGGCAAACGAAATAGCGGAGGAGAAAAAGGCATCGATATTGCTAAACTTAATGGGCGCTAGAACGTACGGCCTATTGCGGGACCTGATTACTCCAGCCAAACCGAAGGCAAAGAGTTTTAATGAAATTGTTGCTGTCCTACAGGAACACCTAAACCCTGCACCGCTGTTGATAGCAGAAAGATTTAAATTCCACAGGAGAACTCAGCACAAAGATGAGAGCAATGCTGAGTATCTTACGGAACTACGCAAGCTATCAAAGCACTGCCAGTTCGGAGCAGGACTGGCAGATACCCTACGGGACAAATTTGTCTGTGGACTCCTGAGTGAAGGAACACAGAAGAAGTTACTCTCAGAGAAAGAGCTGACGCTAGATAAGGCTTTCAGCATGGCAGTATCGTATGAAGCAGCAGCCAGGGGAGCTGCAGAAATTCAACAAAAACCACAGGAATATGGCACCCACGAAATGACACGGGGATTTGCAAAATGTTATCGCTGCGGCAGAACTAACCATGACCAGAAGGACTGCTGGTCCAAAGACAAAATATGCAGGCAATGCGGGAAGATGGGACACATTGCACGAGTTTGCAGGTCTGGGAAGAAGACCAGCGACAACAAAAAGGCTACGAAGGAACCGTACAAGAAAGTACAAAAGATGACGGACAGTAGTTCCGAAGACCAGATGAGCGATAGTGAATCCGGGAACAGGAGACTAAGCTGTCTCAAACTTCACAATGTAATCGCAAAAGAGGATCACCGAACCATTTGGGTCACCCTCACGATAACAGGGTCCCAAGTTAAAATGGAATTGGATACAGGATCAGTGCTAACCATCATGAATCGACGAGACAACGAGCGGCTATTTTCACACATAACCTTGAGAGAGACATCCATCGTCTTGACGACGTATACGGGGCAAAAAGTATACCCCAGAGGAAAAATAAGGGTGCCTGTCGAATACAACGGCAAGAAAATGCGGAAATTGTATCTCTCCATACTGCCAAATGGTGGACCACCGTTATTGGGACGGGAATGGATCAGGAAGATAAACTTAGATTGGCACTCCATTCATGCAATGACGGTGGACGGTAAAAAAGATGAAGACGTCACTCCTGGACGATTGTCAACAATCTTAGCTAACGCCAAAGAGGTATTTCAACAAGAACTGGGCACGCTTAAAGGCGTAACCGCCTCGATAAAAATAGAAGAGAATGCAGTTCCCAAGTTTTTCAAAGCAAGACCGGTACCATATGCAATTCGCCCAGCCGTCGAGGCAGAGCTGGAGAATCTGGAGAAGGCGGGCGTGTTGTCTAAGGTCGACTGGAGCGAGTGGGCGACACCCATCATTCCTGTCATGAAGAAAACGTTAAGCAATAAGTCCGGGGAGCCAAGGAAGATTCACATCTGTGGGGATTTCAAGGTGATGGTGAACCCAGTCCTTCACACAGTACAATATCCTCTTCCAAGGATAGAAGACATCTTCGCCTCACTGTCTGGAGGGAAGCGTTTTACAAAAATTGAACTAGCACAAGCATATTTGCAGATGAAGGTTGAAGAGTCCTCTAGGAAGTATCTCACGATAAACACTCACAAAGGTCTTTACCAGTATCATCGATTGGTATTCGGAGTAGCATCGGCTCCGGCGATATGGCAAAGAGCGATGGAACAAGTCCTGCAAGGGATTCCGGGGACTCAGTGTTACTTGGACGACATCCTTGTGACAGGTGAAGATGACAGTGAACACCTTAACAACCTAGAACAGGTGCTCACTAGACTACGGGAACATGGGCTGCGAGCCAACCGCCCCAAGTGCGAATTTTTTAAGAAACAGATATCGTATTGTGGCCACGTGATTGATGAAGAGGGGTTACATAAGTCCCCTGACAAAATCGAAGCGGTTGTTAAGGTCCCAGCACCTGAAAATGTGTCGCAACTGAGGTCATTCCTTGGATTGGTGAATTACTATCATAAGTTTTTGCCGAATTTTTCGACAATTCTGCACCCACTGAACGCCCTGCTACGGTCGGGGGTAGCATGGAAATGGAGCGATGATTGTAAGCGTGCTTTTCAGAAGAGTAAGGACTTAATCACTTCAAGGGAAGTATTGGCTCACTACAACCCAGCACTGCCAATCAGACTGGCGTGTGATGCGTCTCCCTACGGCATTGGAGCGGTACTGTCACATAAATTCCTTGATGGTTTAGAGAGGCCGATAGCTTTTGCGTCACGCTCGTTAACTTCTGCCGAGCGTAACTACGCCCAGATTGACAGAGAGGCCCTCAGCCTGGTGTGGGGGGTGAAGAAGTTCAATCACTACCTGCACGGTCAAAAATTTACTCTACTAACCGATCATCAACCTCTTGTCTCCATTTTCAACCCTCAGAAGGGCGTACCGATAATGACAGCACAACGGCTGCAGAGATGGTCCCTTTTCCTAGGGGCACACCAATATGACATCGAGTACAAAGGAACTGAACAGCATGGAAATGCTGATGGATTGTCACGCCTACCGCTGCCGATGGTGGAAGAAGAAGACCTTGCAGTGGATCCAATGGAGTTATTCCACTCGACCATAGTCGAATGTCTCCCTGTGACGAATGCAAACATAGAAAAGGAAACACGGAATGACCCGACACTATCACGGGTCTATGATTTAACGGTGAAGGGATGGCCAGCACGTGGCGAACCACTGCTGCCAGCATTCTCGCCGAGAAGAGAACAGCTGTCAGTGTGCAGAGGAACCTTGATGTGTGGATCCAGAGTAGTAATTCCACCTAAGTTGACGGATAGAGTGCTCAATGAGCTTCATGAGGGTCATCTGGGTGGGGTAAAAATGAAGAACTTAGCCAGAGCGTTTGTGTGGTGGCCGGGAATCGATAGAGAAATCGAGGAGATGACCAAGAGCTGTGCAGGATGCCAGAAGGTCCAAAACGCCCCACCACAAGCTCCTCTGCATCCATGGGAGTGGCCCTCATCTCCATGGCAAAGGGTGCACATTGATTTTGCTGGTCCCTTCATGGACTCGATGTTTTTAATTGCGGTGGATGCACATTCAAAGTGGCCAGAGGTAATAAAAATGTCCTCAACCACCACGGAAAAAACTATCACAGTTTTACGAACCATATTCGCCAGGAATGGGCTGCCTGAACAGATTTGCTCTGACAATGGACCACAGTTTGTGTCTGAAGAGTTCCGGAGGTTCTTAAAGAACAATGGTGTTAAGCATTACACATCTGCCCCATATCATCCAGCCACTAATGGATTGGCCGAGAGGTTTGTCCAAACATTCAAGAAGGCTATCAAGGCAAGGTGTAATGAAGATATACCCCTACAACACAAGGTGGACAACTTCTTGTTTGCCTACCGGAATGCGACACATGCGGTTACCAACCAAACTCCAGCCATGATGTTCTTCAATCGAAGACTACGATGCCGCTTGGATTTGGTTAAGCCAAATGTCCGAAGAGATGTGGAGAACAGGCAGTTTCAGATTATGAATGAAAGGCCGACCAGGAGTTTTAAGATCGGTAAACCAGTTTTGGCCCGGGACTACCGCACTGAGAAATGGCAGCCAGGAACGATTTGTACACGACAAGGACCTCTCATGTATACTGTGGATGTTGGGGAGAGCATTGTAAGATGCCATGCTGACCAGATTCGAGAGTCACTGGAAAACGTCAACTCCACACCACGATCTGATACACCTGGTAATGAAATCGACGTTCCAATTGCAGCTACCGCAGAACCGGTAATATTGGAAGCAGATGAACCAAACAACGACATTGATCCCGACTCAACATTGCCAGAAGAACCTGATACCCCAAAGAGGCGTTATCCAGACAGAATCAGGAAGCCTCCTCAAAGACTGAACTTATAATTGCTTAAACTTAACCAATGTATCTTGCAACAGTAATTGTGATTGTAATTAGTTATCATTTAGTTGTTAAATGAATGTTATGTACTGTTTATCTAAAAGGGGAGGAATTGTTGTGTATGTACCTTTAAGAGAATAACTGGTCTCAGACTGCAGTACCGGCAGTGACCACCCCTGTATAAAAGGCGCTAGTGATCCTCTGTTGTTTCAGTTTCACTATTGACTTCCATCAGTAAAGACTTATTTTGTTCCACTCCTGCTGTCCATGTCTCAATCATTCACGGACGTAATAATCTCTTACCAACTGCACCACTGACCTCACACACTGCTCAATGCACGACTCCATCCCCCATCACTCACCTACCAACCACCTCTACTAAACACGAGGCACATCCCACAAAGTCCTAGCTTCACCTCACTCCCTTGGAGGAGACGGTGCTGGCCATTCTTGGCAGGGACGTGGCTGAGCCCTTGGCCAGCTTTGGGGCTGAACGAATACAAGGTGCCGGAGTCCTCGTATGTTATCCTCCTTCCCACATCTCAGTTCCTCCTCATCCCACAATCTCTTCTGATTTACAAGCTGCCCATAGTGCAAGCTTGCAGCTCTTGCTTTACACCCCCTCCCATCACCACAGTCATACCGTTGTGCCTTCCTTATTTCAGACACCCAAGAAATCCAGCCTGCCCAGCCAGTGATTGACCAAGAAGAGGGAGAGGCGAGTGAAGAAGAAGTAGAAACACCATCACTCAATTTCACACTCCCAGCCATCAGCTCCTCGAGGTTGCCCTGCAAGACCAGTTTGCAGTGCCCCCACTGAAAGTCAATAGCCTTCCGCCAGCCATGCTGCAGCCACTGGGGTAGCACTCCGTAGGAGCACTAGGATAGGCAAAGACACACACAAGACAGTCACTAAGGGAATGCACATGGGTGAATAGTTAATTTTTTGATGTAGTATTGAATGCATATATGGATAAAGTTGGATTGGAAAGTTTTTTTTGTGGTGGCTTTTATTTCAGCTTTGTGGCCAAGAGGACGCTGTGATGGTCAGTAACAGAGGGAAGGTAAGGTGTGGGACAAATGTTGAAAGGTGGGTGTGGGTCAGGTGGGAGGTTAAAATATAACAAATCTGAAACAGGAACCCAACCTGCCTCAAACGCACCCACGTCCTGTTTTAACGGAGGCAGAACGAGGCGCAGGCAACCAATCCGCTCTCAGGAGGGGGCTCAGTCGTGAAACATTATAAGGAGGCTACGTGCCTTCATTTTTACAGTGTTTCTATTTTGAACCCGTGTTGGCAGGGTTTCCCAAGCCTCGGGAAACCCGGCAGGTAAAAAGAGGCGACAGGGGCTGCATCCATAACATAAGTGCTTTTGCTGCACTGCTTGTGGGCCAGGAAGAGCAGGAGTGTTTCGCCCCGGCCCAACAAGCGAACCTGTAAACGCCATCCCCACCCCCACGATCTCCCTCCAACCTCCCCCCACATCACCGACCCCCCCCCACCGCCCCATGACCCGTGTTCTCTCCCATGATCTCCGACTCTCTCCTCGGCCACCACCCCTCGCCATCTTCCTCGAACTCCCCCAAATACAAATCTTATGTGATCCTCGGCTGTGGCATTTTCTGGAGATCTTCCCTGCCCAATAGGCAGCTAAGCCTGTCAATCACTCCATGGCGTTCGACCATATCTCCTCCACCCCCGCCCCCTGAATGCACACACCTGCCCCAGTAAATGTCGGGGTCGTTAGTTCTGGTTCTGTCTCCACAGCTGCTGTCTGACCTGCTGAGGGTTTCCAGCATTTGCTGATTTTATTGCAAATTTCCATCATCCATGGTATTTTGCTTTAGGAGGTTTATTTTTATTCGTTCATGGGATGTGGGCATCGCTGGCAAGGCCAGCATTTATTGCCCATCCCTAATTGCCCTTGAGAAGGTGGTGGTGAGCCGCCTTCTTGAACCGCTGCATTCCGTGTGGCGAAGGTACTTCCACAGTGCTGTTAGAGAGGGAGTTCCAGGATTTTGATCCAGTGACGATGAAGGAACGGCGATATACTTCTAAGTCAGGATTGTGTGTGACTTGGAGGGGAACTTGGAGGTGGTGGTGTTCCCATGCGCCTGCTGCCCTTGTCCTTCTAGGCGGTAGAGGTCGCGGGTTTGGGAGGTGCTGCCGAAGAAGCCTTGGCATGTTGCTGCAGTGCATCTTGTAGATGATACACACTGCAGCCACGGTACGCCGGTGGTGGAGGGAGTGAATGTTTAAGGTGGTGGATGGGCTGCTAATCAAGCTGGCTGCTTTGTCCTGGATGGTGTCGAGCTTCTTGAGTGTTGTTGGAGCTGCACTCATCCAGCCAAGTGGAGATTATGCCATCATACTCCAGACTTGTGCCTTGTAGATGGTGGAAAGGCTTTGGGGAGTCAGGAGGTGAGACAGTCGCCACAGAATTCCCAGCTTCTGACCTGCTCTTGTTACCACAGTATTTATTTGGCTGGTCCAGTTAAGTTTCTGGTCAATGGTGACCCCCAGGATGTTGATGGTGGGGGATTCGGCGATGGTAATTGTAGTGTATGTGCCTTTAAGTCAGAACTACTTTTACAGCTCCTGTATACTGTAGTACCGGCAGTGACCACACCGGTATATAAGCTTTATGCATGCCTCTGTAACCCCAGTCTAGAGATTACCCTCCTCCAGTAAAGACCTGTTATTTGTTAATGTACAGCATCCATGTAATTATTTATACACTGAACCACGGATCCAACAGTGGCGACAAGTGTCAATTCGAATCTACCTGCAACATAATAAAAAAAAATAAAAAAAAATAGTCGAGGCCAGGAACACAGGCGTCGACCACGAGCAACCGCCCAGCAGTCAGGCAGAGATCCAACTTCGCAGGGGCGGCTGTGGAGAGCCGGGCTTGGTTCCCCAGCCACAATGAGCAGTAAGAGACCGACGACAGGTCCAGCGCAGATCCTTCCTGAGCAGCGGCGGCTGGAGCCGACCGACGGCGGAGAGAGAGCCGAGCAGCGTCGACGGGGTAAGACAGAGGGTGAGGAGTGCAGGGCGCAGCCGGGGGTTGAACACCGAGCGGCGTCAAGGAAAATAAAACAAACCGGAGAGAGAGAGGGTAAGAAACAGCCGGGTTCTAGACTGAGCGGCGTCGAAAAATATCAAAAGAACGCGCAGAGCACAGCCAGTGGTCACGGGCTGAACAGGGTCCGCGGGGCAAAGAAAGGGGAGACGCCATTGAGCCGCGGACAAGAAGGGAGAGCGCGGGAGACGCCATTGAGCCGCGGACAAGAAGGAAGAGCGCGGGAGACGCCATTTTGAGAAGCCGCAGCGGAGAAGAAGGGCGAGCGCGGGAAGGAAGGAAAGCGCGGGAGACGCCATTTTGTGCCAGCGGAGAAGAAGGGGAAGCGTGGGAGGCGCCATTGGTGATAGTTAATGCACACCCAAGGATGCCGAAGAGTGGCAGTATCTCTACGTTCGACAATGAAGTCAAAGATTGGGCGACATATGTGGAACGTATTGAGGTGTACTGCAGGGCGAATGAAGTGCCAGATGCCAATAAAGCACTGGTTCTATTAAATTCCATGGGTGCAAAAACTTATGGTTACTGCGAAATCTAATAACCCCAGAGAAGCCGGTAAACAAGAATTTCGAAAGCATAGTAGAAATCCGACAGGACCGCTCAAACCCCACACCGCTGCTGATAGCAGAATGATTTAAGTTCCATAAAAGGAACCAACACAAAGACGAAAGCAATGCTGAGTACCTAACGGAACTGCGCAAGCTATCGAAACACTGCCAGTTTGGAGCGGGACTAGCAGACACGTTAAGGGACAAGTTTGTGTGTGGGCTACAAAGTGAAGGAACCCAGAAACGGCTTCTATCAGAAAAGGACCTTACGGTGGACAAAGCTTTCAGTATGGCAGTATCACACGAAGCAGCCGCAAGGGGCGCTGCAGGGATACAACGGAGACCGCAAGAATATGGCACCAATGAAATGTCCTATGGAACAGGGAAGTGCTATTGCTGCAGCAGAACAACACATGACCAGAAAGATTGTTGGTTCAAGGACCAAGTGTGCAGACAGTGTGGGAAAGCAGGACACATAGCAAGAGTCTGCAGGTCTGGGAAGAAAACCAACAGTAAGAAA
Organism: Somniosus microcephalus; assembly: GCF_052327205.1. NCBI lineage: Eukaryota > Metazoa > Chordata > Chondrichthyes > Squaliformes > Somniosidae > Somniosus > Somniosus microcephalus. Next base: position 17,700,671 of record NC_140992.1, read on the forward strand.
TCTCCACAGGAGAAGTACAAAAAGGTACACCAGGTGATGGACAGTGGTTCAGACGAACAGAAAAGTGACACAGACTCCGGAAGCAAGGAGCTGGGTTGTCTGAAACTACATAAGGTAACCAAAATGGAGGATCACCAGACTATCTGGGTTACACTCAAGATAGACGGAGTCCAAGTGGAAATGGAATTGGACACAGGGTCAGCTCTAACAGTCATAAATCAAAGAGACTACAAGCGGCTATTTTCACACATACCCTTGAAAGCTACAGATATTGTCTTGAAGACGTATACAGGGCAAAAAGTCTACCCCAAAGGAAAAATAAGGGTGAAAGTGACATATAAAGGCCAGGAAATGCCTAAAATGGATATATATGTATTGCCAAATGGAGGGCCACCACTGCTAGGACGTGAATGGATCTGGAAGATACAATTAGATTGGCATTCCATACAGGCACTGAAGGTTGAGGCCAAAAAGGATGATGACGTCACACCTGGACGACTGTCAAAAATGCTAACTGACGCAAAAGAAGTGTTCCAGGAGGGACTAGGAACACTAAAAGGAATAACAGCAACGATTAAAATAGAGGAAAATGCAAGCCCAAAGTTTCTTAAGGCCAGACCAGTGCCTTATGCGATCAGACCAGCTGTTGAAGCAGAGCTGGAAGGGTTGGAACGTTCAGGAGTACTGTCCAAAGTGGACTGGAGCGAGTGGGCTACACCCGTCGTTCCTGTAATGAAGAGATCGTTGAGTAATACGCCTGGGGAACCAAAGAAGGTCCGCATCTGTGGGGATTTTAAGGTGACAGTGAACCCAGTCCTTCACACGGTGCAATATCCGCTTCCACGAATTGAGGATATTTTCGCCTCGCTATCTGGAGGTAAACGCTTCACCAAAATTGATCTAGCCCAGGCGTACTTGCAAATGGAGGTAGAAGAAGCTTCGAAACAATACCTTACGATCAACACTCATAAAGGTCTCTATCAATACAATCGGCTGGTGTTTGGAGTAGCCTCGGCTCCGGCTATCTGGCAAAGGGCGATGGATCAGGTCCTGCAAGGGATTCCAGGGACCCAGTGTTATTTGGACGACATCTTGGTCACGGGCGAAAATGACGGTGATCACCTCGCCAACTTGGAGAAGGTGCTCACCAGATTAAAGGAGTATGGGCTACGAGCTAATCGCCACAAGTGCGAGTTTTTCCAGAAACAGGTCTCGTATTGTGGCCACGTCATCGATGAAGAGGTGTTACATAAGTCCCCTGACAAGATTGAGGCAGTAGTCAAGGCTCCAGCACTGGAAAATGTGTCACAACTGAGATCGTTCCTCGGGCTGGTAAACTACTACCACAAGTTCTTACCAAATTTGTCTACGGTATTACACCCGCTGAACACCCTACTGCAAACAGGGGTACCATGGAAGTGGGATGATGAACGTAGACGAGCTTTCCAGAAGTGTAAAGAATTGATCACATCAAAAGAGGTGTTGGCCCATTTCAACCCAGCACTACCAATTCGTTTGGCATGTGATGCATCACCCTACGGTATTGGAGCGGTGCTGTCGCACAAATTCCCAGACGGGTTGGAGAGGCCAGTAGCCTTTGCGTCTCGGTCACTAACCTCAGCCGAGCGCAACTACACCCAGATTGACAGGGAGGCCCTCAGCCTAGTATGGGGAGTAAAAAAATTCAACCACTATCTGCATGGGCAGAAGTTCACCTTGCTGACTGACCACCAACCACTTGTCTCCATCTTTAATCCTAAGAAGGGCGTTCCAGTGATGACTGCACAGCGGTTACAAAGATGGTCCCTGTTTCTAGGGGCGAATCAATATGAAATAGAATATAAAGGCACGAAACAGCATGGGAACGCTGATGGGCTATCGCGCCTGCCACTGCCTACTGTGGAGGAAGCACCAGCAGTGGACCGTGTCGAGATATTTTATTCATCAATAATTGAACGATTGCCAGTAACAAACGCGGATATAGAGAAGGAGACCCGCAATGATCCGACGCTGTCACGGGTATATGAATTGACGGTGAGGGGATGGCCAACACATGGTGTAAAGTCTGTGGGTTGTGCAGTTAATAAATACACAGACTTCAGAAGTAACAAACAAAACAGGTCTTTACTATTCGAAGGTCCGGGCGAATCTGCCCCAGCAATCCTGCTACAACACTTATATACTGGTGTGGTCACTATCGGTATTACAGTATACAGAAGCCAAACAAATAGTGCCACACCTAAAGTAGTTCCCTTAAAGGTGAACGGTTACATTCAATAGTTCCCTTAAAGATAGACGGGTACATACACTACAATCCTCCCTTTTTAGCTTATTACTTACAGAGTCCCCGTTAAACATACATATCTTCAACTTCCTATAAAACAAATTACAGATATAATCTCGGTGGAGTCAATGTCATATAAAACAATTTACAAATATAATCTCGGTGGAAACAGTTCACAGGTTCAGTCTCTGCGGAAACAGTTCATAGATTCAGTCTCTGATCTTGACTCGTTCCGAACAACATTTCTTTGGTGTAGCCGGATTACCTGGCTAGCGTGACTCCTCCATAGCCTTTTTCTTGACGTAACAGCTTGAACCTTCGTCCTGTTGAACCAGCAGTGCGGACTTTTACAACCAACTGGCTGTCTTGACATTTTCCAGTTTTTCAACTAATTTAGCTCCTTTCGTAATGTCCCGCCTGGAATGGTAGAAGTGCTAATATTTTAGACAGTTATTATCTTCTGCTTCTTCTTTTTCTTTTCTGCCTTTCTGAAACTCTCGGAGCTCCTTTCTCAGCTGCCAGCTGTAGCGCCACCAACTCTCTATGTTCCTTAGACCTTAAGTGCTTCCTCCGGATTTCAGCACTTTGAGAGTTTTCATCACAAGCTGGGCAGACCACACCCTCGTAATATTCAGTGTCACTCAACAGGTCATGGTAATATTCGGGTTCGTCCTGAGTTAGGTCAGCGAGAGAGACTTCTTCTTCCTCCTCACCCGTCTGGACGTTAGCTGACGGTGGTTCCTTCCCTAAACATCTTTCTTGAAAAGCCTTCTTCATGCATTCATATTCATCCCGCTCTTCCTGGGTTATCTGCCATTCCTTCACGGCGGACCTCATTTGTGAGTTCAATACCTTCCTTTCCATCGGTAATTGCGTTATCAGGCTATTTAACCCTTCTACTGAAGTAACGGTTTCCACATTCTTCTGTTCACCTTGACGTGATTCAACGTACTTTTGGCATCCTTGTAAAATTTGTGTTGCCACCTCAGCTATCTCCGTGACCTTTGAGAGCTCCGAACTCGTTCCCCCTGAAGATTGAAGCTCGTGTTCAGATTGTTCCCCTTGCAGAGTCTTGTCCTTCAGCATATGAAGGAGTTGGCTGACCGTTAACTCTTCCCTGGGAACACGGTGGATCAGAGTCTTCTCCATTTCCTCCACCTCTTTCTCCAATACTTCCACCTTACGTTCCTCTTGAACTTTGGCTTTCAGCGCTCGGAAAAGTTGCGCCCTGATGCTCTCTAGTTCATGTTCAGGGACCATTCTTACAGTGTCCTGTTCTTCCACTGAAAGGATTCCCAGTTGAATCTGTTCTTCAAGTTGTTGAACCTCGGTCATTGCCGCCTCATATTTGTCTTGGGTGTCCTTCAATGTTTTTATAAGTTCTTGGACATCCTGTCTTTCATGCTCTGCCATGAATTTCACCTCTAATTTCTCATCTATGGATGGAGCTCCTACCGATGAGTCTGTCTTGGCCTTGAGCTCATCAAGAATTTCCTGCAGCCTTTGGACTTCTTGCTCATGTTCAACCTTTAGTTGTTCATATGCTTCTACTGAAACTAGCTTTTCGGAGGCTGCCGAGTTAACCCCCTCCAGAATTGTAGCCTGGGCCTGTTCATACTGTTCTTTCAACTTCTCACACTCTGCTTGTAAGGAGTCGTAGAGAAGAACTGGAATAAAATCCTGGCTCCCTGAAGATTCCTCTTCCTTTGGTTCATTCTGTAAATATTCTAGTTCCTGAACAGCATCAGGGGAATGTGATTGGTATTTGACCACGATGGCTCTATGGTCGCTCTCTGCTTGAGCTAGCTGTCTCTGTAGTCTTTCCAGGTTCTCCCATTCGGTGTCCCAGAACCTTTCCATATTTTTCATCTCTTGTACGAGACGGTCACTCAACTGTTCCAATTGTTGTCGTACTTTGACATAAGTTTGCGTCCGAGCTCGGTGTTCTTCCGTCATGGATGAATCCTTTGCTTGAACAGGCTCAGAATTCTCTGTCAACCTGGAGTTCTGCTCTGCAGCTTTATTCTTCTTGGTACCATAAGTCCTTCTGCATGTCTTCGTTTTCTTTCCCATCGTCGGCAAGTCCCTTTTAGCCTTGTCTTCCATATTCGACTTGGTCTTATCATCATCCATTTCAGAATCTGAGCTAATAGCTTGCACCGAGTCCTCCCTCATTATGGCTTTTAGGTAATGCCATTCCATGTCTATTTTCTTAATCCACTCCCGTCCTAGAAGTGGTGGTCCTCCCTCAGGTAATACGTACAAGTTCATTCTTGGGTGTTCTTTACCCCTATCTCTCACCTTGACTCTTATTTTCCCCACGGGGTATACGTTATGCCCCGTGTATGTCTGTAATACGAACTTGGTATTTCTTAAAGGTATGTGAGAGAATAGCCGGTGGTAGTCCCTTCGGTTGATGACTGATAGAGCTGATCCAGTGTCCAGCTCCATTCTTACTTGGACTCCAGCTATTTTTAGTATGACCCAGATGGCCTGTAGATCCGTTTCTTTACCCACATTGTGGATTCTCAGCCTACCCAGCTCCTGGTTGTTTGGGTATGAGTCTGAATTCTGTTCGTCTGAACTCTTCTCAGCCACCTTGTGTACCTTGTTGTACTTTTCTTGTGGTGGCTTCCTTTGATTATTGGTCTTTTTCCCGGACCGGCATACCTTCGCGATGTGACCCAGTTTGCCACATTTCCTACACTCTTGGTTCTTAAACCAGCATTGATTCTGGTCATGCGTTGTCTTCCCACAACGGTAGCATTTTGTTGTGCTTGAAGTAATTTGGTCCACCCCGAGTGCCGCCGCCTTTAGTTGCATTTCCGCCGTTCCTTTCGCTGCGGCTTCGTGCGATGCAGCTATAAGGACAGCCCTGTCCAGTGTGAGGTCGTTCTCTTCCAGTAGTCGCTTCTGCGTCCCTTCTTTGGACAATCCGCATACGAACTTGTCCCGCAGCGCTTCTGTCAGATTCCCTCCGAACTGGCAGTATTTCGCTAGCCTACGCAGTTCGACCAAGTATTCCGCATTGCTTTCGTCTTTCTTCTGCGTTCTTGCGTAGAATTTGAATCGTTCAGCCAGCATCAGCGGTGTGGGGTTCAAGTGGTCCTTCAGCACAGCCACAATCTCTTCGAAGGTCTGATCCGCTGGTTTATTTGGTGCTATTAGATGCTTCAAGAGCCCGTATGTTTTTGCCCCCATCGAGTTTAGCAATGTTATCGCCTTGTCGTCTTCCTCTATTTTGTTGGCTTCGCAATAGATCTCTATGCGTTCCACATACGTGGCCCAGTCTTCTATTTCAGAATTAAAGTCGTTAATATTCCCTCGCTTAGGCATTTTTCTTCCCTTGGGAGCAGCACCAGTATTTCTTTAAGTATTCTTATTTATTTGTTTGTTTCTAAGATGGCGGTTTTCCCGCGAAATCGGCGGTTTCCCGCTCTTCCCTTCTCTCCCCGCCCACTTCAATGGCGGTATGTCAATCAAGATGGCGGTTTTCCCGCGAAAATGGCGGTTTCCCGCTCTTCCTTTCTCGCCCCGCCCACTTCAATGGCGGTTTCCCGCTTCTGGCGTCTTCTCCGCCTAATGGCGGCTTCCCGCGTTTCTTCCCGGTGGAAGGGGTACGCTTCCCCCACAGCGGACAGGTTCAGCCGCTGGCTGGCTTCCGCACAGCTCCCCTTACTCGGCTATGTCTTTTCCTCCCGCCTGCACGGCTCTACCGGCGCTGGGTACACCCCGTTAACGGAGGACAGTTCAGCCGCTGGACTGGCTCTCGCGCAGTCTCTCTCTCCGTACCCGGCTCTGTCGCTCTCTCACCCGCACGTTCGGTGCTACCGGCCCTGGGTACCCCGTTGGTGGAGAACAGTTCAGCCGCTGGACTGGCTCTCGCGCAGTCTCTCACCCCGTTTTCGGCTGTGTCTCTCACCCACTCCCGCACGTTCGGTTTTGCCGGCTCTGAGTACCCCGTTGGTGGAGAACAGCTCAGCCGCTGGACTGGCTCCTCGCAGTCTCTCTCTCCGCACCCGGCTCTCACCCGCACGGTTCCCGTTCGCCTCCCCAGCCCTCTCGCAGACCGGTGTTTCCCTCCCCGGCTGCGGCTGGGTTTCTCCTCCCGCGCCTACTCGCAGGCTCAGCGCTTCGTGGCTGCGGTCGCTGCCCGGATTTTTCCCGCCGATCACGGTCCGGCTGTCACCCGACGCCGTTGGACCCGACTTTTGACCGGCTCAGCTCCCCCTCGACCGAGGTCGAGTGCTCTGCCCTTATCCTCCGGATATTCTCTACACCTTCCCCTACTCACAGTCTCTTCGGCCGCCTTGTTCCCTGCTGATCGGCTCACTCTGTACCGTGGTAGAAGGGTAGTCAGTGCCTGTTGCAGGCGGAAGCTTTTGTTGCTAAAGTCTTCCACCTTTCTCCTGCTGCAGCCTCGTGTTTTCTTCCAGCAGCACGACGAGGGCGGTTGCCTCTCTTCGACGCTCTTCTTGCTTTGGTTATCTTGCCGCAGGGTACAATCGGACTCGTCGCCACTGTAAAGTCTGTGGGTTGTGCAGTTAATAAATACACAGACTTCAGAAGTAACAAACAAACAGGTCTTTACTATTAGAAGGTCCGGGCGAATCTGCCCCAGCAATCCTGCTACAACACTTATATACTGGTGTGGTCACTATCGGTATTACAGTATACAGAAGCCAAACAAATCGTGCCACACCTAAAGTAGTTCCCTTAAAGGTGAACGGTTACATTCAATAGTTCCCTTAAAGATAGACGGGTACATACACTACACATGGCGACTCACTGTTGCCAGCATTCTCATCCAGAAGAGAACAGCTGTCAGTATGCCAGGGGACAGTAATGTGTGGATCCAGAGTGGTGATTCCACCCAAGTTAAGGGAGAGAGTGCTAAATGAGCTACATGAAGGTTATCTGGGGGGAGTGAAAATGAAAAGCCTTGCTAGGGCTTATGTGTGGTGGCCGGGAATCGATCAACAAATCGAAGATCTAACTAAGAGCTGCTTAGGATGCCAGAAGTTCCAAAATGCACCACCATATGCCCCTCTACACCCACGGGAGTGGCCCTCCTCTCCATGGCAACGGGTGCATATTGATTTCGCTGGTCCATTCATGGACTCAATGTTCTTAATAGCAGTGGATGCTCATTCAAAGTGGCCTGAGGTGATAAAAATGTCTTCAACCACTACAGAGAAAACGATTGCAGTCCTACGGACCATATTTGCCAGAAATGGTTTGCCAGAGCAGATTTGCTCTGATAATGGACCACAGTTTGTGTCCGACGAGTTCCAAAAATTCATGAAAAGGAATGGGGTAAGGCATTACACATCCGCCCCGTATCATCCAGCCACAAATGGATTGGCTGAGAGGTTCGTACAAACCTTTAAGAAGGCGATAAAGGCCATGTGCGACGATGAAATTCCACTACAGCATAGGATGGACAATTTCTTATTAGCCTACCGAAACGCGACACATGCAGTTACCAACCAGACCCCGGCCATGATGTTCTTTAACCGAAGGTTGAGATCTCGTCTGGACTTGTTCAGACCAAATGTGCGAAGAAATGTTGAGGACAAACAATTCCAGCACATCAACGAGAAGCCGACAAGGAGCTTCAATGTAGGGCAACCAGTCTTGGCCCGTGACTATCGAACAGAGAAGTGGCAACCCGGAACGATATGTACAAGGCAGGGGCCATTAATGTACACAGTGGATGTCGGGGAGAACATTGTGAGACGCCACGTCGATCAGATTTTAGCGTCACAGGAAGGCGTCAACCCCATGTCTCGAGTACCTGGGGATGAACCCGACATACCGGTAGCATCTGCTTCAGACCCAGTAGCAGTGGAACCCGATGAACTACCCGATGAAAAGGGGTCAGAATCGCCTCTGCACCAAGAACAAGAACCTTCGGAAAGGCGCTATCCCGAAAGGGCCAGGAAGCCGCCCCAAAGACTGAATCTATAAATGGACTTTTTGTTATTGAATGTACATGTAAAAATATAATTGTTATTTGAATATTAAGGGGTATTATTAATCTAAAAAGGGAGGAATTGTAGTGTATGTGCTTTAAGTCAGAACTACTTTTTACAGCTCCTGTATACTGTAGTACCAGCAGTAACCACACCGGTATATAAGCTGTGCGCATGCCTCTGTACTCCAGTCTAGAGATGACCCTCCTCCAGTAAAGACCTGTTGTTTGTTATGTACAGCATCCGTGTAATTCTTTATCCACTGAACCATGGATCTCACATTACCCTCCTCCAATAAAGACCTGTTATTTGTTAATGTACAGCATCCGTGTGATTATTTATCCACTGAACCACGGATCCAACAGTAATGCCGTTGAATACATAAGAAATAGGAGCAGGAGTAGGCCATTCGGCCCTTCGAGCCTGCTCCGCCATTCAATGAGATCATAGCTGATCTTCTGCCTCAACTCCATTCACCGGCCCTATCGCCATATCCCTTGATGCCCTTACTAGTCAGAAATCTATCGACTTCTGTTTTGAATATAGCCAATGACTGAGCCTCCACAGCCCTCTGGGGAAGAGAATGTCCTGGGGTGGTGGTTAGACCCTCGCTAGGAGGCATTAACAACTCTGCTTTATTTCCTCAACTTCCAGGAGCAGTAGGGGAAGGAACATTGTGCTCTTTAAAGTTGGGGGGTCAGCACTAGATGGTGAGCGGGACGTCCACAACAGAATAACCAGACACAGGCAGGAATGGGCTTGATGTACCAAATGGCCTTTCCTCGCAGTTCTTATTTTCACTGCTCAACACCATTTTCCCTGGAGGCTTTGCTGCCTGTCAGGAATTCAAGTTTAAAACCCTCCCTTTGTTAAACCCTTAGGTGCAAAGCACTGTGAATAGTTTTCGGTAATTATTCAATTAATCTTCAACAGTGAAGGCGGATTAAAGGAATTTCAGGCTCTTCAGTGAGCAGGAGGCTGATTGAAAACAACAGCCAACGAGCTGGAAACTGTAAAAACAAACCTCAAGGACTTGTACATATCAGGGCCTCTCAAACTGCTGGGAGTCATTCAGTAATGCACAATGTCCAGGTTTGGCACTCAAATTGGTGCATCGCTGCCAGAAAGCCTTTTATCGTAATTTGATTATACAACTCCTTCAGAGAATACATAATTCTTGTTTGTATAAAACAAGTATTTCATGTCAGAATTGAATTAGATCAGCTTGGATGAAGAAATCAGTGGTCCATTTGTTCTCCTCCTTACGGGATAGCATAAGAACATAAGAACATAAGAAATAGGAGCAAGAGTAGGCCAATCGGCCCCTCGAGCCTGCTCCACCATTCAATAAGATCATGGCTGATCTGATCCTAACCTCAAATCTTCTATCACTCTGCATCCACCCGAACCCATGTGATTTCCCGGGAGAGGCGAAAAACCAGATAAAGACCCAATGGCCAATTTGGGAGAAAAAAATCTGGGAAATTCCTCTCCGACCCATCTAGGCGATCGAAATTCTTCCAGGAGATCACTCTGTCCCTATATTTTCTACAGTAGCAATCCTATCATCTTCCCATTTGGCTTTAAATGCCAACCAGAACAGGCAGGCCTGACCTTGGTTTAACGTCTTGTTCGAAAGGTTTTTCTCAATGGAAATGAATTCTGTTTTATATGAATTAAAGAGAGAAAAATGGATAAGTGAGAAAGAGTTACAGGCTGCAGCTTGGGGTGATTTAAACCAGCTGTGCGCGGGCTTGAGAAGTTTCTGACCATAATGTGATCCTGAAGCAAGTGGGTACTATTGAGAAAGTCAAACTCAGTACTTGTCGTGAGAGATTTCTGAATTTCTGGCCAATATTTCTCCCTCAACCAACAGAACAAAAACAGATGATCTGGTGATTATCACATTGCTGTTTGTGGGAGCTTGCTGTGCGCAAATTGGCTGCCGCGTTTCCCACATTGCAACAGTGACTCCACTTCAAAAAGTACTTCATTGGCTGTAAAGCACTTTGAGACGTCCGGTGGTTGTGAAAGGCGCTATACAAATGCAAGTTTTTCTTTCTTTCTACCAGTTTTTCTGGGATCACGTTCCACAATTCCACCCTTTTTCGTCATGCAAACTGAAAACCAGTGGGCCCACCTGGGAAGTGAGATAAAATATATATATTTTTTTATTCGTTTATGGGATGTGGGCACCACTGGCAAGGCTGGCATTTATTGCCCATCCCTAGTTGCCCTTGAGAAGGTGGTGGTGCGCTGCCTTCTTGAACCGCTGCAGTCCGTGTGGTGAAGGTGCTCCCACAGTGCTGTTGAGAGGGAGTTCCAGGATTTTGACCCAGCGACGATGAAGGATCAGCGATATACTTCCAAGTCAGGATGCTGTGTAACTTGGAGGGGAACTTGGAGGTGGTGTTGTTCCCACGCGCCTGCTGCGCTTGTCCTTCTAGGTGGAAGAGGTTGTGTGTTTGGGAGGTGCTACCGAAGAAGCCTTGGCGAGTTGCTGCGTTGCATCTTGTAGATGGTACACACTGCAGCCACGGTGCGCCGGTGGTGGAGGGAGTGAATGTTTAAGGTGGTGGATGGGGTGCCAATCAAGCGGGCTGCTTTGTCCTGGATGGTTTTGAGCTTCTTGAGTGTTGTTGGAGCTGCACTGATCCAGGCAAGTGGAGAGTATTCCATCACACTCCTGACTTGTGCCTTGTAGATGGTGGAAAGGCTTTGGGGAGTCAGGAGGTGAGACATTTGCTGTAGAATACCCAGCCTCTGACCTGCTCACTGAATGCCGAGAAAAACGCTTATGTATTTTATACGTTTCATTTTATGAATCCATCTTCCCAAATGAAGTACATATCGGGAATTCAGGAATTCTCTGTCCCCCCCCCCACCCATGCACCCCCCCCCGCCACCCCCCAAGATTTTCCATCATTCATTTTAATGGACATAAAATCACGGTGGGGGGTCATGATTATCCGTATTCCCGATAAGCACTCCATGTGCATGAAACTCCATGCCGAGATCCTGAATTTGTGAAGTTACCTCTTATAACTCAAGTGTCGCCTCGATTCAGTGCCATTACTCTCACTGCTAAGGCAGAAGGTCGTGGGTTTATGTCCCACTGCAGGACGTCAGCACATAATGTAGGCTGACACGACCGGTGCACTACTGAGGGAGTGCTGCACTGTCAGATTTACCAGCCTTCAGATGAAACACTATGCCGGGACTCAGTCTGCCTATTCAAGTGGACCTAAAAGATGCCATGGCATTATCTGAATAGCAGAGGAGTTGTCCTGGCCCAAATTAAGCCCTGAATCAACAGCAGATATATGAATTCAAAGTTCTTTCTTAGACTATGGAGACAATGTTATTCTGTTTTGAGTTTATATTTAAATATACTGACCACAGCTGCTGCCAGAGCACTTCATCCAACTGTTCTGTAATCAAATCCTAATCTTTAGATGACCAATTTCTACTGCAACTTGAAACTGAAAACCAGCAAGTATTACGGTTAAGTGGATAATATGAGGAACTCGCTACCACATGGAGTAGTTGAGGAGAATAGCATAGAGGCATTTAAGGGGAAGCTAGATATGTAGATGAGGGAGAATGGAATGGAAGGTTATGCCAATAGGGTTCGATGAAGTAGGATAGGAGGAGGCATAAACACCGGCACAGACCAGAATCTTCTCTTCTTAGGCAGTCCCTCGGAACCGAGGATGACTTGCTTCCACACTAAAAATGAGTTCTCAGGTGACTGATGAGTCCAATGCGGGACCTACAGTCGCTGTCACAGGTGGGGCAGAGGGTGGTTGAAGGGGCGGGTGGGTGGGGTGCTTGGGTTGACGTGCGCTCCTTGCGGTCTTTGCGCTTGGCTTCCGCTTGCTCCCGGCGAAGAGACTCGAGATGTTCGGCGCCTTCCCCGATGCTTCTCCTCCACTTTGTGTATCTTGGGCCAGGGATCCCCAGGTGCCGGTGGAGATGTTCCACTTTTTCAAGGAGACTTTGAGGGTGTCCTTGAAGCATTTCCTCTGCCCACCTGGGGCTCTCTTGCCGTGTAGGGCTTGTTTTGGGAGCCTTGTATCGGGCATGCGGACAATGTGGCCTGTCCATCGGAGCTGATCGAGCGTGATCAAAGCTTCGATGCTGGGGATGTTGGCCTGAGCGAGAACACTGACGTTGGTGCACCTATCCTGCCAATGGATTTGCAGGATCTTGCGGAGGCAGCGTTGGTTGTACCTCTCCAGTGCTTTGAGGTGCCTGCTGTACATGATCAATGTCTCTGAAACATACAGGAGGGCAGGTATCACTGCTGCTCTGTAGATCATGAGCTTGGTGCTGGGTTTGAGGTCCTGGTCTTCAAACACTCTCTTCCCCAGGCGACTGAAGGCTGCACTGGCACACTGAAGGCGGTGTTGGACTTCGTCATCGACGTCTGCCCTTGTTGACAGTAGGCTCCCGAGGTATGGAAAGTGGTCCACGTTGTCCAAGGCCTCGTCGTGGATTTTGATAATCAGAGAGCATTACTGTGTGGCGGGGGCAGGTTGGTAGAGGACCTTTGTCTTACGGATGTTTAGTGTAAGGCCCATGCTCTCGTATGCTTCTGTGAAGGTGTTGACGATGGTTTGGAGTTCGACCTCCAAGTGAGCGCAGATGCTAGCGTCGTCTGAACACTGTAATTCAATGACAGAGGATGGGGCGACCTTGTTCTGGACTGGAAGCAACGGAGTTTGAACAGTTTACCGCAGGACCTGCGGGAAGGAGGGTGGAGGACAGTAGGAGAATGTTTGTGTGTGTGTGCTAGGCCGATGTAGCAGAGCCTGGTCTCCAATCGTTTTGGATCCCCTTCCCGTTGGACCAAGACCTTGCTCTGTCAAGCCCGTGTAGTAGCTGGTGTGCAACGGCCACCCCACATTAAAAGAATTCACGCACAGGCATCTTCCACCCTTTAAAATGAAGTTCGGGACCTGGAACATCAGGACCCTCATGGACAACCCCAACAACGATAGACCGGAATGCTGTACTGCTATCGTTGCCCGGGAGCTCAGACGTTTCAACATAGACATCGCCGCCCTAAGTGAGACCTGGCGGGCAGGGGAAGGCCAGCTCAAAGAGCAAGGCGGTGGTTACACCTTCTTCTGGAAAGGCAAACCTGAAGAAGAACGTCGCCTCCATGGGGTCGGCTTCGTCATAAAAAATGAGTTAGTTCAACATCTCAGAGACTCCCCTTGTGGAATAAATGAACGCCTCACCTAGCCCGGAACCAGTGCGCTACAGTCATCAGTGTGTACGCCCCAACACTGGAAGCCACAGATGAGACCAAAGATGAATTCTACTCCAACCTCGAACAATCCCTGCCCCGAGTCCCAACGGGCGACAAGCTGATCCTCCTTGACGACTTCAACGCCAGAGTTGGAAAGGACACAGACCTCTGGGGAGGTCTGATTAGCAGAGAGGGGGTAGGGAAAGCCAACTCCAATGATAACCTCCTCCTGACGAAATGCTTAGAACATGGCCTTGTCATAGCCAACACCTTGTTCCGTCAGAGAGACAAGTGCAAGGCTTCATGGCAACACCCTTGTTCCAAGCACTGGCATCTGCTGGACTAAGTCATCGTCCGAGTGAGGGACCGCAAGGACGTCCGCATCACCCGCGCCATGACAGGAGCTGACAACTGCTGGACAGGCCACCGCCTAATCCATTCTGTCATCTCCATCAACGTAGCCCCAAAACAGCGGCGGCAACAGAAGCAATGCCGCAGGAAAATCAACACTGGAGCACTCAAAGACCCTGCTAAGAAAGCCCTATTAAGCCTGCGCCTCACAACCAACCTGACAACTCCCAGTGATTCAGAGACTCAGAGTGCCCACAGCGCCTGGTCTGCACTCAAGGCCTCCATAATCAGCACCTGTGAAGAGACGCTCGGTCACTCGACCAGGAAACACCAAGACTGGTTCAATGAGAACGGCCATCTAAAGATAAGGGGTAAGCCAATTAGGACAGAGATGAGGAGGAATTTCTTCACCCAGACAGTGGTGAACCTGTGGAATTCTCTACCACAGAAGGCAGTTGAGGCCAATTCATTAAATATATTCAAGAAGGAGTTAGATATATTTCTTAAGGCTAAAGGGATCAAGAGATATGGGGAGAAAGCAGGGACCGGGTACTGAATTTGGATGATCAGCCAGGATCTCGTTAAATGGTAGAGCAGGCTCGAGGGGCCGAATGGCCTACTCCTGCTCCTATCTTCTATTTTTCTATGTTTCTATGACCAGGAGATCCAGGAGCTAATAAGCTGCAAGCGCAAGACATTCCTGATCTGGAAACAGCAACAAAACTCGAGAGCAAGAAAGCAGCTCTACAGACACCTGAAGGCCGAGGTCCAACAAAAAACTCGCGACCTAAAGAGCAGTTGGTGGGTGGAGAAAGCGCAGGAGATCCAGCAGCTAGCCGATAACCACGACGTGCGTGGATGCTTTAGCGCAGTCAAGTCCTCCTACAGCCCAAGCACCCAAGGTCCTACCCCACTGCGGGCCAAGAATGGCGAGGTACTCATTGAGGACAGAGAGGCAATCAGTGCCCGCTGGAAGGAGCCCTTCGAAGGTTTCCTTAACCGAGACTCGGTCTTCGACGCGAGTGTCCTCAACTCCATCCCGCAGCATGCTACCCGCCACCACCTCAGCACAACCCCAGCCCGGCATGAGGCTGAAAGGGCCATCCGACAACTGAAGAACAACAAGGCCTCAGGAGCAGATGGAATCCCCGCCGAGGCACTAAAACATGGTGGAGAAGCACTATTGGCGTGAATACATGAACTCATTTCTCTTATTTGGAAGAAGGAGAGCATGCCTGGGGATCTCAGAGATGCCGTAATTGTGACCATCTTCAAGAGAGGTGACAAGTCCGATTGCGGTAATTACAGAGGAGTCTCCCTGCTGTCTGCCACAGGGAAAGTAGTCACAAGAATCCTTCTCAATCACCTTCTCCCAGTGGCTGAAGAGCTCCTCCCAGAGTCACAATGCGGATTCCGCCCACTAAGGGGCACAATGGACATGATTTTCACTGCGCGTCAATTACAAGAGAAATGCAGTGAACAGCACCAACCGTTGTACATGGCCTTCTTTGACCTCACACTGTCAACGGTGATGGATTATGGAATGTCCTCCTCAAATTCGGCTGCCCTCAAAAGTTTGTCACAATCCTCCGCCTGATTCACGACAACATGCAAGCCGTGATCCTGACCAACGGTTCCACCACAGACCCAATTCACATACGGACTGGGGTCAAGCAAGGCTGTGTCATCGCACCAACGCTCTTCTCGATCTTCCTGGCTGCAATGCTCCATCTCACCCTCAGTAAGCTCCCCGCTGGAGTGGAGCTAATCTACAGAAGAAACAGACCAGAATGGCCTGTTTCTGTCCTGTAAATACGACGTAATTTTAAGCAGAAATTTAAAAGGCAATAAAGGCAAACCTCAGAATATTTGCCCTTTGAACTTCTTAGCTGTCAAAGGTCAAAACACTATTGCATTCAACACTTTTAGGGGGAAAAATTCAGTTGGTTGCGCCACCCATTAGCACCTAAAGAGGTTGAGAAGTGGGGCGCTAACCAACTAGCGCCCGGGCGCAGCGAACCCTGCGCCTCTTCCCAAATTGAGCAGACATTTAGCGTTGGCGCTAAACCGTTGCGCCTGCTCACCGGCGCACGCAGATCATGACGTCATTTCAGTGTGCAACGCCCTTGGGACACCCCAGACCGGAAATTCAGTGGCGCCCCCCTCCGTTCCGCCTGGCGCCAACAAGGCCAGGTTACCTGGAACGTTTCCCAGTCGCTGTCGGGCTGGGGGGGGCGCTATTTAAAGGGGACTCTTCTTTGGATTATTAGTGGTAGCCACTTTTGGACCACACCTTCTTTGAGAGAGAGAGAGTTGCTCAGAGACAAACGGAGAGCCATTTCTGCAGTGAGCCAGCGCTGGCTGAGGAACTTTAGCCTTCTGAACATAACTTTGCAGTTGGTAAGCTTCTCAACCGGCATAACTTTCAGTGCGCACTTACTATGGGGGCTGCATTGGATGGGAACGTCGTCCTTCTCAATCATATTGACAGGGCACAGAGATGCAGGGATAGAGTGGCAGGCATGGCCAGACGGAGGAGGACCTACAGACGTCGGCACATGAGACCTTATGCTGCCAGGGTTTTCCGCCAACAGTTTTTGTATATCAACATGTCGGAGGAGCAGTGTTTCCGAAGGCTGCGCTTCAGTAAGGAGGTGGTCACTGAGCTCTGCCACCTGCTTCAGTCAGATCTGCAGCCTCAACTAAGGTGCAGAACATCTCTGTCAGTGCCTGTGAAGATCACTGTGGCTCTAAACTTCTATGCCAGCGGCTCCTTTCAGGCCGCTACTGGGGACATTGCCAACATCTCACAGTTCGCGGTGCATTGCTGCATCCGTCAAGTGACTAATGCCCTCTTTAAAAGGAGACGGCAGTACATCTCCTTCCCAATGACCCTGGACAAGCAGCGAGAGCGCGCAGAGGGCTTCGCAAGGATAGCGGGCTTCCCCATGGTGCAGGGCGCCATTGACTGCACGCATTTGGCTTTGCGGGCGCCTCTAGAGAATGCAGAGGATTTCCGCAACTGGAAGGGGTTCCATTCTTTGAATGTGCAGCTGGTCTGTGACCACTGACAGCTGATACTCGCTGTCAATGCCCACTTTCCAGGCAGCAGCCACGACGCCTTCATCCTGCGCCAGACTTCTGTGGCAGACCTTTTCAAGGCCCCGGCTCACCCAGGAGGCTGGCTTCTCGGGGACAAGGGCTATCCTCTGTGCCCCCGGCTGATGACCCCGCTCCGTTCACCCAGCACCACTGCTGAAGAACGTTACAATGAGAGCCATCAAGTGACCAGGAACATCATTGAGCACACAATCGGCATGCTGAAGCAACGGTTCCACTGTCTGGACCATTCCAGAGGAGGCCTTCAGTACTCAACTGAGCGAGTCTCCTACTTCATGGTTGTGTGTTGCACGCTGCATAACCTGGCAATCCTCAGGACCCAGCCAATGCCACCAGACATTGAAGCACCAGCAGAGGAGGAGGAGGAGGAGGAGGAGGAGGAGCACCAAGACAGGAGGGAGGCACAAACTGCAAGGGCCATCCGTCAGAGGCTTATAGCAAGTCGCTTCTAGGCCCCTCTGAGGGAATGCTTTCTGCCATGCCAAGAACATGAATGGAACCATTCTGCTACCCCTAAGCCGGTCAAGGCAACAATTAGTGCAAAGAACAGACATGGACATTGTGAATAAATAAACTTTTTTTAACAAAATGTGTATCCTTCCCGCATGACAAAGCAATGGAAACAAACAGCAAAACAAACAGACTGCCACATATCTGTCTCTCACACCCTGGAGACAATGTCCAAAACATAACTGTCTCCCACACCCTGGAGACAATGTCCAAAACATAACCAACATTCAGACCAGCATCCTCGGCCTTGAATGAAAGAAATAACATAATTTAGCAGCACCTTCTACTTTTTGCCCCTCGATGGTGATCTGCTTCCCTTGCGGAATTGTCCCCTTCCCGCCCTGCAGCTCCTCCGTAATGGGACCCCAGTGGCTGCAGCAAGGCTGGGGGAGGCCTGCTGACTGTCCGAAACTGAGACCGCAGATGCCCTTGTGGGACGGCCTGGACCAGCTCTGGGCCAGGAGGGCCCGGCTGCTGACTGCTCCAAATCCGCATGGGCGGAAGCAGTCTGTACTACAGGTGGTGGCAGCTGCAGTGGAGAAGTGCCAGTGGTGGCATCAGGAATGCTGTCACCCTGAGAGCGGACAGCAGCTCCCTGGTCGGCCGACACACTGGCACTCTGACGGGGCAGCACCGCAGCTTGCGCAGCAATCGGCTGGTGCACAGATTGCTGGCCTGCTGTGGCGCGGCGAGGGCCCCGGGGAATCCTGCCCGATCCAGCGAGGGTGGCAGCAGTCAGTGCTCGCGTGGCCTCAATCTGCGTCTGCATGAGACCAGCCACTGACTGCGTGGCAGCACTCGGCACTTGTGTGGCAAGTGCCAGTGCTTCGCCGAAGTCCTGGAGAATCCTTGCCAGTGCTGCGCCGAAGCCCTGCACACTCCTTGCCAGTGTCTCAATGGAGTCGGGCATCCTTGCCACTGCAGCCATGAGCTCAGTGTGCCTCAGCCCAGCCTGGGCGCTCATTTCTGCGAGGGAACGCACCTCTTCTGCGCTCTGTGACAGCCCCCGAGTTTCCCTACCCCCCTCTCGTTGCTGCAGGCCGCTGGGTCCTGGAGCTGCATCCTCCTCAGATCATTCCCCCCCCGCTCCCCTCCAGGGAAGGTGTCTCCCCAGTCTGGACATGGGCTGGCTCGCCTGAGGGTGGTACGGATGGTCCAGCTTCCTCCTCCTCATCGCCTCCAGAGTCACTTGCAATGGCAGCTTGAGGGCCCGCCTCCCGAGCTGGTGATGCAGCATCTGAAAGCAGGGAGGTTCAAGAGTGGCTTTAGCGAAAGGACAGGGTGGCAGCAAGGGATGCATGAGTGCTGCAATGCTCTGAGCTGGCTCGAGAGTGAAAAAGCATGTTGGTGTGGGGAACAAGTGGAAGGAGAGAGGTTAAAAAGGTGATGACCTTACCATTGCTGTCCACAATGGGGTCATCATCTCCAGAGGCGACGGGGCCAATCATCCGGCTTGCCGCAATCCGGTGGACTCGCTCCTCCAGGTCTGTAAGGGTCTGCAGGTGAGGCCGGCCTCCCCCGGTCCGATGCTGTTGCCTTCTATTATTCGCCAGCTTGGCCTGCAAGAGAAAGGACGGGGTGTGATGAAACCTGCAGCCTTGATCTGGCATGACATGCCTCCCATAGTCGATTAGCCCTTACATTATGCACAGAGCTGAATGTGCGTGTGTGTTTCCAGAAAGGGCCATGGGTGCTGGATGACAGCTGGCCATTGGGGCTCTGCGCACCCTCTGGCCATAAAGTCAGGTGCAGATGGAGGGATGGAGATGATTCTGAAAAAGGCACTCACCCTGACGACCCGAGTGAGGTCGTTGAACTTCTTCTTGCGTTGTACAGGAGTCCTGGGAACCATGCTGCTGGAGGTGGCTCTGTGGGAAACCTCCCTCCAAGCTCTGCGATAGTCGCTGTGTTGAGGCCTCCTGCCATTCTCTGGGTAGAGTACAGATCGCCTGTGCTCCACCGCGCCAACCAGAGCATCCAATGCCCCCTCGCTGAAGCGCTGTGATCTCTCCCTGGTCCTCTCCATATTGATGCAGTTGTCGACGCCACAGGTAGGTTGCCGCTGAATTTGAGGCCTACGAGGCACAGGGTGTGGCTGCAGATGATAATCGATCCGCCCCTTTAAGAGCTGGCTGGCGCCAGCGTGTCTGGCTGAAATTGATAATTGACAGCACCTGTGCTGTGCCCGGCCGCCGAGAAATTGAGTAGCGCCGCCGAGTTAGCGCCTTAAGACTATCGTGCAGCGCCTGATTTAGCACCGCAATCACCTTCAGGGGCGCAGCTACCCAGTATCGCTCGAGGTGGCGATAAATTGCACCTGGCGCTAAACTTTGCGCACCGCCAATACTAGCGCCCCTAACGGGGCGATACCGGATTTCTCCCCCTTAGTCTCCATGGCCTAGAATTTTGCTATCGCCGCGCCAGGTCTTTATCGCCCGAAATTTAGCGCTCACCCGGATTCCCGTAGCGCCCGCCTGAAATTCAGTTGCAGCGCCCCAAGAGGGAGGCGGGCGCTATTGCAGGGTTTGGCCGCCTCGCTTGGGGCGCTGAAAGTCAATTTCAGGCGTCCAGCTGCCGCTGCGCCACCTGATGCGGTGCGGCAGGCTGGGGTACTGCAGGCCTCCTCCTTCTCTTAAGGAGGAGCTGCCTGCAGCCGTGAGATCGCCGCTGGATTCCCCCGGCAAATGAGCCCGGCACCACGGAGAAGTGCCGGGCTCGCGGGGGTCAGAGACCAATGCCGCAGGGGGGTGGTGTGGGAGTCCGGGGAGGAAGGAGCAGCCAAGCGGCCGCCGGGAAAGCGGCCGGCCGCACCTCCACCTTTACGCCCCGGCCTCTCGGAGCTGCAAGGCCCCGTTTTACAAACGCTCCTTGCGCCCGCTACGGGTGAGGCGGCGGCAACTGAATTTGGGCGTTGGGCCGGCATCGCGTTGGAACCGGGGCGCTGCGCACACCGATGACGTCATCGGTGCCGGCGCAGCGCTACCGGCTAACGCCACCATTTGCGCTACACTGAATTCCAGGCTACCAACAGCGCTGGCGCTAAAAACCTCTTTAGGCACTAAGTGGGCGCTAACACCACTGAATTTCTAGGCCCATGAGTCTAACTGGTCATGAAGGGTACTGACATAATCTGTATTCTCTATGGCATTGAAACCATGCTGTCATTTCGAACTAGCCTTTTGTTAAAATAGCGGACAGAGGAATTTCATGTTGCTTTAACGTATTTGTAATTAACATCGCACGGCGCTACTTCACACGAACACCACCCCCCCTCAAGGAGACCAGCACCATGTAATTGCTCTTCAGTATCCATTATTCATTACGTGTAATCTACAGACAAAGTGCGATGAAGCAAGATTAACAAGTATTGAACAGTTGTGTGAAATTGCTGTGGCTAAAAAATATAATCAAATCTCAAAGGGGATCTCGGCTAAGACCAACTTTCAGTGGTTTAAATTCTAGATGAAGATAATTATGGACTCATTAATTAGAAGGACCGAGAACTTTCACAGAGTATGGGAGGTTAAATTATTTACGCTTGCTGAAATAATGGAAGCCCAGCTTATTAAAAAACAAAAATGGAGCTGTCTATAGACACTGCATCCTTGACTTTCATTCCCTTGTGACACTTCACAATTGAGTTGCTGGTTATTCTGTCATAGAGAAACAAGCCTTTTGTAAGGCCAGAAATTCATACATTTTAAAATGAGACTTCAAATTTAATCTCATGGTCTGTAGATTCACGCGCCAAGAATGTGTGCTGAGAATTCAGGGTCTGTTCGATACAGTTATGGACTTGGACTTTGACAGCGTGCCTCAGATAAAGAAAGAGGTCAATTCTCCTGACCCTTGTTCCTGGGGAACACACATTCCCTGGTGACCGTTTTCCTGGGATACAAAGGCCAGCAAAAAGGGGGTGAGAATTAATTCCAGCTCTCCCCTTATATTGTCTGCCTGAAATTAGCACGGTACATTCAAAAGTAGCTCTACACCCTGCATGCATTGAGAGCATGAGTTGGACCCTCTGCATTTTCAATGCATTTAAGTAAGTTCTGGGTAAGTTTAGAATGCACTGAAAGGATTGTTATTAGTCCTAGCCCCTGTAGGGCTACCCCAGATCAGGTGTATTCCCCAGACGTTCACCTTCAACTAAAGTTAAAGGTAGCCGAATCCTAAAGACGCTTAATTGGGTCTAAAGGTCCAGACTATTTCTCCCTAAAGGAAAGGAACAACCTGAAGATATTACCGTCCTCCAGATAGCACTTTTAATAAGTTTAACTAGACTGTAACCTTCCGGATATTATGAGGGTCCGGAAAACTCCTCCAGAATTCTGCAACTCCTCACCAAAGAGTGTACAGAGATTGAGTTCGCGAGTTTGGTACAGAAGTACTATGTGAGACAATTCTAAAAAAATATAGATTTATTAAAGAACCGACATGTAACTTACAGCTGGTGATTCAATCGCAACATTAACAGTTCCAAATACAAATAGCTTACAATTCTATTATCAGAGATCCTTATTCTCAAATCTTAGCTTCATTATATTTTTACATTTCTTAGTCTTATTCCAGAATATCCAACAAAATCAAATACCTTTGATCCCCGAGACTCAAAGAGTTATAAACTTACAGAGCCTGCCTCTGAAGCGTGAGAATCGCTTTGCCTCTTTCAACGAATATATCTTCCCATTTGAAAGTGCTATATTTATACCCTTTCTGCAGTGGTATATCCTTTGAAGTTTTCTGCTGATGTAAGCTAATTATCTCTAGTCATATTTCTGTTGACTCCTTCTATTCTTACAATCAGTTCAGCTGGTAGCTTGCAGAATTATGTCTGCTGTGTAGGTGTCTCAAGCTTATCATAAAAACAATGTGACAGCAGTGGTTCTATTTGATGACATTTTTATCAAAGTCTCCTGTTTGTATCTTTTGCATTTAGAACACCTCAACTGGTTGTACCACAGACTTCGCGTCTCCTAGGTGTTCCAAGTTCAACACAAAAACAATGTGATGACTGTTGCCTCCCGTATTTCATTTGATGTTATTTTTACGAAGGCATTCTGTGCAATTCTTTTTACAACGTGTAAATTAAAAACACCTCAACTAGGGTGATCTATGCAATTCTTATTTACCTCAGTTGGTTATACCACAGACTCGTGTCTCCATGTTTCATTTGATGTAATTGTTACAAAGGCACATGTTTCTTTAATGTTCTGTGTTTCTTTCTGAAGTGTTGGTTTATAACACTTAACTGGGTACAGCTATTGTGTTCTTTCCAAGCTGCAGACTTCCTAGAACTTCCAACCTGCTGCTTCAATAGGGCTATTGTTTCAGTGTCAACAACCTATCTTATCTCAAAAGCCTGTATGCTGTTTGCAGCTTTTGATTGTTAAGGCTTCCAGACTTCCAGACCCAGTATGTCATGTTTCAATAAGCCAACATTCTGTTCATAGGATGGTGTATTTTTTTGAATATGGCTATTCCTTCACAGCGCAGACCCCCTGAGCACTTAGCAAACCATGATTGACAATGCACTGAAGTGATACTCTGTGAAATGTCAAAGCCAACCAGTATAATACTGCCTCCTCTGAAGGCTTTTACATTGTGATGCTGGGACTTATCTCTGTAGTTACATCGTAAGCATTGCAAGGATTGCAAAGCGGAAACTGTTTCACAGCAGTATGTTGCAGTATAAATGCACCCTCTTGGAAAGGAGACACAGGCATTCATCTGCCAGCCCTCCCGTCCCCAACCCCCACCCCCTATCACTATGTACAGTGACATTACTATAAATACTTTAAAAAAGAAGTTTACCATTTTGAGCAGCAATACTATGGGAACATTCAACACCTCCAAGTTCCCCTCAAGTCACACACTATCCTGACTTGGACATAAGTTGCTTTTCCTGCATCATGGCTGGGGCAATGCCCTCGAATTCCCAACCTAACACCACTGTGGGAGAACCATCACTACAGGGACTGCAGAGTTCAAGAAGAAGACCCACCGCCACCTTCTCAAGGCAACTAGGAATGTGCAGTAAAAGCAGTCCGCCGCTATCCCAAGAACAAATAAAAAAATGACCAGAAGAAACCTTCGCAAACGTGTTGACAACATCACTCACATACCAATCAGAGGGACTTGTGCCCCAAGATGTAAACTACAGATCTCTCAAACCAATGCGCCAAAATCTGTTTCTCCATGCAATTAGATCATGGCTGATCTGTATCTTAACTCCATTTACCCACCTTGGTTCCGTACCCCTTAATACCCTTGCCTAACAAAAATCTATCAACCTCAGTTTTGAAATTTTCAATTGACCCCCAGCTTCAACAGCTTTTTAGGGGAGAGAGTTCCAGATTTCCACCACCCTTTGTGTGAAGAAGTGCTTCCTGACATCACCCCTGAACGGCCTGGCTCTAATTTGAAGGCGATGCCCCCTCGTTCTGGGCTCTCCGCCACCAGAGGATATCGTTTCTCCAGGATCCAAGAATTTGTCTGACAATTGTTGCTGGCGATAATGATGGGAAATTACTCACTCAGTTTACAGGTGCAGTGAAGCCATTTTATATTAAAATCTTGAGAGCTACGAGACAACGGCAACATTAGAAAGCAGCTAATTGAGCACGAGTGAGTGGCAGCTCAATAAAAGGGGAAACAAAACAGCGACAATTTCAATTTCCTTAACAATAAATGGTCTCTGGAAAAGTAACCTTGTGATCAATTATCTGATGAGCTTTGGTCAGATTGCATCAAATGTTGTAAACCCTACAGCCTTGTCCCATAGTTGAACTGGAATGAAAGACATTTTAACCTGTAGATTTTTGGCAGATCAAGGAGAAAACAAAGAAAGACTTGCATTTTCTACAGCGCCTTTCACAACCGTCGGATGTCCCAAAGCGCTTTACAGCCAATGAAGTACTTTTTGAAGTGTAGTCACCAGGAAACACGGCAGCCAATTTGTGCACAGTGAGCCCCTATAAAAGCAATCGGGGCCCTAATGACATCATCGCAGTGTGACCTACCTATTTAAGGAATGTGCCTTTCTGGTTTCTGATGGATGTCCTTCTCACCTACCCGGAAGTGCAGGTTAACTCGTAGCCCGCAGGAAGAAAGTGGGGCAATACTGGATACATTCCCATGGGTGACGTCAACTGCCTATCTGACCGGTTTCCACCAGTCGCGAACGGTTAAAAGCGCCCCTTATATAAATGCTTCTTTCTTAATCTTCTTTCAAATAGCACATGCTGGATAGGAGTGAATGAAAGAAAACCTTGTATTTCTATCGCCCCTTTCACAACCTCAGGACATCCCAAAGCGCTTTACAGACAATTAAGTACTTTTTGGAGTGTAGTCATGTTGTAATGTAAACGTGGCAGCCAATTTGTGCACAGCAAGCTCCCACAAACAGCAATGTGATAATGACCAGACCATTTTTTTTTTTACTGATGTTGTTGAGGGTTAAATAATGGCCAGGACACCAACTGAGCCACAGCTACTTCTCTTTAACCAAGCTTACCAGTTTCATAGGATTTCAGTTTAGACATTGATACTAAAAAATTTCCCATGAATGTCACAGTACAAAAACTACGCACAGTATGTCTGTAACCTTGTCAACCATGGCTCAGTGGGTAGCACTTTCACCTTTGAGTCAGAAGGTTGTGGGCTCAAGTTCCAATCAAGAGACTTGAGGACAAGTATCTAGGCTGGAACTCCCAGTGCAGTACTGAGGGTGCGCTGCACTGTCGGAGGTGCCGTCTTTCATATGAGACATTAAACCGAGGCTCCGTCTGCTCTCTCAGGTGGACGTAAAAGATCCCATGGCACTACTTCGAAGAAGAGCAGGGGGGTTCTCCCCGGTGTCCTGGCCAGTATTTATCCCTCAATCAACATCACTTATCTGGTCATTATCACATTGCTGTTTGAGGAACTTTGCTGTGTGCAAATTGGCTGCCGCATTTCCTACATTACAATAGTGGCTTCAAAAAGTACTTCATTGGCTGTAAAGCACTTTGGGACGTCCTGAGGTCATGAAAGGCGCTATAGAAATGCACGTCTTTCTTTTCTTTCTTTAACCATGTCAAACTTTGATGAAGTTGTCCATGTGAAATAGGAAGAAATAGGAACAATCATTTATATAACTTCCCAAAGTGCGTTTTACAGCCAATGAAGTACTTTTTGAAGCCTCTATTGTAATGAAGGAAATGTAGTCTGAATGTTCTGAAATGTAGTCACTGCTGTAATGTAGGGAACGTGGCAGCCATTTTGCACATAGCAAAGTTCCACAAACAGCAATGAGATAATGATCAGATAACCAGTTTTAGTGATGTTGGTTGAGGGATAAATATTGACCAGGACACCGGGGAGAACTCCCTACACTTCATGCATGAGGCTCCCTGATTTCAACAAAGATGGCAGTGCTTGGTTACCCAGAACCCTTTTGGTAATTCCAGAACATCAGTGATGTTTACTTTATCATTGAACAAAGCCAGTGTAAATCCTGGGTGGGCGAGCAGCTCCCTGCCTTGTTCAATGAATGGGGCCCTAAAGTGTTGATAGCAACATCAATCTGTGTTTCTGGTGAAGGGTCACCAACCTGCAACGTTAACTCTGTTTCTCCACAGATGCCGCTTGACCTGCTGAGTGTTGCCAGCGTTTTCTGTTTTTAATTCAATCTGTGTTTAATTAGTATCTATTTAAGGCAGAGATAGTTAACACACGCAACCTGTTCAGGTGCACAACTAAACTGATTCACACGCTTGAAAAACAGCACTGCCAGGAAAGCGGTTAACCTTAAATAATGTAGTGAACTCATGCTTTGGTATATCAGTATCCTGTCATACTTTCAAGCAAGCAAATGCCGGGCTAGTTTACAAGAAAAGTTGGCCAACAAATTCAAATGCCACTGCGTGGGCAGCAGCAACTGAAGCATAAAGCAAAATACTGTGTTTGCCGGAAAACTGAAATAAAAACAGCAAATGCTGGAAACACTCAGCAGGTCAGGGCAGCATCTGTGGAGAGAGAAACAGAGTTAACGGGCTGGATTTTGCTATGGGGGCGGGTTGGAGGTGGGAAACCCACATTCGGGCTTGTTGTCCCGCCTCCATGGAGATGTGGCCAACCCACTGGATTTTCCTCTGATTGACCTTGTTGAGCCCGCCCTGTGGGCTCAGCAGGCCAATTAAGGGCCACCCGGCAACAGGTGACGTCAGAGATTGACATTTCATCTGTCAAAAGCTTTTGGCAGATGAAATATCAGTGTTTAACAGCTGTTTGAAGCTGTCAAGCACTGAAAAACTGCTAATTCAGCCTCAGTCCTTTCTCAGGATAATTTTAAAATCATTTTGCTGTAGAAACAAAGAAGCTGTTTTTTTTTTAAAAATCGGAGCTTCTGTGGTTCTTGCAGCCGACTCCCGACACCGGAATGCAGGACTCCTGTAAAGGTAAGTAAAAGTAAGTTAAACTTATTTAAACACTTTAAACACTTGCAAAACACTTACCTTTGCACTCCTGCACCCCTCACTCACCTGAACACTGGGCATCTCGACCCCTCCAAGACCTCAGACCCACGTCCCGCCTCGAAAACTTTTCGTGGTTTGGAGCTGTCGGGAAGCCCACAAACCTGCAATAAAAATCGCGAATAGGCAAAAAACTACCTGTTAACTACCTGTTAACAGGCAGTTTAATTGCCTTTAATCCCTTCCCGCCTCTGGGAGTCGGGTTCCAGCACTTGTCGGCAACCCGACTCCTATGAAATTGACATGGAGGCGGGTTGGAGGCGGGATGGGGTCGGGACCCCCGGATCTCCGATTTTTATCGCCCGCACGCCTCCAACCCGACTCCAGGGGCTGAGGAAAATCCAGCCCAACGTCTCAGGTCGATGACCTTTCATCAGAACTGGAAAAAGTTTGAGAATTAACAGTTTTTAAGCAAGTGCAGAGACAGGGGGGAATAAAAGAGGGAGGAATGAATAAAAGGGAAGTTCTGTGATAGGGTGGAGGGCAGGAGTGATGACATGACAAAAGGGATGATGGTGCATGGCAAAAGGGGGTGGTAATGGAACAAGTAAAGAGGGGTCCTGAGGAGGTATAAATGGTTACAGCAGAACTATTACCAGCACCTGCTGCCTGAGAAAATGGGAGCGGTGGCTATGATCTAAAGTTGTTGAACGCGATGTTGAGGCCGGAAGGTTGTCAAGTGCCTAATCGAAAGGTGAGGTGCTGTTCCTCGAGCTTACTTTGAGCTTCACTGGAACAGTGTAGGAGGCCGAGGACAGAGAGGTCAGAGTGGGAGTGGGAAGGAGGATGAGTGGCAAGTGACCGGAAGCTCGGGGTCACGCTTGCAGACTGAACGGAGGTGTTCAGCAAAGTGATCGCCCAATTTAAGTTTGGTCTCCCCAATGTAGAGGAGAGCGCACCGTGAGCAGCGAATACAGTAGACCAAGGCGAAATTTTTTCCAGCGTACTAATTGAAGCTTACTTTTGCACATTTTATTTTTCACTTTTCCCAGCTGGTGAGAGTGATCTCCTTGCACCTCTCTCCCCCTTGTACTTCTTAGTTGTGCACTGGTTGCATTGGACTCCATTGTGTCAGGCAGAGACCGAATAGAGTGCAAATGCAAGCATCAGCTCATTTAAGCCAATGGTACATCTGGCTCCCCAAACACTTTTTACTATGCCGTGCAAAGCAGAGCGAAGCAGAACTCTGTGGCTCCCATCAGTTGTGCTCTTATATGTCACGGCCAATATTCATCCCTCCACCAACACCACTAAATCAGATTATCTGGTCATTATCACATTTCTGTTTGTGGGAGCTTGCTGTGCGCAAATTGAGTGCCGCATTTCCTGAATTACAGCAGTGACTCCACTTCAAAAATACTTCATTGGCTGTAAAGCGTCTTGAGGTCATGAAAGGCGCTATATAAATGCAAGTTCTTTCTTTCTTAATTCAATTCAATTTCAATTCAATTCAATTCAATTCAATTTTATTTGTCATATATGCAGCAGACGTGTGTACTGCACAATGAAATGTTGATTTTTACGAGTCCTCCCTTCTTATATACGATACATAAGAGCACCTTAAGAGGAATTGAAGGAGCTGAATTACGTTACCATTGTCTATCCTGCTGAGGGTAGCAGAAAACTACTGTGGAAGTGACGACTAAATGCTTGTGGGAGTGTTAATTTGATTCAGCTAATTATCAGATTCACTGCTCCAGAACCGTGGCAGTGCAACTAATGATTGCCCTCTTGCTGAATGAACAGATGTAAAGTGACATTCAATAGGAGCATGAAATCAAAAAGTCGCAAAGCTCAATAATGTCTACTTGTTCTGTTAATTGAAACGTGCACCAAATGAAGATTGAACAGTAAACATTGACACTATTTATGCGGAAGGGCAATTTATAAACTGATTTGCTTATTACACATTGGGGCTTTGTTTGCAGAAGAATGAGTCATAGGAACACAAGAGCAGGGGTAGTCCAGTCAGCGGCGTGAGCCAGCTCCCCCATTCAATTAGACCAGAGGGACCTGTGCCCCAAGATGTAAACTACGGATCCCTCAACCAGTGCGCCAAAATGTAAATGAAACATCCATCTTTTGGGCCATTTATTTAAATCAGTGTTGAATAATAAATGTCATTAAAAATCTAGATCATGGGAACAAGAGTAGGCCATTCAGCCCCTCAAGCCTGTGCCACCATGCAATTAGGTCACGGCTGACTGTATGTTAACTCCATCTACCCGCCATGGTTCCATCTCCCTTAATACCCTTGCCTAACCAAAATCCATCAATCTCAGTTTTGAAATTTTCAGTTTTTTAAAATTTGTTTATGGGATGTGGGCGTCGCTGGCACAGCCAGCATTTATTGCCCATCCCTCATTGCCCTTGAGAAGGTGGTGGTGAGCCGCCTTCTTGAACCGCTGCAGTCCGTGTGGTGATGGTGCTCCCACAGTGCTGTTAGGGAGGGAGTTCCAGGGTTTTGACCCAGTGACCAACTGACTTAGCTTTAACAGCTTTATGGGGGGAGAGAGTTCCAGATTTCCACTACCCTTTGTGTGAAGAAGTGCTTCCTGACTGGCCGAGCTCTAATTTTAAGGCTATGCCCGCCTTTATTCTAGTCACCCCCACCAGAGGAAATAGTTTCTCCCTATCCATCCTATCAATTCCTTTAATCATCTTAACAAATGAATTAGATCACCCCTTAATCTTCTATACTCAGGCTATGCAACCTGTCCTCATCATTTAGCCCTTTTCGCCCCGGTGTCATTCTGGTGAATCTGTGCTGCACCCCCTCGCCCGCCACTCTGAGGCCAGTATATCCTTCCTGAGGGTCGGTGCCCAGAACTGAACGCAGTAACTCCAGATGGGGTCTAACCAGAGATAAAGGCCAACAATCCATTAGCATTTTAAATTCTTTTTTGCGCTGTCCATTAGCTTTTAGCGATTTCTATACTTGGAATTCCTTAAATCTCACTGCTCCTAGCCATTTAGAAAATACTCTGATCTAGCTTTCTTAGGTTCAAAGTGGATGACCTCTCACTAATGAGTGTACAACTATACAAAGCCCTGGTTAGACCACATCCCGAGTACTGTGTACAGTTCTGGGCACCGCGCCTTAGAAAGGGTATATTGGCCTTGGAAGGAGTGCAGTGCAGGTTCACCTGAATATTACCAGGGCTCCAAGAGTTAGATTATGAGGAGAGATTACATAAACTAGTCTTGTATTCCATGGAATATAAATGGTTAAGGGGTGACTTGATTGAGGTTTTTAGGATTTGAAAGGAATTGATAGGGTAGATAGAGACATTTTGCCCCCGCTGGTGGCAGAGTCTAGGACAAAGGGACATAGCCTTAAAATCAAAGCCAAGCCATTAAAGAGAGAATTTAGGGAACACTTCTTCATGCAAAGTGTGGTAGAAGTGTGGAACTCTCTACCACAAAAAGCAGTAGATGCTAGCTCAATTAATAATTTTAAATCTGAGATTGATAGTTTTTTGCTAGCCAAGGGTATTAAGGGATGTGGAGTCAAGGCGGGTGGATGGAGTTAGGATACAGATCAGCCATGATCTCATTGAATGGCAGAACAGGCTTGAAGGGCTAAATGGCCTACTCCTGGTCCTATGTTCCTATGAGTCACCAGGATTCATCACACCACCAGCACTACATGCTGTGGGGCCGAGGCAGAGGATAAAGGAAACCTTACATTAAGCCCCTGTGTCAGCTGTGGCTCAGTTGGTAGCACCCTCATCTCTGATTGGGGGCTCAAGGCCCACTCCACAGACTTGAGCGCAAAAATCTAGGCTGACACAGAGGGAGTGCTGCAGTGTCAGAGGTGCTGTCATTCGGATGAGACATTAAACTGAGGCCCCATCTGCTTTCTATGGTGGATATAAAAGATCCCATGGCACTACTTTGAAGAAGAAAAAGGGAGTTATCCCCAGTGTCCTGGGCCAATATTTATCCTTCAATCAAAATCAATAAAACAGATTATCTGGTCATTATCACATTGCTGTTTGTTGGAGTTTGCTGTGTGCAAACTGGCTGCTGTGTTTCCTACATTGCAACAGTGACAACACTTCAAAAATACTTCATTGGGTGTAAAGTGCATTGGGACATCCTGAGGTTGCGAAAGGTGCTATATAAATGCAAGTCTTTCTTTTGTACTAGGCTTAGCCAGGTCATAGAAACATAGAAACATAGAAGATAGGAGCAGGAGTAGGCCGTTCAGCCCCTCGAGCCTGTTCCGCCATTTAATGAGATCATGGCTGATCATCCGAATTCAGTACCCTGTCCCTGCTTTCTCCCCATATCCCTTGATTACTTTAGCCTTAAGAAATATATCTAACTCCTTCTTGAATATATTTAATGAATTGGCCTCAACTGCCTTGTGTGGTAGAGAATTCCACAGGTTCACGACTCTCTGGGTGAAGAAATTCCTCCTCATCTCAGTCCTAAATGGCTTACCCCTTATCCTTAGACTGTGACCCCTGGTTCTGGACTCCCCCGCCATCGGGAACATCCTTCCTGCATCTAGTCTGGCTAGTCCTGTTAGTCATAGGGTCACTTTGGCTCCAGTGTCCTCAGACAGGGGCACAGCAAGATCATCAGTCAGGACTCTCACTCCTAACCACTGACCTCAGCTGGAACAGGATATCAGGTGAGGGCAGGAATCGCTCTGCTGCGATGCTTATTTTGAAAACAACAAAATACTGTAACTAAATAGGCCCAAGCAACTGCAGATTCATTAGTCTCACATCAATTAATGCTGAGGTAAAATAATGAACTTGATGATCAGGAGTATACTTGAGGATTAGCTGTATGATAATAACCTAGTTCCAAAAAAAACTGCCAACATAGCTTCAGAAGGGGCACTTCTTGTCTGACCAATTTCCTTGAGGAAGCAACATAGCCAGTGGTCTGTGGAATACTGTGCGACATGGGGTACTTCGACTTCCAAAAGGGCTTTGAGAAACTTTCCCACAGAAACCCGATGCT
Organism: Somniosus microcephalus; assembly: GCF_052327205.1. Lineage (NCBI taxonomy): Eukaryota > Metazoa > Chordata > Chondrichthyes > Squaliformes > Somniosidae > Somniosus > Somniosus microcephalus. The sequence continues at coordinate 17,732,663 of NC_140992.1, forward strand.
TCAGGTGAAAGCAGCAGGAGAGAAAAAAAGACTCGCATTTATATCGCGCCTTTCACGACCTCAGGACATCCCAAAGGGCTTTACAGCCATTGAAGTATTTTTGAACTATCCCGTTGTAATGTAGTTTCAAGATAAATTGGGGAATAGAAAAGAAATAGGCTGAAGTGCAGGAAGCAGTGAGTGCTGATGGAGCAGCATTGGGGTGGGGGGAAAGTGCTGAGGGGTGATTGTATTGTAACCCTGACTTTTCTTTATTTATATTTCCATTAATGGATTCAGAAGCTTCAGACTGAATACAAAGCAGTGGGGAGGGACAATCTGAAGAGTATAGGGCCGGTGTCGAGATGAATAGAAAATGCAAGTGAACAGACCAGTGACAGATGAAATTAAACACAATTATGTGAAGCATTGTACATAGAAAAAAAAGCACACATACTCTTGTGAAATTCTCTATGGCCTTCAGAGTGAAGAACTGATATAATATATTATGCAAATCCTGATCCACTGTGACACTTTTACCCAACACACTCCTTAAAAAGTTTTACCTTTAACCCAACGTCAACTGGATACATTGCCAAAAGAAATGTTTGATCCCTCTTACTGTCATTGACAATTTCTAATGTTGTTACCCCTTCTATCACTCAGTTCAGTTGTCCCTCAATGACTTTTCGATGGCCATTATGTTTGATTTCTCATCTTGGGTCAAAATCCCAAAGAAAGAAAGAAAGACTTGCATTTATGTAGCGCGTTTCACGACCTCAGGACATCCCAAAGTGCTTTACAGCCAATGAAATGCTTTTTGAAGTGTAGTCACTGTTGTAATGTAGGAAATGCGGCAGCCAATTTGCACACAGCAAGCTCCCACACAAAGCAATGTGATAATGACCAGATAATCTGTTTTAGTGATGTTGATTGAAGGATCCACTTTGAACCGTTTCCTAAAATTTATAAACTTATAACTTTTCCATTTTTAAGCATGTAACTTAGTTTGCTGCTTTTTTTGTACAGTAATTACAGAAAATTGAACAGGAAAGTCTCCTACATACAAACTGAAAATTTGTTGCAGTTTCTGGTATTGAAAGGACCAGGTCCCCTGAAATGGTGAAAAACATGACCACATTTGCACAACATGTGAGGTTTGAAAAGTTTCCACTAACCAAGACTATTGCTTCAGCTCCTTGCAAATCTTAAGCTGTTTTTCTAATTTTCTCCCCTGTTGTCCTTAAGGTCACGCCACGGGTACGATTCATGACATGGGTACGATTCATGACACGTGTACGGTTCATGACGCGGTTACGGTTTACGACAAGGGTACGATTTATGACACAGTTACAGTTTACGAAAAGGGTATGATTGACGACACAGGTACTATTCATGACGTGGGTATGGTTTACGACACGGGCACGGTTTATGACAATGTATGGTTCACGACGCGGGTATAGTTTACGACACGAGTGCGATTCATGATGTGGATATGATTCACGACACGGGCATGGTTTACGACACGGGTACGGTTTATGACGTGGGTACGGTTCACGACATGGGTATGGTTCACGACACGGGTATGGTTCATGACACAGTACAGTTCACGACACGGGTATGGTTTATGACACGAGTACGATTCATGACGCGGGTATGGTTTACGACACAGTACAGTTCCAATCTCTCGCTCAAATGGCCATGCCTCATACATGAACATAGGTGATGAGTATTGGCTGCCATCACAAATGAGCTTGGTCCTGTTCTCAACAGAAGAGAAACAAACTGTCTACTAAGGATCACTAAATAGTGATCAGTCGTGTAAATCAGCTGAATTTTTTACATCCATAATCCAAAACCTGTACTGTCCCAATGGGCACCCTGGCTTATATCAGTTAACTCAGCACAGGAATCGAGGCTTGGGCCCGCTGGTCTGAATGGCTCAGTGTCTCACTGGGCAGTTGCCTTTAATCACGAGGTCACCAGTGGCACTGACACCTTATTCTTAAAGGGGCCTGTCGTTGCTCAGAAAATAACACTTGGCAAAATCTAGTTTTAGTGTCTTTCACGACCTCAGGACGTCCCAATGCGCTTTATGGCCAGTGCAGTACTTTCTGAAGTGCAGCCAACGTTGTAACATAGGAAAAGCGGCAGCCAAGTTGCGCACAGCAAGCTCCCACAAACAGCAATGTGATAATGACCAGATTATCTGTTTTTAACGATGTTGGTTGAGGGATAAATATTGGCCAAAGGAGCATTGGAAATACACAGTGAGGTAGTAAGCATCTGAATGAGGAAGATAGATTAATGTTTCTGGTGAGAACCTTCATCAAGTCTGGCTGGAGGAGCTCCTGTCACAGAGCCCCACAGTGGGCCCAGGAGTTGAAGCAGGCTAACTACTTGAACCGTGACAGCTAAAATATTTATTAGTCCTTAAATAGATTCTAAAATGCTGTAACACGCTATACAGCCTGACATATCCCTCCAATCAGAATGTTTAGGGCTGAACGTTGAACACTCTCGCACTACATTCCCCTGTGAAGTACTCTGAAACAGCCATTAACCCACTTACTTGAAACCAATTAAAGCCTGCCTAAAGATAGCACAACTGAGGGGTCGATCCTGACTTTGTGCGATAGTGTAAAACGGGCGCGAGCGAGTGGGCAGCCTGTTTGACCTCAGCCGATTTTAAAAAAAATTTCCGTTGACTTCAATCAGCTTGCACTCAAAGATGGAGTTGGAGGAGTCACCTTGTGTGGTGAGACTTCAAACAACCTCACACTTACTGATGGCATTGATCTCATAACAGCATCTGATACGGTTTCTGCAGGAACTAACTGATGCGGTGCGTGGAGAGTAAAAAATGTGGATTACACATTAACAAAATGAAGGCAAAGGTTATGTAATTTGGGAAGCATCAGGAAGATGTACACATTGCAGTCGGAGGAGGTGCAGTTGAACAGGTGGAGAAGTGTGTTAGTGGCAGAGCATGGGAGTTCTGAAGTAGACATTAAAAGGAGGATTGGACTCGCTATTGCTTGTGGTATATTACGCAGGATAAGGAAGGCTGAAGATATTTCTGGTGAAAACAAAGGTATGAGTTTAAAATTGTACTGTTTTGTTTATATTGCCTCTCCTCATTCTTCCTACAACAACAATAACAAATTGTATTTATAAAGCGCCTTTAATTTTTTTTATTTAATTCGTTAATGGGATCTGGGCATCACTGGCAAGGCCAGCATTTATTGCCCATCCCTAATTGCCCTTGAAAAGGTGGTGGTGAGCCGCCTTCTTGAACCGCTGCAGTCTGTGTGCTGAAAGTACTCCCACAGTGCTGTTAGGGAGGGAGTTCCAGGATTTTGACCCAGCGACGATGAAGGATCGGCGATATATTTCCAAGTCAGGACGGTGTGTGACTTGGAGGGGAACTTGGAGGTGGTGGTGTTCCCACGCGCCTGCTGCCCTTGTCCTTCTAAGTGGAAGAGGTCGCGGGTTTGGGAGGCGCTGCCAAAGAAGCCTTGGCGAGTTGCTGAAGTGCATCTTGTAGATGGTACACACTGCAGCCACGGTACGCTGGTGGTGGAGGGAGTGAATGTTTAAAGTGGTGGATGCCAATCAAGCGGGCTGCTTTGTCCTGGATGGTGTCGAGCTTCTTGAGTGTTGTTGGAGCTGCACTCATCCAGGCAAGTGGAGAGTATTCCATCACACTCCTTACTTGTGCCTTGTAGATGGTGGAAAGGCTTTGGGGAGTCAGGAGGTGAGACACTCGCTGCAGAATACCTAGCCTCTGACCTGCTGTTGTAGCCACAGTATTTATGTGGCTGGTCCAGTTAAGTTTCTGGTTAATGGTGATCCCCAGGATGTTGATAGTGGGGGATTCGGCGATGGTAATGTCATTGAATGTCAAGGGGAGGTGGTTAGACTTTCGCTTGTTGGAGATAGTCATTGCCTGGCACTTCTGTGACACGAATGTTACCTGCCACTTATCAGCCCAAGCCTGAATGTCGTCCAGGTCTTGTTGCATGCGGGCATGGACTGCTTCGTTATCTGAGGAGTTGTGAATGGCGCTGAACACTGTGCAGTCATCAGCGAACATCCCCATTTCTGACCTTATTTTGGAGGGAAGGTCATTGATGAAGCAGCTGAAGATGGTTGGGCCTAGGACACTGCCGTGAAGAACTCCTGTAGCAATGTCCTGGGGCTGTGATGATTGACCTTCAACCACCACAACCATCTTCCTTTGTGCTAGGTATGACCCCAGCCAGTGGAGCCAATGTAGTAAAACGTCCCAAGGCGCTTCATAGGAGTGTCGCAAGACAAAATTTGACACCAAGCCACATAAGGAGAAATTAGGGCAGGTGACCAAAAGCTTGGTCAAAGGGGTAGGTTTTAAGGAGTGTCTTAAAGGAGGAAAGAGAGGTAGAGAGGTGGAGAGGTTTAGGCAGGGAATTCCAGAGTTTAGGGCCCAGGCAGCTGAAGGCACGGCCACCAATGGTTGAGCGATTAAAATCAGGGATGCTCAAGAGGCCAGAATTAGAGGAGCACAGATATCTCGGGAGGTTCTGGGGCTGGAGGAGATTGCAGAGATAGGTAGGGGCGAGGCCATGCAGGGATTCGAAAACAAGGATGAGAATTTTAAAATCGAGGTATTGCATAACCAGGAGTTAATGTAGATCAGCGAGCACAGGGGAGATGGGTGAGCAGGATTTGTTGCATGTTAGGACACGGGCAGCCAAGTTTTGGATGGCCTTAAGTTTACATAGGGTCGAACGTGAGAGGCCAACCAGGAGTGCGTTGGAATAGTCGAGTGTAGAGGTAACAAAGGCATGGATGAGGGTTTCAGCAGTGGATGAGCTGAGGTAGGAGGCGGGCGATGTTACGGAGGTGGAAATAGGTGTCTTAGTTATGGCACGGATATATGGTCAGAAGCTCATTTCAGGGTCAAGTATGACACCAAGGTTGTGAACAGTCTGGTTCCTAGGACCAAAAGCTATCTAACAAACTATTCCTATGAAATTTGGTGTGTAATCTTTACCATTGCACCATGTAATTCCTTTCACCCATCTCTTGACCTCTTTTAATCATCATGTAACCTTTGGACATTGTGCCAGGCAATGGTAGGATTGGTGTAACATGGCGATGTTAACAGCTCCCATTGTGCTCGAAGGGCTTTGATGAAAAGATGTGCCAGTCCCTCAGATGAGCCTATTTTTCACTGAATAGAATCACTTGATCCTTCCGTATGGGACAACTGTCGGTTGCTAATCGAGAACTCATTTTAAAGCGGGCACTCACAAATTGCATGGATTAACACAAAACAGTTTGCCATCTTGCCAGTAATGAGATAAAGTTGCATCATCGTTTTACAAACTAACATCTTTCAGGGTCATAAGTTGAACCCCTTGAGTAATTTTTCCTTCTCCTTTCTTGTTTACTTTTTAAGATTACTTCATCAGAATAAGTAGAGGTTGGTTGAAGTAAGTTTGGATAAAAACATTTGTTTGCTAATGTGATAGCACAACCGTAACCTAAAGCCGGTTAAAAAAAACTCAAATTGCCCAGGGTCATAGCAACATAGGAACAGGAGGAGGCCATTCAGCCCCTCAAACCTGTTCCATCATTTATTTAGATCATGGCTGATCTTTATTTAACTCCATCCACTCGCCTTGGTTTTGTAACCCTTAATACCCTTGCCTAACAAAAATCTATCAATCTCAGTTTTAACATTTTAAGTTGACCCCCAACCTCAACAGATTTTTGAGGAGGCGGGGCAGATCCACAACCTCAGGCATCCCAAAGCGCTTTGCAGCCAATGAAGTACTTTTGAAGTGTGGCCACTGTTGTAATGTAGGAAACATGGTAGCCAAATTGTGCACAGCAAGCTCTTACAAACAGCAATGTGATAATGACCAGATAATCGATTTTAGTGATGTTGGTTGAGTGATAAATATTGACCAGGATATTGGGGAGAACTCCCCTGCACTTTTTCAAATAATGTCATGTGATCAAGGTTGTGGGTTCAAGTCCCGCTTCAGAGGCTTGAGCGCAAAATCTAGGCTAACACTCCAACGCACTACTGGGGTAGTGCTGCACTGTTGGAGTAGCCATCTTTTAGATGACACATAAAACTGAGGCCCCGTCTGCCCTCTCAGGTGGATTACAGTGCTATCTCGAAGAAGAGCAGGGGAATTCTTTCTTGGTGACCTGGTCAATATTTATCCCTCAACCAACATCACTAAAACAGATTATCTGATTATTATCACATTGCTGTTTGTGGGAGCTTTGTAAGACGTTTCCCGTCAGGACGTCACAGGTTTAAGATTCTGATCCGAGAATTATAAGTGAGTAATTGATACAAACGCGAATTCTGACTTAACTCAACTTTATTGAGATGTCAGAGATCAAAGGTTACATAGAAACATAGAAGATAGGAATAGGCCATTCGGCCCCTCGAGCCCACTCTGCCATTCAATGAGATCATGGCTGCTCATCCAAATTCAGTACCCTGTCCCTGCTTTCTCCCCATATCCCTTGATCCCTTTAGCCTTAAGAAATATATCCAACTCCTTCTTGAATATACTTAATGAATTGGCCTCAACTGCCTTCTGTGGTAGAGAATTCCACAGGTTCACCACTCTCTGGGTGAAGAAATTCCTCCTCATCTCTGTCCTAAATGGCTTACTCCTTATCCTTAGACTGTGACCCCTGGTTCTGGACTACCCTGCCATCGGGAACATCCTTCCTGCATCCAGTCTGTCTAGTCCTGTTAGAATTTTATAAGTTTCAATGAGATCCTCTCTCATTCTTCTAAACTCTAGCGAATATAAGTCCAATCGACCCAATCTCTTCTCATACATCATTCTTGCCATCCCAATACAATGCAATGTCAAAACTAAACTTGTCGCAATACAATGCCCATCACCACCAACATAAGTTGCAGATAGGATATACATACGATCACCCACGGATGGTCAGTCCGTGTTGATTGTAGGTTCTTTGGGCCGACCGACAAAGTCACACCCCTCTTCCGACTGCAGTCCTATCCTCATAGGTGAGACGACTGGCCAGGCCACCTCTTTCAACTACAGTGAAGATATATTTTTGGTCATTGTCTTTTATTCTTCTCAGTAAATCACCCTGGGTGCTGCAGAGGGGAATTCCCTTCTTTCTCCGGTATGTAGGAGGAGTTGGTTGAGTTGGCATTCTTCCATTGTGTCCTGAGTCCACTGGCTATTGTCAGTTATTAATGTCTTTATCTCCTTATCAGACTCGAGGCCACTTAAACAATGTCTGAGGGGGTTGCAAATTTGCAGAGGTGATCAGCAACACAATAGGCATTGTGCAAAGGTCATTGACTTGTGGTCTGTCGTGCAGGCCTCCTTTCAGGATGTCTTGATTGTAGCTTCATAACACCTCATTGTTTACTTCCTTATCTGTAAGTAGATTGTAGCCGCAAAAGTTTGATTGTTGATTACGGAATTTTCCCAGCAACACGGCCTTCGGTCAAGCATAATGACAGCCAATTTTAATCGGCAAAAGACTTTTTGCTGCTGCTTGCTGTGCACAAATTAGCTGCTGCTTTTTCCTAAACCACAACAGTGACTACACTTCAAAAGTACATCATTGGCTGTAAAGCGCTTTGGGACGTCCTGAGTTCATGAAAGGCGCTATATAAATGCAAGTCCTACTCCTGCTCCTATCTTCTCCTACTCCTGCTCCTATCTTCTATGTATCTATAGGGTACTGAATTTGGATGATCAGCCATGATCTCATTGAATGGTGGAGCAGGCTCGAGGGGCCGAATGGCCTACTCCTGCTCCTATCTTCTATGTATCTATCTAAGTCTTTCTTTCATTTCTTCTTTCTTTCAGTATTGGATTCAGAATTAAGGGGCATCCTGGATTTTGCGCCAGCCTCTGGTTAGTTCGACAACAGCAAAATACTGCGGATGCTGGAAATCTGAAATAACAACAGAAAACCCTGGAAACACTCAGCAGGCCAGGGCAACATCCGTGGAGAGAGAAACAGAGTTAACATTTCAGGTCGAAACCCTTCGTCAGAACTGAGAAAAAAGCAGGAAATGAAACAGATGAAAAAGCAGGTTTTAGGGGCTGGGAAATGGGGGAGGGGATGAAAGAACAAAAGGGAAGGTCTGTGATAGGATGGAAGGCAGGAGAAGTAAAGAGACATGAAGAGATATTCAAGGCGAGACGAGATGGTAATGGGGCAGGTTAAGAAACAAAAGATGGCTCTAGATGAGGCGTGAATGCGCTGGCAGAATGGAAGACAGCTGCCAAGTGGGAGAGAAAAAAAGAAAAAAAAGGCACAAGCCAAAAGTATGGATAAAAATATATATAAATATGAAAGGGGCTGAGGTTATGATCTGAAATTGTTGAACTCAATATTGAGTCCGGAAGGCTGTAAAGTGCCTAATCGGATTAGTTGGTTAGTTCTACCTGATTTACCCCCCTGTATTGAGAAAATCTTGGCTTTTACCTTGTTGTAAACGGCGGGGACTGTGAGGCTGTACATCAGGTTCAGCCGCTCGACCAGTTCAAGAATATGCCGTTCATCCCTGAAGCTGCCTTTCTCTCGGCCATTTCCGTCCACACCGCGCGTTGCCCATCCGCCGCCTTCCCTTGGTTTCAATTAACCCCCACCTCTTGTTCTCTCAGTGGGGAAATATGCTCCAGCCCTTACTATTATTATTCTGATCATTAACATGGTGTCAAATCCTGTTGAGATAAGATCAGAAAATCCAGATTCTTCGAATGATATGATTTGAGCTGCAGATGGTTGATATTGGTGTCTACAACTGGCCAGCCTCAACAGGTGACATTCAAATGAATTTGGAGACACAATTTCCTTCTGGTTTTTTTGTAAGCAAATGTTATCCTTTCTATTAATTTGAGAATGAGGTACTTTTTTTAATGTAACGCCCTCCCTACTGGACAAGGTCGTGACTGCCTCTCTCCTCCAACTGGAGGACTTGTACACCAGAGAGATTCAAAAGCATTGGATTGCAGAGAACAGGCAGACAAGCAGACTTAGCACTGCGACAAGGCTGAATACGTGCTCCCTTTGCAGGAGACGGGACTTTACTAGGAGTGATGGGGGGAAAAATTCAGTATCGCCCTGCTTGGGGCGCCATTATCGGCCGTGCGCAAAGTTTAGGACCTGGCTCTAATTATCGCCTCCAACGGCAAACTTGGCTTTTATCGCCCCTGGAGGTGATTGGAGCGCTAAATCAGGCGCTTCACACCTGTCTTAAGGCGCAAAGGCCGAGGAGCGAGGCGCTACCTCAGAGCACTGGCGAAGCAAGGACGGGCAAATCAAAATTGTTAAGTATGTGTATTGTATTGAACAATTAACACAAAGACTTAAACGTATAACTCAAACAGGTCTTTACTGGTTGGAGGTAGGGACTATACGTAGGTCTTTACTTCATGCCCACAGGCGGGAACTGAGGGGAGATCAGTACCCACAGTACTATTTATACCCCTATGGCCAGGAGTGGTACTGCGTATCACTACGCCCTACAAGTAGTGCAGTCCTGTCCATAGGTTCAAAGTAGCACACATATTACATACACAACATTCCTCCCTTCCTAGCTTTACAGTCATCTCCCCATTTAACATAACGTAATAACATATATACATATATAACTTCAGGTTTACATAACAGAATAACATAGATAACTTCATGTCAAAACAGATCACAGATTCAGTCTCTGCGGAAAACAGTTCACAGATTCAACCTCTGTGGTGTAGTCGGTTCACGTTGCTGGAGTGACTCATTCAATAGTCCTTCCATGGATTTAACAGTTTGAACTTCCGAACTGAATTGGCTCCGTTCGGAGGGACCACGTGTGTGATCTGGTAGAGGTAATAATGGTTCAGATGGGTCATCTTCTGTTTCGACTTTTCCTTTTCTGCTTCTTGGAGACTCTCTGGGCTCCACTGTCAGCTGCCAGCTGCATGCGCAGTTCCTCCTTCTCTTCCTCCTTTTTCCGTAGTAGAGCCACCTTCTCCCGATGTTCCGTAGACTTTCGGTGCTCCTCCATGATTTCTGTATGGTGGGAGTCGAAGTTACAAGTTGGGCAGGACAGGACATAGTAATATTCGGTGTCGTCCTGATCTAGGCCAGCGAGAGGGTCTTCTATTTCCTCCATACCCAGCTGGGCGTTAGCCAGCTTTTGTTCCAAGTCCAGACATCTTTCCTGAAGAGACTTCTTCATGCGTACCTCTTCATCCAGCTTTTTCTGGGCTTTCAGCAAGTCGTTTACTAATGACCTCATTTGAGATTTTACTACTTCAACTTCTTTTGGAGATTGATTGATCGGACTATTCAATCCCTCTACCGGAGCAGCTGTTTCAGCGGTCTGTTGTTCTACATTGACGTGAGTCAGCGTACTTTTGGCATCCAAGGGCTGCTCTGTTGCAGTCATCTCAGTCTGTGTTGCCACCTCAGCTCTTCCAATAACCTTTGAGAGCTCCGAACCCCTTTCGTTTGAATATTGAAGTTCGTGTTCAAGTTTTTCCCATTTCAGAGTCCTGTCCTTCAGCATATGCAGGAGTTGGCTGACCGTTAACTCCTCTGACATCAGATGTTTTGTGTGCTCCTGCTCCATTTTCTCCATCAGCTGCTTCTGTTGTCTTTCCAGATTCTCCAACTCTATATCAAAGAACTCTTTCGTTGCATTCAACTCTTGCTCACAACGGCGAAGCATTTGTTCTAATTGCTGTTGTAGTTTGAAATGGAGTTGAGTTCGAGCCCGGTGTCCCTCAGAAATGGGCACATCAGTAGACTTGCCAGACTCAGAATCCACAGTTAAACTATGTTGTTGTTGCTCAGTGGAATTCTGTGCTGAAACTTTGTCTTTTGCACCTGAGTTGGGCTTACCATCATCCGTTCCAGAGTCTGGGCCGACTATCTTCACCGAGTTCTCACTCGTTATTGTTTGTAGGAAATGCCAGTCCACATTCATTTTCCTAATCCACTCCCGTCCTAGTAGTGGAGAACCTCCTTCAGATATCACATATAAGTCCATTATTTGACTGTCTTCGCCCTTGTGGACCACTGCAACCTCTATTTTCCCGATGGGGTACACTCTTTGCCCCGTGTATGTTTTCAATATAATCCCCGTATCCTGTAGGGGAATATGTTGGAATAACTTTCCGTAATCTTTCTTATTTATGACCGTCAATGCCGATCCAGTGTCCAATTCCAGTTTTACTTGGACTCCTTCTATCTGAAGAGTGACCCAAATTGTCTGGAGGTCTGCACCCTTACCAGCGTTGAGTACTCTTAAGCTAGCCAGTTCATTACAGCTTAAGCTAGCCAGTTCATTACTGCTAGCGTCTGAATCGGACTCCTGTTCGGTCACCTTGTGTACCTTTGCGTATTTTCCTTGCGGTGACTTCTTGTTGCTGGTCTTCTTCGCTGACCTGCATACTCTAGCTATATGTCCAAGCCTACCACAAGTTCTACATTCTTGGTTTTTAAACCAACACTGGTTCTGATCATGCGTTGTCTTTCCACAACGATAACATTTGCCAGAACTCACACCCAATTTGTGTGCACTGAGCTCCGGTGACCGTAGCTGCATTACTGCCGTGCCTCTCGCTGCGGCTTCGTGTGCTGCTGCCATAGTGACCGCCTTCTCAAGCATCAGCTCATTCTCCTCGAGCAGTCGCTTTTGTGTATCCTGTTTAAATAAACCACACACAAATTTGTCTCGTAGTGCATCTGTCAGTCCCGTTCCAAACTGGCAATATTTCGCTAATTTACGCAATTCCAGCAAATATTCAGCATTGCTTTCATGCTGTAGCTGCCTTCTGTCGTAAAATTTAAATCGTTCCGCTAGCATCAGCGGCGTGGGGTTTAGATGATCTTTCAGGACAGTAACAATCTCATCGAACGTCTTATCCGCCGGTTCATCTGGTGATAACAGGTGTTTCAATTGCCCGTATGTCTTCGCACCCATTAAATTTAATAATGTTAGAGCTTTATCTTGGTCACGAATTTTATTGGCCCTACAATAATTTTTTACTCTTTCAACATATATGGCCCAATCTTCGAGGTCACTATCAAAGGTGCTAATATTCCCGTGTTTAGGCATTGTAGATTTGCAATTTCTCAGATTTTATTTTGTTTACTTGTTATCAAAGATGGCGGCTTCCCGCTCTTGCCGTCGTCCTCCGCCCACAAAATGGCGGTTTTCCCACGCTTGGCGGTCTTCACCCATCCCCCGACGCCGTCTCCCTTCAGCCCCCGAGTGCGGCCCTTATCTTCGCCGCGATCGCCCGAGTGCGGCCCTTATCGGCGGATGCGATCGCTGGATCGCGAAGTGGCTCCCGACCGAAGCGGCTCTTGCTCGCTCCCTCCTGGGCTCTGGCTTACCCGCTCGCGCGTTTCACCGCGGCTCTTATCAGGGATTGCGATCGCCCTTATCTTCTCCAACTTCCCCAGCCCTGTCTTTGCAGCCAACGCTGCACGGCTTACCCCACCACCTAGGTTGAACAAGGAAACTGCAGAAAGAATTCTGTCAGTCGCTGGAAGCTGTCAGGATGGCTGCTGCACTCCAGTGCTCAGTCGCTGATGGAGGCTTCAGACTCCTAAAGCCTGTCGCTTCTAGTGGGGTGGTGATGTTTGAAACCTCTCTTCAACTGCCGCAGGGTAAGAACCTGACTCGTCGCCAGTGTTAAGTATGTGTATTGTATTGAACAATTAACACAAAGACTTAAACGTATAACTCAAACAGGTCTTTACTGGTTGGAGGTAGGGACTATACGTAGGTCTTTACTTCATGCCCACAGGCGGGAACTGAGGGGAGATCAGTACCCACAGTACTATTTATACCCCTATGGCCAGGAGTGGTACTGCGTATCACTACGCCCTAAATGAGAGTGTGAAAAAAGCAAGCCTGAAGGCTTTGTATCTTAATGCTAGAAGCATTAGGAACAAGGTGGATGAATTAGTTGTGGAAATAGAGGTAAACAAGTATGATTTGATTGGGATTACAGAAACGTGGCTGCAGGGTGGGCAAGGCTGGGAACTTAACATCCAGGGATATACAATATTTAGGAAGGATCGGCAAAAAGGTAGGGGAGGTGGGGTAGCATTGCTGGTAAAGGAGGGGATTAATGCAATGGAAAGGAAGGATATTAACTCGGATGAAACGGAATCTGTATGGGTAGAAATGAGAAATAGCAAGGGGAGGAAAACGTTAGTGGGTGTGATATATAGGCCTCCAAATAGTAATATGGAGGTGAGGGAAGGCATAAAAAGGGAAATTAGAGAAGCGTGCGATAAGAGCACAGCTGTCATCATGGGTGACTTTAATTTACATATTGATTGGACTACCCAAATTAGTAAAAATTCTGAGGAGGAGGAATTCCTGGAATGTTTTCGGGACGGTTATCTGGACCAATATGTCGAGGAGCCGACTCGAGATCAGGCCATTTTAGACTGGGTATTGTGCAATGAGAAGGGACTTATCAGCAATCTTCTTGTACGAGGCCCCTTGGGTCAGAGCGATCATAATATGATCGAGCTCTCAGTCGAGATGGAGAGTGAGGAAATTGAATCAGAGACTAAGGTCCAGAACTTAAATAAAGGGAATTACGAGGGTCTGAGACGGGAATTGGGTAAGATTGATTGGGTGGTGTTTCTGGGGGGATTGACAGTAGAGAGACAATGGCAAGCATTCAAAGATAGAATGGAAGAATTCCAGAACATGTTTATACCGGTTTGGCATAAAAATAAACCTAAAAAGGTGACTCAACCGTGGATAACGAGGGGAATTAGGGACAGCATAAAATCAAAAAAAAGGGCATATCAACTGGCAAAAAAAAGCACCAGACCGGAAGATTGGGGGCAGTACAGGATACAGCAAAAGAGGACAAAGGGATTAATCAGGAAGGGGAAAATAGAATACGAAAGTAAACTTGCAGCGAACATAAAGACAGACTGCAAAAGCTTTTATCGGTATATCAGGAGGAAAAGACTGGTAAAATCCCAAGTCGGTCCCTTGCAGTCCGATTCGGGAGAATATATAATGGAGAATAAGGAAATGGCAGACCAATTAAACTCATACTTTGGTTCTGTATTCACAAAGGAGGACACAAATAACCTCCCAGGAATATCGGCAAACATGGGGACTAATGAGAGGGAGGAGCTGACAGAAATTAGTATCTCTAGGGATATGGTGTTGGGTAAGTTGAGGGGACTGAAGGCCGACAAATCCCCGGGGCCTGATAAACTACATCCTAGGGTACTTAAGGAGGTGACCCTGGAGATAGCAGATGCTCTAAGGATCATCTTCCGGAACTCCATTGACTCGGGAACAGTACCCGTGGATTGGAGGGTAGCTAATGTTACCCCAATATTTAAAAAGGGGGGTAGAGAGAAAGCAGGGAATTATAGACCAGTAAGCCTTACATCGGTTGTGGGCAAAATGCTAGAGTCCATTATTAAGGATAAAATAGCGGAGCACTTGACAAATGGGGAAAGGATCGGACAGAGTCAACATGGATTTACAAAGGGTAAATCGTGTTTGACTAATCTGCTGGAATTTTTTGAGGAAGTAACTGGTAAAATAGATGGGGGAGAGCCAGTGGATGTGGTGTACCTTGACTTCCAGAAAGCCTTCGATAAGGTTCCACACAAAAGATTATCATGCAAAATTAAGGCTCATGGAATTGGGGGCAAAGTATTAACGTGGATAGAGAACTGGCTGGCGGATAGAAAACAGAGAGTTGGAATAAACGGCTCGTTTTCGGAGTGGCAGGCAGTGACCAGCGGGGTGCCGCAAGGATCTGTCCTGGGACCCCAGCTGTTCACAATATATATAAATGATCTGGATCAGGGAATTGGATGCAATATTTCCAAATTCGCTGACGACACTAAACTAAGAGGAGGGGTGGGCTCTGATGAGGATGTCAGGAGGCTACAGTGCGATTTGGACAGGTTGGGGGAATGGGCGGATACGTGGCAGATGCACTATAATGTGGATAAATGCGAGGTTATCCACTTTGGGGGTAAAAACAGGAGGGTAGATTATTATCTAAATGGCAATAGATTGGGAGATGGGGAAGTGCAGAGGGACCTGGGTGTTCTTGTGCACCAGTCACTGAAGGAGAGCATGCAGGTGCAACAGGCGATTAAGAAGGCAAATGGTATGTTGGCCTTCATATCAAGGGGGTTCGAGTATAGGAATAGGGATACCTTACTACAGCTGTACAAGGTGCTGGTGAGACCGCATCTGGAGTATTGTGTACAGTTTTGGTCGCCCCATCTGCGGAAGGATGTTCTTGCCATGGAAAGAGTGCAACGGCGATTCACCAGGCTGCTACCTGGAATGGCGGGAATGACCTACGAAGAGAGATTAAATAGTTTGGGCTTGTACTCACTGGAGTTTAGAAGATTGAGAGGGGATCTCATCGAAACATAAAATTATGGCAGGCCTGGACAGGCTGAATTCAGAGAGAATGTTTCCAATGGCCGGGGAGCACAGAACCAGGGGCCACAGTCTAAAAATAGCGGGCAAATCATTTAAAACAGAGATGAGGAAGAATTTCTTCACTCAAAGAGTGGTGAGCCTGTGGAATTCCCTGCCACAGAGGGCTGTGAAGGCTAATTCAATAAATATTTTCAAGAGAGAATTGGATATATTTCTGAAGGCTAAGGGGATTAAGGGTTACGGAGAAAAGGCGGGGACGGGGTACTGAACTGGTAAGATCAGCCATGATCTCATTGAATGGCGGAGCAGGCTCGAAGGGCCGAATGGCCTACTCCTGTTCCTATCTCTATGTATCTATGTAAGTAGTGCAGTCCTGTCCATAGGTTCAAAGCAGCACACATATTACATACACAACAAAAATGAACCTGCAAAGTGCTGCTCAGTACCCAAAACTCCTTCACACAGCGTTGAATCTCTCCAGAAGTCTCTCTCTCTCTCAGAATGCGTGGTGCAAAAATGTCACCAACAAAAAAAGGCAGGAAGCGGTCGCCTTTAAATAGTGCTCCCCCAGTCCCTTCCTGACTGCAAAACGCTCCCCTCAACCTGTCGTTGCTAGCGGCAGGTGGTAAGGCAGGGGGCGCCACTCAATATCCGATCTGGGGCATTGCGCACTTGACTGACGTCACGATCTGCTGGCGCAGGAGATTGTGGCGGTAGTGTTTAGCGCCGCCGCAAAATGTCTAGTTAATTTCGCGAGCGGCGCAAACATCGCCGCGCCTGGGCACTAGTTGCTTTGCACCCCATTAGCGCCCTCTTAAGGCGCAAACAACTGAATTTTTCCCCCCATGGTGTTTGTCACAGGCACCAATGTGCTGCCAACTGGAACAAAAGCTCTTTGAACCTGAAGTCTTTTCAGCTGGACTGAGAACATAATCCAAAACATTTCAGCTATTTCGGGCCGGTTTCTACACACTTGTTGTCACTCTTCTCCATGTCGATTGAGTACGGAACACCGCCTTCTGTTGCATCAGCCAGGGCTCAGTTGGTCGCACACTTACTTATGAGTTAGAAGATCTATGGGTTCAAGTCCCATGTCCAGCAACTTGAGCACAAAATCTCGGCTGAAACTCCAGTGCAGTATTGAGGGAGTGCTGCACTGTCAGAGGTCATAGAGTCATAGAGTTATACAGCACAGAAAGAGGCCCTTCGGCCCATCGTGCCTGCACCGTCCATCAATCCCTGTCCAGTCTAATCCCATTTTCCAGCATTTGGTCCATAGCCTTGTATGCAATGGCATTTCAAGTGCTCATCCAAATGCTTCTTGAATGTTATGAGGGTTCCTGCCTCTACCACCCTTTCAGGCAGTGAGTTCCAGATTCCAACCACCCTCTGGGTGAAAAAGTTCCTCCTCAAATCCCCTCTAAACCTCCTGCCCCTTACCTTGAATCTGTGCCCCCTTGTTATTGACCCCCCTACTAAGGGGAAAAGTTCCTCTTTATCTACCCTATCTATGCCCCTCATCATTTTGTACACCTCAATCAGGTCCCCCCCCCAGCCTTCTTTGCTCCAAGGAAAACAACCCCAGCCTGTTTAGTCTTTCTTCATAGCTGAGGCGCTCCATCCCAGGTAACATCCTGGTGAATCTTCTCTGCACCCTCTCCAAAGCAATCACATCCTTCCTATGGTGAGGCGACCAGAACTGCACACAGTACTCCAGCTGTGGCCTCACCAGCGTTTTGTACAGCTCCATCATAACCTCCCTGCTCTTATATTCTATGCCTCGGCTAATGAAGGCAAGTATCCCATATGCCTTTTTAACCACCTTATCTACCTGTTCTGCTGCCTTCAGGGATCTATGTACATGTACACCAAGGTCCCTCTGACCCTCTGTACTTCCTAGGGTCCTACCACTCATTGTGTATTCCCTTGCCTTATTTGTCCGTCCAAAATGCATCACCTCGCACTTTTCAGGGTTAAATTCCATTTGCCACTTTTCCGCCCATCTGACCAACCCGTTTGTATCGTCCTGTAGCCTGAGGCTTTCCTCCTCGCAATTTACCACCCCACCAATTTTCGTGTCATCTGCGAACTTACTGATCATACTTTTTAGATTCTCATCCAAATCATTTATGTAGATCACAAACAGCAAGGGACCCAGCACCGATCCCTGAGGTACCCCACTGGACACAGGCTTCCAGTCACAAAAGCAACCTTCGACCTTCACCCTCTGCCTCCTGCCACTCAGCCAGTTTAGGATCCAACGTGCCAAGGCACCCTGGATCCCATGGGCTCTTACCTTCTTGACCAGTCTCCTATGCGGGACTTTGTCAAAAGCTTTACTGAAATCCATGTAAACCACATCCACAGCATTTCCCTCATCCACACACCTAGTCACCCCCTCGAAAAATTCAATCAGATTGGTCAGACATGATTTACCCTTGACAAAGCCATGCTGACTATCCCCGATTAATCCTTGCCTCTCCAAGTGGAGACTAAGTTTGTCCCTCAGAATTTTTTCCAATAATTTCCCTACCACAGATGTTAGGCTCACTGGCCTGTAATTCCCTGGTTTATCCCTGCTACCCTTCTTGAATAATGGTACTACATTAGCTGTTCTCCAGTCCTCTGGTACATCCCCTGTGGTCAGAGAGGTTCTGAAAATTTGTGTCAGAGCCCCTGCAATCTCCTCCTTTGCCTCACACAACAGCCTGGGATACATCTCGTCCGGGCCTGGGGATTTATCCACTTTTTGGCCTGCTAAAACCGCTAGTACCTCCTCCGTCTTTCAGATGATACATTAAACCAAGGCCCCTTCTGCCCTCTCAGGTGGACATAAAAGATCCCATGGCATTATTTCAAAGGCGAGCAAGGGAGTTCTCCTGGTGTCCCTCAGCCAAAATTTATCCATCAGCCAACACCTAAAACAAATTATCTGGTCATGATTGCATTGCTGTTTGTGGGACTTTGCCATGTACAAATTGGCTCCCGTGTTTCCTACATTACAACAGTGACTGCACTTCAAAAGTACTTCATTGGCTGTGAAGAGCTTTGGGATGTCCTGAGGTCATAAAAGGCACTATATAAATGCAAGTTCTTTCTTTCTTTATTGCTTTTATGCTCACATTCTCCAAGACTCTCACCTTGCAAGGAGTCACCGACCAACCTCACGTACTGCCACCAGTTATGTTTAGTTTTCCCCTGCAAGCAGGTAAAAAAGAGACATGTGCTGAAAAGAGGAACATGAGAGAAAATATGGGCCATCCAAGTGCCCTGGCCAGCAGCCGTTGTGTGAATGTGTGAACATGAAGCATGCAAGTACCTTTTCTTAGCTGCGTGTTTGGGTGTTGGTTGCTTGCCTTGTATAATGGGCCACAGGGCAAAGGCCATTGCCATAGCAACTTTAAACAGTGCCCTGGTAAAACGCAGGCACACCATGGTTGGAAAGAACATCAACAGTGAGCAGAGTGCTGTGTATTCTCCTGCTGTGTTACAAACCTAAACTGAATCGCTGTTAAGGTACCTAGTGAGTCAACAATACAAAATTAAGTTTAACATGAGCAAAACTTTTGTCGATGTTCCTAGATCCAACAAATCTCTTCCTCATCTGCTCCCAGGTTTGGTTACAAGGTGAAGGCAACATTTCCTCTTTCAGCCAGCTCCATACCAGCTACTCTGGTGCTCCTCTTCTCCCAAGGGTGGCCCTCAGCGCCAAAGAAGACCACCCTTCCTTGCAGGACCTCCTCCAGCAGCACCTGCCGAGCTGCTTCATTCATTGGTGCCATTTTGCTGCAGGTGATCGCAGCAGCCATTCCTCGCTCTTTTCAGGAAGCAGGACAGTGTTAGAGGTGACCGGCGACCCTTTGAGAGCTGCTGCTGCCGGATCATCCGCGCCCCCTGACCCCAGAGCACCCTTAATTCCTCGTGCACCATGTGCTGTTAGCGCTGCAACTTTACGCGAAGGAACTGAGCTCGCATTATAGTGCGAGATCAGTTCTCTGCACTTCAGGCACATGCTACACCCAGAGAGCAGTGGTCCTGGTATCACTGTACCAGGGTGCATTATCAGTTCCTAGATGACAGTACACAAAGACTGCTGTTGGAGCCCTTGAGAGGGTGCAGAGGAGATTTACCAGAATGGTTCCGGGGATGGGGGATCTTAGCTGCAAGGGCAGGTTGGAGAAGCTGCATTTGTTTTCATTAGAGCAAAGGAGGTTGAGTGGTGATTTGATAGAGGTGTACAAGATTATGATGGGTTTGGATAGGCTAGATGGGGAAAGGCTTTTCCCACTAGTTGATGGTACAAGGACTAGGGGACACAGATTTAAGGTTTTGGGCAAGAGATACAGGGGGGGATGTGAGGAAAAACTGATTTACGCAGCGAGTGGTGAGGACCTGGAACTCGCTGCCGACGGAAGTGGTGGAAGCGGAGACACTCAATGTTTTCAAGGGGAGACTGGATAGGCACTTGAGGGAAATAAACTTGCAGGGCTACGGGGATAGAGCGGGGGAATGGGACTGACTGGATCGCTGTACAGAGAGCCGGCACGGACTCGATGGGCCGAATGGCCTCCTTCTGTGCCATTGCGACTCTATGACTCATCAGGCATATCACATCCATTTCCTCTTTTGTGGGTTATTGCATTTGCTTCACTTCCTCTCTTGTTTAGATACAGCATGAGGGCTTCACTCAAACACAACAGGACTGCAACAAGAGCTGATCTGTAGTGACACTGGAGTCACCTCTCTGCTTCTTCCAGGATCTGTTCCAGTGCGGTAAGCCATTCTTAGCTGTGTGTGTCTGTGTGTTTTTTTTTGTTCTGGTTTACTGACTTTACCTTTAAAGTGCTGAAAGGGTAGAAAATAGACAAATAAATGATAATTCTGCTGTAAACCAATGGTGCAATTTCTCCATGTGACTTTCCTTGATGTGGAGATTCTACTGTTTTAACAGCATGAACTTTGACACCAGGTTGATATAACGAATGAAAGCAATTGCACCTTTCATGACCTCAGGACGCCCCAAAGCACTTCGCAGACATTTTGGCCTAGAAATTGAGTTTTGGCTTTGTCGAAGTTTCGACTGTTCAATAAGACTCTGTGAAACAAAGTGATCGTCAAAGGCAGACTTTATTTAACTACTTGCTAGCAAGGGGAGCAATCACGTAGGCAAAGGCTATCGTGACTTCTCCGAATACATGGACAAAAACACCTCTTTTTATACACAAAGATCAAAACCTTTTATCACATGGTATAGTATTGAGAGACACAATTAATAACATTAAAAAGAGATGAGTAAGGAATATCTAAGGTCAACAAGAAGATGACTAAAGGGTCAGCAGAGCCTCGGTGTCTTAAGATAAGGTTAGCCAATAGATAATCAAAAGTCATGATGCAGGAATACCTTTAGATAAAGTTAATTAATTTTATACAATGGAGACGGTTTGTCTCTCACTTTGGTTCTGGACATTCATATGAATGTTTACAGTACATGTCCTTCGGTTATCATGCTTTTTGTTCTGCTAAGCTTATCTTGTTTACTGGAACTGCTTAGCCTGCAAGCTACAAAGGAGTCACATCCTCTTCCTTAAACCGCTTCCGAATATGGGCCTGCCCGTTTCCCCTTATGTTATACTGTGTGAAGCCATTTTGGCCTGTTGAAACAGTTCCAGACTCCATTTTAATATAAGAGAGTATGTGTGCTTATTTTATACTAATATGTGTGGATATATATTTCTATGCTGATGCACTTCTACATTCCCCCATTTTGTCCTACCTAGGACAATATAGCCCACATTAATTCTTTCAGTCCCTTTTGTCGGTCCTCGTGCCAAATTTAAATTTTGGCCTAAGGATACCGACTTCATTTCCGTTTTGACCATCCCCGGGATAATACCTGTATGGTTATAATTGGGTTGATACCATCCCTGGAAGGTGGTCAGATTATAACCTGCTGATCTCCACTGAATCATATCCATGGTTCTGTCTGGGTTGCCTGAACTATTTCGCCTTATGATCCATTCTGCTGTTTCGGAAATATTAAAGGGAATAGATCTTAGTGGGATTCCTCCTGTGGTGTGAATGGGTATATGGACACAGACCCAGCAACTAGATCTACCACTATCCTTAGCATGCTCGTAAGCCATATACAGAAAAGTGTTAACATGTAATTCTCGTTTCTTTCGGGGTTCTTCAATATATCTCTGACAGTTTACGTATACCATCTCAATGAGCACATACAGCGTGAACAATAATTTCATCGTCTCAAGTCTTTTTTTAAATGTCCCCGTCTGGTGCTTTCTTGCAATGGGATGCGTGTATCCAGGTCGGTCTTTCCTTGTTTTTAACAGCTGTGTTCGTTGTCAGGAGTACTTGGTATGGCCCTTCAAAGCGTGGTTGTAGTCCGTTCTTTCTTTTGAAGACCTTTACGTATACGTTATCTCCTGGTTCCAAGTTATGGCACCTTCCTTCCGCTGGTTCCGTTTGCGCCTCTTTTACCTGCTGGTGAAAGCTGGAAATACATCTAGTTAATGCAATACAATAGTTTAACATGTTCTCATCCATTTTATGGATGTCCATTTGCTTAACCGTAAGTGACGCTGAAAATGGCAGTCTTAGGGGTCGTCCCATAACAATCTCATGTGGCGATAGTCGGTTGTCCTGTTAGTTGCTGCTCGCATTATCATCAATGCTAGGGGTAATAGTTCGACCCATTTAAGTCCAGTTTCATTGCAAAGTTTAGAAAGTTTATTCTTCAGCATACCATTATATTTTTCTACCAGTCCCGCTGACTGTGGATGATAGCTGCAGTAGAAGTCCATTGTCACTTGAAAGTTGTGCAGGTATACCAAATCGTGGTACAATTTCTTTTAACAAACATTTTGCAACAGTAACTGCATCATTTTTTTTTTACATGGAAAGGCTTCAATCCATCGTGAAAACACATCTACAATAACTAATACATACTTAAATCCTAAACATACCGGTAATTCAATAAAATCCATCTGTAAATGTACAAAGGGTCTTGTTGGATTTGGGTGGGAGGCAGCCTGTACCTTTTCCGTTTTACCTGGGTTCATTGTTTGGCAGGTAATGCGTTGTTCACTAATTTGTTTTGTAATTGTCATAATTCCTGGTGCATACCATGTTTGATTAATATAGTCTGCCATCCCCCCTTTGCCCGCATGCGTGAACATGTTAACGCATCGGGCAATCCATGGACTTAAAGATTTAGGAGCCACCATACGGCCATCCTGGTGAACCCATACCCCTTCGGGTGTTTTAAAACAAGAATCATTCACCCAAGCTAACACTTCGTCCAGACTGGCCTGTAATTGATAGGCCAAAACGTCATCAATTGTGGGTGGGGGATTGTCTGGATCTTGATTTCTAAGAACATATGCAGACACTTGTGACCCTGTATCAGAAAGAGCAGCAGCCTTAGCTGCTCGATCCACCCTATCATTGCCCAAAGAAGCCTGGTCTTGATGCCTGTATGTGCTTTGCATTTAATAACAACAATTTTTTTTTTTTTTTAGGACACTGGAGAGCCTTTAAAAGGTTATCAATTTGTTCAGCATTTTTAACTGTAGATCCTGATGAAGTCAGGAATCCTCTAAGTTTCCAAATTTGACCATAATTATGAGTGACTCCAAATGCATACCGAGAGTCAATATAAATATTCACTGATTTTCCTGTAGCTAAAATACATGCTCTTGTAACGGCAAACAGTTCTGCTTGTTTTGCTGAAAAGAAAGATGGTAGTCAGCATACTTGGATAATTGAATGATCATTGGAAATGGCATATTCACTTTTTTTGCGAGCCCTTTTCGTCTCTGAGGGCTGATCCATCCACATAAAATATAAAATCGCTATTGTCCAGAGGAGTTTCTACAATGTCTATACGAGGCTTAGTGATAAGCTGAGTCACTGATTCACAATGCCTCTTGGGTAGGTGATACAGTAAGTAGACGACCTGCTAATTGCATGAGGGTTAACCCATCGGTTAAGACAATGTTCTGTAAATCATGTTTGAGGCACTGCGGAAAGAGAGTTTAGCTTTCTGTATAGCCTTGTGGCAGCCTGGTCCATGTGTATTGGGTTCCTTTGAACGTGAAGGCAAACAGGAACTGGGAATCTTGGTGAATAGGAATGCTGAAGAAGGCTGAGCAGAGATCAATGACCGTATAATACCTTGCATTAGGAGGTATACTGGTCAGGATGGTGGCTGGGTTTGGGACCACCGGGTAGGCAGGGAGAACAGACTCGTTAACTGCTCTTAGGTCTTGAACCAACCCTGACTTATTCTCCACTCCTGTTGAACTGCAGCTTTTGATAGGCGTAGGACCATCTGCCCTAGATCAGAAGGTTTGAATTCATGCGCCACTGCTAGTGTACAGTGTGGCTTAGAGTCTTTTACCCTGAATAATTCCCATGCTGTTTGGGTCAACAAGATTGGTGACGCTATTCCTTCTTGCCCAATTAAAATTCTTCGGATTTTAAGTGAATATTTCTGATGCAGAAAGGGCTTGTAATTAATTGCCACTTCTAGATCTTCTCCCGTTTTGTCATAATAGGCTATACAATGCAATTTATCATGCCAATGTCCTAAATTAAACTGCTTCTGGTATTCTGATACTGATCTTGTGGCATACTGCAATGCTCCCACAGCCATCAGTAATTGTTTACTGAGGTTGTCATCATGATTAGTTCAACAATACAAAATAGGAGAATTGTGGACCTGCAATGGCTACATCCCACATCTGTCAGTTGGAACATATACCTTCAGTCCTTTTTCCATACATGATATCACTGCTTTCATTTTACACAACAAATCTCTTCCTAATAAGTTGATGGGAACGTCTTCAGATAATAAGAATGCATGCTGTTCATGAAAGTCTTTCATCTGTACATCCAATGGAGTGGGCCATACCATAGTCTGGGTTGTTCCTGAAAGTCCTACACACTTGACACTCTGATTGATACAAGGTGCTCCTACTGCATATTGTTTAGTCAAGACCGAATTAGTTGCTCCAGTGTCTACCAAAAAATGGAACTTGTGTTCCATTCATATTTAAATTTATAAATGGCTCTTCTTTAGAATTTAATGATACTGCAGGCAATTGTACCACAGCCTGTTGTTCCTGGGCAATGTCTGGGGTGGGCTCTAAGTAACGTCATGCTGAACAATTTGGATTTTGTCCAAACTCTTCGTTTGGGCCACTTTGATTTCCCCAGGGATTGCTAGGTGTCCAATTAGTCTGTGGACGAGTGTGAACCTGGGCTTGGGTATTTCTGTTTCCGGATAAATTTTGTGGACCCTGCCAACCCTGATTTGTTTAACTTTTTGTTGTTTATTCTGTTCCTGATTAATCTCATCCCTCTTTTTATTATGTTTACTAACTTCTATACTTCGTTCGCGTCGCCTCTCTGCTTCCTTTTTCCAATCTGAGAAGGCTGACCAATTAACTTCCTTTTTTTTTTCTTTTTCTCTGCGGGTCTCTAGTTACGAGGCAATTCTCTAGACATGTTATTCTGTCTAAATTAAAGGTTCCGTCTATAGGGAATGGGTATTTGTCATTCTTGGTCCAATTAGACCATTTAGGTAAATCATTTGTGGATGATCAGCCACAATTTTGAAAAATATGGAAAGCTGGGGTTCCCCTTTCGGGGACCTTTCTTTTGTGCAGCTCACATCCTAGTTAGTTTTCAATTTCCACTAGCTGCACTTGTTCTGGGTCGCAAGTTTTACCCTCAACCCTCTTACGACCCCTACAGGCTGACCAAAGTGCTGACAGCGATGAACAATAACATACAATAATAACAATCAAGAAAATACTAAGGAATAACTTGAAGGTCCAAACAGGTACACAAAAGAACTCAGACATAAAATAACATAAGTACAGTTATGCAGGCTTTCTACAAAAGCTAAATTACAATCCGACAGTTTTCTCGATCTGCGTGGTACGCTCTACAGATCGAGGCCTTATTTTACAAGCTTTTAACAACTAATGACTGAGTATCACGATCCTAAGTGCCTTTATGCCTCTCCGCCCACTTCAGGGTCCTGACCTTCGCGTGGGGGATTTCCCCTCTTAACAACCGGTCTAAGGCTGCGCGTTTGAGACAGTCACTTCCTTGTCCTAGTCGATCAACTCAGTCACTAACAGTTTTCCTTTAAATCTTTACAAATTTTACATATGCATATAAGCGTTATTTTACAAAACAGTTGTGTTTTATTTCTGAATCCTTATTCTATACTTATCCTTACTCTAACTGCCTATCTGTCCTTCGGGATTACTAGGTAGTCCCTTCACAGATTACGTCACTGTGCACTCTCTGCCTATCCTTCGAGCTAGTCTCTTCACAGGCCCTCTGGTACCCTTATTTCTTTCTTTCTGTGTCTATCCTTCAGGCTAATCCCTTCACAGTACACTCACATATATTCCGGAACTCAACCTGGTCGCGACCTTTCTGTTGTCTCCCTTTGTCTGATAGTTTTGAAACCTGAACCGGCAGTATCCTTCTCCTTTTAATGTCAAGATAAAAGAAGCAAAAGGTTACACAAGTTAACTCAAGTTCCAAACACACATGAGTCTTAACAGATCGCAGTGCTCCCGTCGGAAGTAACAGACTACACCAACTATGTATCTAAAGAGAAATCCTTTTCTGTGAGAAAACCTCACTTATGGCCATTCAGGATTTGTCATTAGCAAAGTATGGTGTCCTCGTCCGTGACTTACCGAAAGGCAGCAAGCGATCTCGGTGGAACCTCCAAGAAACTGTCGAAGTTTCGACTGTTCAATAAGACTCTGTGAAACAAAGTGATCGTCAAAGGCAGACTTTATTTAACTACTTGCTAGCAAGGGGAGCAATCACGTAGGCAAAGGCTATCGTGACTTCTCCGAATACATGGACAAAAACACCTCTTTTTATACACAAAGATCAAAACCTTTTATCACATGGTATAGTATTGAGAGACACAATTAATAACATTAAAAAGAGATGAGTAAGGAATATCTAAGGTCAACAAGAAGATGACTAAAGGGTCAGCAGAGCCTCGGTGTCTTAAGATAAGGTTAGCCAATAGATAATCAAAAGTCATGATGCAGGAATACCTTTAGATAAAGTTAATTAATTTTATACAATGGAGACGGTTTGTCTCTCACTTTGGTTCTGGACATTCATATGAATGTTTACAGTACATGTCCTTCGGTTATCATGCTTTTTGTTCTGCTAAGCTTATCTTGTTTACTGGAACTGCTTAGCCTGCAAGCTACAAAGGAGTCACATCCCCTTCCTTAAACCGCTTCCGAATATGGGCCTGCCCGTTTCCCCTTATGTTATACTGTGTGAAGCCATTTTGGCCTGTTGAAACAGTTCCAGACTCCATTTTAATATAAGAGAGTATGTGTGCTTATTTTATACTAATATGTGTGGATATATATTTCTATGCTGATGCACTTCTACAGCTTAGCCAGGGCTTTAGCGCCGGAAGTTAGTGCCGGCGCTAAGTCCCCCTGCGTGCGCCAAAAATTCAGCAGGGCCGCGCCCAAACGGCTGCCGGCGCTACTGAAGGGTCTTTGCGGCGGTAAATCGGCGCTAACTGCCGTTTCGCGCCGCAATTCCGGCGCTGCGGCACCCGATGCGGTGCGGCAGGCTCGGGAAGTGCAGGCCTCCTCCTTCCCTTAAGGAGGAGCTGCCTGCACCCGGCCGCGGCCCGCGAAAATCTTTTTAAAAATGAGCCCGGCACCTCGGACAAGTGCCGGGCTTGCTTCTGTTCCGGGGGTGGGGGGGAAGTCCGGGGAGGGAGCTGCGGCCAGGCGGCCGGCGGGAAAGCGGCTGGCCGCCGCGGGGCCTTTAATGCGCCGGCGCAAAGACTTGTAAGACTCTGTTGCCAGAGTCTTAGTTGCGGCTGTCACGGGCGAGGCGGCCGCAACTGAATTTCGGCGCTGGGGCCTGTCGGCATGGCAACCGGGACGCTGCGCACACCGATGACGTCATCGGTGCCGGCGCAGCGCTAACGGTCTACCGCGGCGGAAGGGCCCCAGGCAATTTCGGCGCCGGCGCCAAATGCAGCGCTAGGCCCTCTAGCGCCGCAAAATCGGCACTAAGGGCACTCAATTTCTAGGCCTTTGTTTTGAAGTGTAGTCGCTGTTGTAATGTAGAGAGAAGTGGCAACCAACTTGCGCACAGCAAGCTCCCACAAACAGCAATAATCTGTTTTTTAGTGATGTTGGTTGAGGGATAAATACTAGCCAGGGCACCAGGGAGAACTCCCCTGCTGTTCTTCGAAATAGTGTCGTGGGAGCTTTATTACATCCATCTGACTGTACCTCACTGGGAGTATCAGCCTGGAATTTGTGCTTGAGTCTCTGGAGTGTGATCATGAACCCACAACCTTCGGACTACAAGAGGCGAGAGGGCTACTGCTGAGCCACGGCTTCAGGATTTTCACCGTTTGGGCGGGTAAACTGGCTGGATTTCAGTGGAAATGAAAACGGGCGGGTTCTATTTTGACGGATGATCATAGAACCATAGAAATTTACAGCACAGGAGGCCATTCGGCCCATCTTGTCCGTGCCGGCCAACAAAGAGCTATCCAGCCTAATCCCACTTTCCAACTCTTGGTCCATATCCCTGTAGGTTACGGCACTTCAAGGGCATATCCAAATACTTTTTAAATGCGATGAGGGTCTCTGCCTCTACCACCCTTTCAGGCAGTGAGTTCCAGACCCCCACCACCCTCTGGGTGAAGAACGTTCTCCTCAACTCCCCTCTAATCCTTCCACCAATTACTTTAAATCTATGCCCCTGGTTATTGACTCTTCTGTTAAGGGAAATAGGTCCTTCCTATCCACTATATCTAGGCCCCCTCATAATTTTATACACCTCAATTAGATCTCCCCTCAGCCTCCTCTGTTCCAAAGAAAACAACCCCAGCCTATCCAATCTTTCCTCATAGCTAAAATTCCCCAGCCCAGGCAACATCCTCGTAAACCTCCTCTGCACCCTCTCTAGTGCAATCACATCCTTCCTGTAATGTGGTGACCAGAACTGTACCCAGTATTCTAGCTGCGGCCTAACTAGTGTTCATAGAATCGTAGAATCATAGAAAGTTACAGCACGGAAGGAGGCCATTTCGGCCCATCGTGTCCGCACCAGCCAACAAAGTGCTATCCAGCCTAATCCCACTTTCCAGCTCTTGGTCCGTAGCCCTGCAGGTTAGAGCATCTCAAGTGCACATCCAAGTACTTGTTAAATGTGGTGAGGGTTCCTGCCTCTACCACCCTTTCAGGCAGTGAGTTCCAGACCCCCACAACCCTCTGGGTGAAGAAGTGTCCCCTCAAATCCCCTCTAAACCTTCCACCAATTACTTTAAATCTGTGCCCCCTGGTTTTTGACCCCTCTGCTAAGGGAAATAGGTCCTTTCTATCCACTTCATCTATGCCCCTCATAATTTTATACACCTCAATAAGGTCTCCCCTCAACCTCCTCTGTTCCAAGGGAAACAGACCCAGCCTATCCAGTCTTTCCTCATAGCTAAGATTCTCTACTCCCAGCAACATCCTTGTAAATCTCCTCTGTATCCTCTCTAGTGCAATCACATCTTTTCTGCAATGTGGTGACCAGAACTGCACGCAGTACTCTAGCTGAGGCCTAACTAGTGTTTTATACAGTTGATGCATAACCCCCACTGCTCTTGTATTCTATGCCACATTTAATAAAGGCAAGCATTCCGTATGCCTTCTTAACCACCTTATCTACCTGGCCTGCTACCTTCAGGGATCTGTGGACATGCACTCCAAGATCCCTTTGTTCCTCTACACTACTCAGTGTCCTACCATTTAATGTGTATTCCCTTTCCTTGTTAGCCCTCCCCAAATGCATTACCTCACACTTATCCGGATTAAATTCAATTTGCCACTGTTCTGCCCACCTGACCAATTTATTGATATCTTCCTGCAGTCTACAGCTCCCTTCTTCAGTATCAACCACACAGCCGATTTCAGTATCATCTGCAAACTTCTTAATCATACCCCCTATATTTAAGTCTAGATCATTGATATGTACCACAAAAAGCAAAGGACCTAGTACTGAGCCCTGCAGAACCCCACTAGAAACAGCCTTCCAGTCACAAAAACACCCATCAACCATTATCCCTCGGCTTCCTGTCTCCGGGCCAGTTTTGAATCCAACTTGACACTTTGCCCTGGATCCCATGGGCTTTTAACTTTGTAACCAGTCTGCCATGTGGAACCTTATCAAAAGCCTTGCTAAAGTCCATATACACTACATCAAACGCACTACCCTCATCTACCCTCCTTGTTACCTCCTCAAAAAATTCAATCAAATTTGTCAGACACGACCTTCCCTTAACAAATCCGTGCTGACTATCCTTGATTAATCCATGTCTTTCTAAATGAAGATTTATCCTGTCCTTCAGAATTCTTTCCAATAATTTTCCCACCACCGAGGTTAGGCTGACTGGCCTGTAATTACTCAGCCTATCCTTTTCTCTCTTTTTAAATTAGGGTACCACATTAGCAGTCCTCCAGTCCTCTGGCACCACACCTGAAGCCAGAGAGGATTGAAAAATGATGGTCAGGGCCTCTGCAATTTCCTCTTTTGCTTCGCTTAACCGCCTGGGATACATTTCATCCGGACCTGGGGATTTATCCATTTTTAAAGCTGCTAAACCCCTTAATACTTCCTCTCTCACTATGTTTATTTCATCTAATATTTCACACTCCTCCCCCCGATAGCAATGTCTGCTTCACCCCTCTTCTTTGTGAAAACAGACGCAAAGTATTCATTAAGAACCCTACCGACGTCTCCCGCCTCCACACACAGATTACCCTCATGATCTCTAATAGGCCCTACCCTTTCTTTAGTTATCCTCTTACTCTTAATATATTTATAAAACATTTTGGGGTTTTCCTTGATTTTACTTGCCAAGAATTTTTCATGCTCTCTCTTTGCTTTCCTAATATCCTTTTTAATTGCTCCCCTGCATTTTCTGTACTCCTCTAAAGATTCTGGAGTATTTAGTCCTCGGTCTCTGTCATACGCCTCCCGTTTTTTCTTTATCCTACCCTGTATGTCTCTAGACATCCAGGTAGCTCGAGATTTGTTAGTCCCACCTTTTTTCTTTAATCTGAACCCTTCGGATCTCCTCCTTGAATGCCTCCCACTGCTCTGACACTGATTTACCTTCAAGTAGCTGTTTCCATTCCACTATGGCTAAATCCCCTCTGAGCTTATCAAAATTTGCTTTTCCCCAATTTAGAATTTTTATTCCTGGTCTATCCTTGTCCTTTTCCATAACTACTTTAAATCTATCAGAATTATGGTCACGAGCACCAAAATGCTCCCCCACTGATATGCCTTCTGCCCAGCTTCATTCCCTAAAACTAAGTCCAGAACCTCCCCCTCCCTTGTTGGGCTTTCAACATACTGGCTAAATAAGTTCTCCTGGATGCATTTTAGGAATTCCGCACCCTCTATACCCTTCACACTAATTTTATCCCAGTTAATATTGGGGTAGTTGAAATCCCCTACTATTACTGCCCTATAGTTTTTGCACATCTCAGAAATGTATCTACATATTTGTTCTTCTATCTCCCTCTCACTGTTTGGGGGTCTGTAGTACACTCCCAGCAGTGTGATCGCCCCTTTTTTGTTTTTCAATTTGACCCATATGGCCTCATTTGATGATCCCTCCAACATATCATCCCTCCTCACAGCTGTAATAGTTTCTTTAATCAATACCGCGACCCCCCCCTCCATTTTTACCTCCCTCTCTAT
This sequence comes from Somniosus microcephalus, assembly GCF_052327205.1. Taxonomy (NCBI): domain Eukaryota; kingdom Metazoa; phylum Chordata; class Chondrichthyes; order Squaliformes; family Somniosidae; genus Somniosus; species Somniosus microcephalus. The sequence continues at coordinate 17,763,909 of NC_140992.1, forward strand.
CCTGTCTGAAAATCCTGTAACCAGGAATGTTGAGCTGCCATACCTGCCCCTCTTTCAGCCACGTCTCTGTAATAGCTATAATATCATAGTCCCAAGTAGCTACCTGTGCCCTCAGCTTATCTGCCTTGTTTGCTATACTCCTTGCATTGAAGTATATACCAATTAGTACAGGCAAACCTCCTTGTTGACTACTATCTAGCCCTTGATTCCTCTGTCCTTCCAATTTACTTTCTACATTTTTGTTTTCCAATTCCAGTTTTTCTTCCCTCCCTATTGTCTCTATACTTAGGTTCCCATCCCCCTGCCAAGCTAGTTTAAACCCTCCCCAACAGCACTAGCAAACCCTCCCGCGAGGATATTGGTCCCGTTCCCGTTGAGGTGCAATCCGTCTGGCTTGAAGAGGTCCCACCTCCCCCAGAAATGGTTCCAATTCCTCAGGAAACGAAAGCACCCCCTCCTACACCATTTCTCCAGCTGCGCATTCATCTGCTCTATCTTCCTATTTCTGCACTCACTAGCACGTGACACTGATTACTACCTTTGAGGTCCTGCTTTTTAAGCTCTTTCCTAGCTCCCTAAACTCTGCCTACAGGACCTCATCCCTCTTCCTACCTATGTCATTGGTACAGTTTTATACAGTGTTTTATACAGTTCAAGCATAACCTCCCTGCTCTTATATTCTATGCCTCGGCTAATAAAGGCAAGTATCCCGTATGCCTTCTTAACCACCTTATCTACCTGTCCTGTTACCTTCAGGGATCTGTGGACATGCACTCCAAGGTCCCTCTGATCCTCTGCACTTTTCAGTGTCCTACCATTAAATGTGTATTCCCTTGCCTTGTTAGCCCTCCCCAAATGCATTACCTCACACTTCTCTGTTTGCCACTGTTCTGCCCACCTGGCCAGTCCATTGATATCTTCCTGCAGTCTGCAGCTTTCTTCTTCATTATCAACGACACGGCCAATTTTCATATCATCTGCAAACTTCTTAATCATACTTCCTACATTCAAGTCCAAATCATTGATTTATACCACAAAAAGCAAAGGATCCAGTACTGAGCCCTGCGGAACCCCACTGGAAACAGCCTTCCAGTCACAAAAACACCCTTCGACCATTACCCTTTGTTTCCTGCCTCTGAGCCAATTTTGGATCCAACTTGCCACTTTGCCTTGGATCCCATGGGCCTTTACTTTCGTGACCAGTCTGCCATGCGGGACCTTATCAAAAGCCTTGCTAAAATCCATATAGACTACCTCAAATGCACTACCCTCATCGACCCTCCTTGTTACCACCTCAAAAAATTCAATCAAGTTAGTCAGACACAACCTTCCCTTAACAAATCCATGCTGACTGTCCCTGATTAATCCGTGTCTTTCTAAATGAAGATTTATCCTGTCCCTCAGAATTTTTTCCAATAATTTTCCCACCACCGAGGTTAGGCTGACTGGCCTATAATTCCTCGGTCTATCCCTTTCTCACTTTTTAAACAACGGTACCACGTTAGCAGTCCTCCAGTCCTCCAGCACCACACCTGCAGCCAGAGAGGATTGGAAAATGATGGTCAGAGCCTCTGCTATTTCCTCTCTTACTTCTCTGAACAGTCTGGGATACATTTCATCCGGGCCTGGGGATTTATCCACTTTCAAAGATGCTTGTAAAGTCTGTAGGTTGTGCAGTAAATAACTTCAGAGACTTTAGAAGTACAAACAAAACAGGTCTTTACTATTCAGAGGTCTGGGCGATTTCTGCCCTAGTTAACGTATCACAACCCTTATATACTGGTGTGGTCACTATCGGTATTACAGTATACATGAGCCAATAAATAGTGCCACCCTGAAGTAGTGCTCTTAAAGGCGAACGGTCACATTCTATAGTTCCCTTAAAGGTAAACGGTTACATACACAACACTCCTCCCTTCCTAGCTTATTACTTACAGAATCCCGTTAAACATACAATCTTCAATTTTATATAAACAGGTTGTAGATATACTCTCGATGGAGTCAACGTCATATAACAATTTACAGATATACTCTCGATGGAGTCAACGTCATATAACTTCATGTTTAACATAACATAATAACATATATAACTTCATGTCAAAACAGATCACAGATTCAGTCTCTGTGGAAAACAGTTCATAGATTCAGTCTCTGTGGTGTAGTCGGTTCACATTGCTGGAGTGACTCATTCAATAGTCCTTCCATGGGTTTGACAGTTTGAACTTCCGAACTGAATTGGCTCCGTTCGGAGGGACCACGTGTGTGATCTGGTAGAGGTAATCATGGTTCAGATGGGTCATCTTCTGTTTCGACTTTTCCTTTTCTGCTTCTTGGAGACTCTCTGGGCTCCACTGTCAGCTGCCAGCTGCATGCGCAGTTCCTCCTTCTCTTCCTCCTTTTTCCGTAGTAGAGCCACCTTCTCCCGATGTTCCGTAGACTTTCGGTGCTCCTCCATGATTTCTGTATGGTGGGAGTCGAAGTTACAAGTTGGGCAGGACAGGACATAGTAATATTCGGAGTCGTCCTGAGCTAGGCCAGCGAGAGGGTCTTCTATGTCCTCCCTACCCAGCTGGACGTCAGCCAGCTTTTGTTCCAAATCCAGACATCTTTCCTGAAGAGACTTCTTCACGTGTTCCGCTTCCTCTAACTTTTTCTGGGCTTTCAGCAAGTTGTTTACTAATGACCTCATTTGTGATTTTAATACTTCAACTTCCTTTGGAGATTGATTGATCGGACTATTCAATCCCTCTACCGGAGCAGTTGTTTCAGCGTTCTGTTGTTCAACCTTGACATGAGTCAGCGTACTTTTGGTATCTAAGGGTTGCTCTGCTGCCATCTTCTCAGTCTGTGTTGCAACCTCGGCTATTTCAATAACTTTTGAGAGCTCCAAACCCTTCTCCTCTGACGATTTAAGCTCATGTTCATGGCCCATTCTTACGGTCTCTGTGTTTCTTACAGTTCCCTTTTCTTCCACTGAAAAGATTTCCAGTTGCATCTGTTCTTCAAGTCGTTGGACCTCGGCCATTGCCGCTTCATATTTATTTTGTGTTTCCTTTAATCATTTAACGAGTTCTTGGACATCCTGTATTCCCTGTTCTGGTATGTCTTCCACCACTAATTTTTTTCCTATGGATTGAATCCCTAACGATGAGTCAGCCTTGGCCTGAAGCTCATCAAACATTTCCTGCAGACTTTGTAATTCTTGCTTATGGTCAACCTTTAGTCGTTCATGTTCTTTCACTAACACGAGCTTTTCGGAAGTTGCCAAGTTAACCCCTTCCAGGATTGTAGTCCGAGCCTGTTCATACTGTTCTTTCAACTCGTTACACTCTGCTTGCAACAAGTCGTAGAGGTGAACTGGAATACCATCCTGACTTCCTGAAGATTCCTCTTCCTTTGGATCGTTCTGGGTATATTCTAGTTCCTGAACAGCCTCAGGGAGATGTGATTGGTACTTGGCCACGATGGCTCTATGGTCGCTCTCTGCTTGAGCGAGCTGTCTCTGTTGTCTTTCCAGGGACTCCCATTCGGTGTCCCAGAACTTTTTCACCTTTTCCATCTCTTGTAGGAGACGGGCACTCAACTGTTCTAATTGTCGTTGTACTTTGACATAACGTTGAGTTCTAGCCCGGTGTTCCTCCGTAATGCATCTGTCTGTAGCTTGAACAGACTCAGAATACTCTGTCTTTATGCACGCCATCGATTTCCCAACCTTAGTCCGTGAGTTCATGTTAATCTTGTTTTTCATACATAAGCTGGACTTATCGTCTTCCGGCTCGGAGTCTGAGCTGCTTGTCTGCACCGAGTCCTCACTCGTCATTGCTTGTCGGTAGTGCCATTCCATGTCTATTTTCTTGATCCACTCCTGTCCCAGAAGTGGTGGTCCTCCCTCAGGTAGTACGTACAGATACATTCGTGGGTGTTCTTTACCCCTATCTCTCACCTTGACTCGTATTTTTCCCAGGGGGTATACACGATGCCCCGTGTATGTCTGTAATACGAATTTGGTATTTCTTAAGGGTATGTGAGAGAATAGCCGGTGATAGTCCTTTTGGTTGATGACGGATACAGCTGATCCCGTGTCCAGCTCCATTCGTACTTGGACTCCCGCTATTTTTAGTGTGACCCAGATCAACTGTAGATCAGTTACTTTACCCACATGGTGGATTCTCAGACTATCCAGCTCCTGGCTGTTTGGGTCTGAGTCTGAATTTTGTTCGTCTGAACTCTTTTCAGCCACCTGATGCACCTTGTTGTACTTTCCTTGTGGTGGTGGCTTCCTTTGCTTGTTGGTCTTCTTTCCGGACCTGCATACCTTCGCGATGTGACCCAGTTTGCCACATTTCCTGCACTCTTGGTTCTTAAACCAGCACTGATTCTGGTCGTGCGTTGTCTTTCCACAACGGTAGCATTTGGGAGTGCTTGTTGTAATTTGGTCCACCCCGAGTGCCGCCGCCTTTAGCTGCATTTCCGCCGTCCCTTTCGCTGCGGCTTCGTGCGATGAAGCTATGAGGACAGCCCTGTCCAGTGTGAGGTCGTTTTCTTCCAGAAGTCGCTTCTGCGTTCCTTCTTTGGCCAAGCCGCATACGAACTTGTCCCGCAGCGCCTCTGTCAAATTCCCTCCAAACTGGCAGTATTTCGCTAGCTTACGCAGTTCGACTAAGTATTCCGCATTGCTTTCATCTTGCCTCTGGGTTCTGGCGTAAAATTTAGATCGTTCAGCCAGCATCAACGGTGTGGGGTTCAAGTGATCCTTCAACACTGTTACGATCTCTTCGAAGGTCTGGTCCACTGGTTTAACTGGTGCTATTAGATGTTTCAAAAGCCCGTATGTTTTTGCTCCCATCGAATTTAACAAAGTTATTGCCTTGTTGTCATCCTCAATTTCGTTGGCTACGCAATATATTTCTATGCGTTCCACATACGTGGCCCAGTCTTCTATTTCTGCATTAAAGTCATTAATATTTCCTCGCTTAGGCATCTTCTTCTCTTTTTGAGAACAGTACAAGTATTACTTTACTTATTATTAATTTTCTTCTCTCTTCTTGAGAACACACCAGCCTTTCTGAAAAATCTTATTACTTTTCTGAAATTCTTAATAATTTCCAAGATGGCGGTTTCCCGCTTCTTCCTTCTTCTTCAGCGGTTTTCCCCGAAAAATGGCGGCTTTCCCGCGCTTCTCGCTCTCCCCGCCCACTTCAATGGCGGTTTTCCCGCGCTTGGCGGTCTTCACCCGGTCCCCCGACGCCGTCTGTCAGCCCGAGTGCGGTCCTTATCTATAATGCGATCGCTGGATCGCGAAGCGGCTGCCGGCCCTTATCTGTAGATCCGATCGCTCTCGCGGCTCTCGGCCCTTATCTGGAGATGCGATCACTGGCTTGCAACGCCTCCCGCTCGGCTCTGGCTCCCCCGCTCGCGCGGCTCTCGGCTCTGACACTCCCGCGCCTACTCGCAGGCTCAGCGCTTCGTGGCAGCGGTTGCTGCACGGCTTCTCACATTGCCCGCGGTCCGGCTGTCACCCGACGCCGTTGGACCCGAATGCTTTGCCCTTCTCCTCCAAATACTTCTACCCCGTTTTTTTTTAAATTTATTTGTTTTAACTACTCACAGTCTCTTCGGCCGCCTTGTTTTAGGCTGATTGGCTCGCTCAAGATGTGGTAGCAGGGTAATCTGTGCCTGTTGCTGCCGCAGCTTTGCTGTTAATCTTCCAGCTTCCAGTAAGTACTATACTTTTAGTAGACGGAGCCTCGTGTTTTCTTTTTGAAGCTCTCTGCTACTGGTTAGTCTTGCCGCAGGGTACGATCGGACTCGTCGCCACTGTAAAGTCTGTAGGTTGTGCAGTAAATAACTTCAGAGACTTTAGAAGTACAAACAAAACAGGTCTTTACTATTCAGAGGTCTGGGCGATTTCTGCCCTAGTTAACGTATCACAACCCTTATATACTGGTGTGGTCACTATCGGTATTACAGTATACATGAGCCAATAAATAGTGCCACCCTGAAGTAGTGCTCTTAAAGGCGAACGGTCACATTCTATAGTTCCCTTAAAGGTAAACGGTTACATACACAACAATGCTAAACCCTGTAACACTTCCTCTTTCACTATGTTTATTTCATCTAATATTTCACACTCCTCCTCCCTGATTGCAATTTCTGCATCGTCCCTCTCTTTTATGAAAACAGACGCAAAGTATTCATTAAGAACCATACCCATGTCTTCCCCCTCCACACACAGATTACCTTTATGATCTCTAATAGGCCCTCCTCTTACTTCAGTTATCCTCTTGCTGTTAATGTATTTATAAAACATCTTTGGGTTTTCCTTGATTTTACTTGACAATATTTTTTCATGCCCTCTCTTTGCTTTCCTAATTTCCATTTTAATTTTACCCCTGCACTTTCTATACTCCTCTAGGATTTCTGCAGTATTGAGCCCTCGGTATCTGTCATAAGCTTCCCTTTTTTTCTTTAACGTACCCTGTATGCCCCTTGACATCCAGGGAGCGCTAGAGTTGTTAGTCCCACCCCTTTTCTTTAAGGGAACATACTTGCTCTGAACCCTCACTATCTCCTCCTTAAATGCCTCCCACTGCTCTGACACTGATTTGCCTTCAAGTTTCTGCCTCCAGTCCACTTTGGCTAAATCACATCTCAGCTTAGTAAAATTAGCTTTTTTCCAATTGAGAACATTTATTCTGGTCTATCCTTGTCCTTATCCATAACTATGCTAAATCTAACTGAATTATGATCACTACCACCAATATGCTCTCCCACTGATACCCTTTCCACCTGCCCAGCTTCATTCCCTAAAGCTAGGTGCCGAACTCCTCTCTTGTTGGGCTTGCTACGTACTGGCTAAAAAAGTTCTCCTGAATGCATTTTAAGTGTTCTGCTCCCTCTATACCTTTCACCCAAATTTTATCCCAGTTAATATTAATACAAGTTGAAATCCCCTATTATTACTGTCTTATTTTTGCATGTCTCTGAAATTTGCCTACATATTTGTTCTTCTCTCCCCCTCTGACTGTTTGGGGGTCTATAGTACACTCCCAGCAGTGTGACCGCCCCTTTTTTGCTTTTCTATTCAACTCATGTGGCCTTGTTGGATGATCCTTCTAAGGTAAATTCCCTCCTCACAGCTGTGATCTGCTCCATCAGTTTACCACCAAATGATGAGGGTGAAAATTACCTCCCCATGTTACCCGTATAATAGGCAATTTCAGCTTGTGGCCTTCATTTTTACTCAGTGTTGCAGTTGTGAGAAGGTGAGGGACTGAAGGAAGACCAACCATCCCAAAGGGAGTTGTCCCGCACACCTCCTTGTGGCCAATCATAAAGATGCACGGGCCAATAAACCAAGACAGCCCCATGCCTTCTATCTTCTTCTTCTTAGGCAGTCCCTCGGAACCGAGGATGACTTGCTTCCACATTAAAAATGATTTTGCAGGTGACTGATGAGTCCAGTGCGGGACCTACAGTCTCTGTCACAGGTGGGGCAGACGGTGGTTGAAGGGGCGGGTGGGTGGGGTGCTTGGGTTGACGTGCGCTCCTAGCGCTGCCTGCGCTTGGCTTCCGCTTGCTCCTGGCGAAGAGACTCGAGGTGTTCGGCGCCTTCCCGAGTGCTTCTCCTTCACTTTGTGCGGTCTTGAGCCAGGGATTCCCAGGTGTCGGTGGGGATGTTACACTTTTTCATGGAGGCTTTGAGGGTGTCCTTGAAGCATTTCCTCTGCCCACCTGGGGCTCTCTTGCCGTGCTGGAGCTCCGAGTAGAGCGCTTGTTTTGGAAGTCTCGTATCGGGCATGCGGACAATGTGACCCGTCCATCGGAGCTGATCGAGCGTGGTCAAAGCTTCGATGCTGGGGATGTTGGCCTGAGCAAGAACACTGACGTCAGTGTAGCCTTCTATAGTGTACTATCGACCATCCTTCCCTCACCTGCACATGGTCCATCTCCGACTCTTCCCTTCCCTTCCTCGACTTCTCTGTCTCCATCTAACGGGAGGCACAAAGCAAATCAAGTTTTCCCCCTTAGAATTTTAAGAGCGTACTCAGTTCCTTGTTTGCTGCCTGTGAGAATTCTGCATTTTGGTTGGCTGCTTAGACAGCTTGTTGACGTCACAGCAGCTCACACAAGGGGATCCCCACTTATCTCCATTAAATTTAATTGAACGTCAGAAAGCCTGAAGTTCCTGACACAGAGATGGTGAGATCCTTTCAAGGTCAGCGGCGAACACCTTCGCATCATCGCTGACCGCAAATTCCGGGCCAATATATTAGCATGGATAGAGGATTGGTTAACGAACAGAAAGCAGACAGTCGGGATAAATGGGTAATTTTTGGATTGGCAGGCTGTTGCTAGTGGGGTGCCGCAAGGATCAGTGCTTGGGCCTCAGCTATTCACAATCTATATTAATGACTTAAATGAAGGGGCCAAATGTAATGTAACCAAGTTAGCTGACGATACAAAGCTGGGTGGGACAGTAAGCTGTGAGGGGAACACAAAGAGACTGCCCTGGTAGACCCATCGTTTCAGCCTGTCCTCCCACCCCGCTTCCTGTAAGGACTCTATTCCATTCTCCCAGTTTCTCCGTCTCCGCTGCATTTGCTCTGATGATGCCACCTTCGATACTAGTACTTCCGACATGTCTTCCTTTTTCCTCAACCGAAAATTCCCCTCTACTGTGGTTGACTCGGCCCTTGACCATGTCCGTTCTATTCCCTGCACCTCTGCTCTCACCCCTTCCCCTCCCTCCCAGAACCACGATAGGGTTCCCCTTGTCCTCACCTTTCACCCCACCAGCCTCCACATTCAACGGATCATCCTCTGTCATTTCCACCACCACCAAACATCTCTTCCCCTCACCTCCCCTTTCAGCATTCCGAAGGGACTGCTCCCTTCGCGACACCCTAGTCCACTCCTCTATCACCTCCAGCACCCCTTCCACTTCACCCGGCACCTTCCTGTGCAAGCGCAGGAGATGCAACACATGCCCCTTTACCTCCACCCTTCCCACGGTCCAGGGCCCCAAACACCCCTTCCAGGTGAAACAGCGATTTACTTGTACTTCTTGCAATCTAGTATACTGTATTCACTGCTCACGATGTGGTCTCCTCTACATTGGGGAGACCAAACGCAGATTAGGTGACCGCTTTGCAGAACACCTCCGTTCAGTCCCTAAAGGTGACCCCGAGCTTCCGGTCGCCTGTCACTTTAATTCTCCGCTCCACTCCCACTCTGACCTCTCCGTCCTTGGCCTCTTACACTGTTCCAATGAAGCTCAATGTAAGCTCGAGGAACAGCAGCTCATCTTTCAATTAGGCACTTTACAGCCTTCTGGACTCAACATCGAGTTCAACAATTTCGGACCATAAATTCTGCCCCTATCTTTTTTTTTCTTTTTTTTTCTCTCTCTCACACATGGCAGCTGTCGATCATTCTGTCATTTACACTTCATCTAGAGTCATCTTTTGTTTCTTAACTTGTCCCATTACCATCTCCTTTTGCCTTGCACCATCTCTTAATCTCTCTTAATGTCTCTTAATCTCTCCTGCCTTCCACCCTATCACAGACCTTCCCTTTTATTCTTTCCTCCCCTCCCCCCTTTCCCTGCCCCTACACTTGCTTAAAAACCTGTTCCACCTCCAAATTTTTCCAGTTCTGACGAAGGGTCATCGACCTGAAACGTTAACTCTGTTCCTCTCTCCACAGACGCTGCCTGACTTGCTGAGTATTTCCAGCATTTTCTGTTTTTATTTCAGATTTCCAGCATCCGCAGTACTTTGCTTTTGTATTGTTGTAGCTAGCCTTTCATCTCTTTTAGCACGATAGTGATTATTGAAAGCATCAAGGAGGAGTGAAAATTTTTTAATGAAATCGTTGAGTGGCTATGTGTTGCGGCATTGAGTGAGGCAGGGCAGGAAGATCCCAGGCTCGCTATCAGGTTTACGCTTACTAACAAGGGACGGCTGTCAGAACAATCAGTCCGAGGTTCCTTGGATTAGGGAGGCAGAGGGTTGGAAAGTTGATTGCGGTTCTTAAAAGCTGTTCACTGTCCGAATGCCAGATGCAGATAGTGTTAGATGATTACCACAGTTGCATAGCCTGCCTCCACTCGCTGTCCACGCTCACACATGGACAATAGTTGCGTGGGCGAGATAATGGAGAGCTGCCAGTACCTGACAAACTGTACAAAGGAAGAGCAAAGGGCTAGGGGAAGAAAGCCGCAGGGTCAGTCATTGTACAAGGAAGTACGCCACAGGCTCAGTTCGTGGAACTTGTTGCAATATAAGCTTTTGCAATGCATTTTCCTTTTTTTATTTCCAGTTTTTATTGAAGCTGTGATTCTAGTGGCAGACATGACCACTGACACCGTGATGCTACTGCGCCGCCCACCATGTTGCAGTTCTCAACCGTTCCAACAGTGCAACACACTACTTCCGCACTTCAGTCCCACGCTCCTAATCTTTGGCTACCCGGTGCGGCGGGGAGCGGGCAAGTCGGAGGACTTCCTCGTGGGTCTGCTCCTGGGCCTGGCCAAGGTGGCCATCCACAGGCCCAGGCAGCAGGGGGTCGCTTGGCCTGACTGCCTGCCTCTCTTCCGCAGCTACGTTCACGCCCGGGTGTCCCTGGAGTCGGAGCACGCGGTGTCCACCAGCACGCTTGATGCCTTCCCCAACCGGTGTGCACCAGAGGGATTGGAATGCTTCATCACCCACCCCCCAGGATCAAATTTTAACCTGATTTTATAAATTTCATTTAAAATTTGCATAATTTACTGTTTATTGGTTGTGCCCCTTTAAGAAGGGGGCACTTGTTACCTCTTAATGATGATGACATCAGCCATTAAAAAAACACACATGGAAACAGCATCTTTTTAATGGTGTGATGAATTGTAATTGTAAAGTAAAGGTAAGATTATTACTTCAGAGGCGTTCACACATTCACCATTCCCAAATTATCCTGGAAGGTAAGGGCAGTTCCAGATTGCTCTTCTGAATGACAAACCACCTCTTCTAATACCTTCCTCTGCTACCTCCACCCCGATGCCAAGTGCGCGAAGCTCGTCGATTTTTCCGTTTTGAAAACTGAGACTAGCCTTTCAGATTTCTCAGCCTCCTCCTTCAGAAAAAACAGAAAGGCAGAGTATTATTTAAATGGTGATAGATTGGGACATGTTGATGTACAAAGGGACCTGGGTGTCCTTGTACACCAGTCACTGAAAGCAAACATTGATGCACTATCAATTGCTACAAAAGACTGGAGATTGAGTAAGTAATAAACAGGCTTTTATTACCAAAGAACAGAGCATGCCTCTTGGGGTTGCCTGGTATCCAAAAGGGCCGGAGGCTTCTGAGCAGCGACCTTTATACCCAGCCATGAGGGTGGAGCCAGGGGCGGAGTCAGCTGAGGCATGCACAGACAAGTACAACAATACTAACAACAGTGGTTTACCACATTCACCCCTTGTTTAGAATTGAGTCCGGCGGGGTGAAGTGCACTAAAAATTCGTGTACTGAAGTCTATCAGGAGGCCTTGTAAGCCGTCCTGAGCGTCGCAGCAGCGGCGGTGATGGTGCAGCATCCAACGGTGAACCCGGTGTCTCGTTCAGAGGAGGTGTAGCAGGTGGCGGACCCTGGGGCTGCTGCATGCCGTCTACAGGGGTCAGAGCATGGGTAATGGGAGGTAGCGATGGTGGTCTCTCAGAGGCACCCGAAGGTGCGAGGTCTCGTGCGGGGACTGTGTCCTGGGGGTAGGCAGGAGTAGCGGTGGGTGGCGAAGAGGGTGTTTCAGGAGCACCTGCAGGTGCGAGGTCTCGAATGGAGACTGTGTCCTCCCGCCCGTCCGGGTACACCACGTAAGCATACTGCGGGTTAGCGTGGAGGAGGCTCACCCTCTCGACCAGGGGGTCCGCCTTATGGGTCCTCACGTGCTTCCGCAGTAGGACGGGACCTGGAGAAGTCAGCCATGTTGGTAGCGAAATCCCCGACGTGGACTTCCTGGGGAAGGAGAACATTCTCTCGTGAGGAGTGGCATTGGTGGGTGTACAGAGCAGCGACCGAATGGAATGGAGCGCCGCAGGGAGGACCTCCTGCCAGCGGGAGGTCGGAAGGCCCTTAGATTTTAAGTTTAAAAGGACTGCCTTCCAGACTGTCGCATTCTCCCTTTCCACCTGGCCGTTACCCCGGGGGTTGTAGCTGGTGGTCCTGCTTGTAGCAATGCCTCTCGCGAGCAGGTACTGCCGAAGTTCGTCGCTCATAAAAGATGAGCCCCTGTCGCTATGGATATAGCTAGGGAAACCGAACAAGGCGAAGAGGTCATTCAGACATTTAATGACCGTGGTACTGGTCATGTCCGAGCAAGGGATGGCAAACGGGAAACGGGAGTACTCATCAATTATATTGAGGAAGTACACATTGCGGTCAGAGGAGGGGAGGGGCCCTTTAAAATCGATGCTCAGCCGCTCGAAGGGGCGCGTGGCTTTGATCAGGCTCGCTCTGTCTGGCCTATAAAAATGCGGCTTGCACTCGGCACAGATCTGGCAGTTCCTGGTCATGGTCCTGACCTCCTCGATGGAGTAGGGCAGGTTACGGGATTTGATAAAATGGAAGAACCTGGTGACCCCCGGGTGGCAGAGGTCATTGTGGAGGGTCTGTAGCCTATCAACCTGCGCGTTGGCGCACGTACCACGTGATAGGGCATCTGGGGGCTCATTGAGTTTCCCGGGCCGGTACAAGATATCGTAATTGTAGGTGGAGAGTTCGATTCTCCACCTTAAGATCTTGTCATTCTTGATTTTGCCCCGCTGCTTATTATGAAACATAAAAGCCACTGAACGCTGGTCAGTGAGCAGGGTAAATCGTTTTCCGGCCAGGTAATGCCGCCAATGTCGCACGGCTTCCACAATGGCCTGGGCCTCCTTTTCGACAGAGGAGTGTCGAATCTCGGGGCCCTGGAGGGTCCTTGAGAAAAAGGCCACGGGTCTCCCCGCCTGGTTAAGGGTTGCAGCTAGGGCAAAGTCGGATGCGTCGCTCTCCACTTGAAAAGGAAGGGACTCATCCACAGCGTGCATTGTGGCCTTCGCAATGTCTCCTTTTATGAGAGTGAAGGCTGCACAGGCCTCTGCTGTCAGGGGGAAGGAGGCGGACTTGATGAGGGGTCGGGCTTTATCCGCATAGTTGGGCACCCACTGCGCATAGTAAGAGAAAAACCCCAGGCATCTCTTCAGTGCTTTCTGGCAGTGGGGGAGGGGGAGCTCCATAAGGGGGCGCATTCTATCGGGGTCTGGGCCGATGACTCCGTTCTCCACTACGCAGCCAAGAATAGCAAGGCGCGTAGTACGAAACATACATTTGTCTTTGTTGTATGTGAGATTCAGCCGCTGGGCCGTCCGGAGGAATTTCTCTAGATTAACGTCGTGGTCCTGCTGGTCGTGGCCGCAGATGGTGACGTTGTCTAGATATGGGAAAGTGGCCTGGAGCGCGTTCTGGTCAACCATCCGGTCCATCTCCCGTTGGAAGACAGAAACTCCGTTGGTGACGCCGAAGGGAACTCTGAGAAAGTGATAGAGCCGACCGTCAGCTTCAAAAGCTGTGTACTGGCGGTCCTCAGCCCTGATGGGGAGCTGGTGGTATGCCGACTTCAGATCAATCGTCGAGAACACCCGGTATTGTGCTATCTGATTGACCATGTCAGATATGCGGGGGAGTGGATATGCATCCAGCTGGGTGTAGCGGTTGATCGTCTGGCTGTAGTCAATAACTAGGCGCTGTTTGCCGCCAGCCTTCACCACCACCACTTGTGCTCGCCATGGGCTATTGCTGCTCTCGATAATCCCTTCCTTCAGGAGTCTCGCTACCTCGGATTTAATGAAACCCCTATCCCCGGCACTGTAACGCCTACTTTTGGTAGCGATGGGCTTACAGTCGCGGGTGAGGTTAGCGAACAAGGAGGGGGGGGAGACTTTAAGGGTGGAGAGGCTGCAAATGGCGCGCGGCGGGCGATTTAAAAACTGCTGGCTGCAGACTGTGAGAGGGGGGAGGGGTCCACCATACGCTAAAGTGACACTCTTAAGGTGGCACTGAAAATCCAACCCCAGTAGGACGGCAGCGCAGAGATGGGGCAGGACCAGAAGTTTAAAATTTTTGTATTCAGTACCCCGCACTGAAAGAGTCACCATACAGTAGCCACCGACGTCCGCTGACTGGGCTTTGGAAGCCATAGAGATGCGATGACGCGTCGGCAGGACCGGGAGAGAGTAACTGCGCACCGTGTCGGGGTGTATAAAACTCTCCGTGCTCCTGCTGTCAAAAAGGCAGGTAGTGGCGCAGCCGTTTACCGTAATGTCCATCATGGACCTGGACAGTTGATGCGGGAGAGATTGATCCAGCGTCACGGAAGCCAGCGTATGTTCAAGCGTGTCAATGCGGTCGTCCGATGAGGCGGTGGTGGAGTCCGGGTCCCCCGTAACCAAAGTCGGAGGTGTCCAAGATGGCGGACAAAATGGCGGCGCCCACGGTCCCCACGCGGCTGGGGGAGCCCAAGATGGCGGACAAGATGGCTGCGCCCACGGTTCGCACGCAGCGCTGCTGGCGTTAGCGGTCTTCCCTTTGCAGGCGCTAACGTAGTGACCTTTCTTCCCGCAGCCGGAGCAGGTAGCATTCTTCGCGGGGCAGCGTGCTCTAGGGTGTTTAGCTTGGCCACAAAAATAGCATTTTTGTGCCTTGGACATCGCTGCAGCAGTTGGAGGTGGCGGTCCCATGGCCCAAGATTGCGGCGTCCACGGCGCGGGGCGATGAGGGGAGAAAGCGTCCATATTTCTGTGGGCCGCGTCGAGCGAGAGCGCGAGGGACACTGCCTTTGTCAGGTCTATTTCACCCTTCTCCAGCAGCCTCTGCCGGGAGTAGTCGGACCTTAGACCCGCAACGAAAGCGTCTCGTATCAGTCCCTCCGCATGTGCCGCGGCCGATACTTCCTTGCAGTCGCAGCCGCGTCCGAGTACCCGCAGTGCCCGTAGGAAGGCTTCCACCGATTCCCCGGGCTGCTGTCTGCGAGATCTTAAAAGGTGCCTGGCATAGACCGTGTTAACCGGGCGTGCATACTGCCCTTTCAGTAGGTCGATAGCCGCCGCGTAGGTCGTCGCATCTTGGATTAAAGTATAGACTTGGTGGCTCACCTTCGAGGCCAGGATTTTCAGTTTATTTTCATCAAGAGTCACGGTCGAGGCTTCCAGATACGCCTCAAAGCAACGCAGCCATTGTGCGAATTTAGTCGACGAACCCGCTTCTTGGGGGTCTAGGTCCAGGCATGTTGGTCTGAGGGCTCGCAGCAGCGCCTGCTGCTCAGCGTTTTGCGCCATCGGTTGATCAGCATCCGCAGCCAACATTTAACTTTGGTAATAAAATTGATGCACTATCAATTGCTACAAAAGACTGGAGATTGAGTAAGTAATAAACAGGCTTTTATTACCAAAGAACAGAGCATGCCTCTTGGGGTTGCCTGGTATCCAAAAGGGCCGGAGGCTTCTGAGCAGCGACCTTTATACCCAGCCATGAGGGTGGAGCCAGGGGCGGAGTCAGCTGAGGCATGCACAGACAAGTACAACAATACTAACAACAGTGGTTTACCACAACATGCAGGTGCAGCAAGCAGTTAGTGTGGTGTATGTAACCTGTACCACCTCAAGAGAACTACCTTAAGAAGATGGACTACTTTCTCTTGCTACTGTATATTGTAGTACCAGTGGTGACCACACCGGTATATAAGCTCTGTGTAGTAATTTGTAAAGCAGTTCAGCCCTGACCTTCAAGTAGTAAAGACCTGTTTAAGTTTTTCCTGTTGTCTGTGCCCAGTTATTTAAAATAAGTATATCTGGAACACACAGACTCAACAGTGGCGACGAGTCGATCTTACCCAGCGGCAATTGCATCCAAGGCAGCTTCGTCCCCAGAACGGGTGTCAAGAAGAGGCATCCGCCCTCATCATCCTGCTGCGCACCGCATTCGCACGGGAGGCATCGAGAACCCGGGTTGGAATTGCTGACCACGAAGTCCAACATCAGCGACAGGCAGTGATCATCCTTCTTCCATGGCGGTGGGTAAGCCGATCTAGCGACACGGGCAGAAAGTCGGCCGCGTTGTCAGTGGAGAAGGGGGGGCGAGACCGGAGGAAAAAGGGCGGAGAACTCGACCGCAGCTGGTGTAAAGGGCCAGGCTGCAATCGGAACAGACGCGCAGCAAGAAAGGAAGCGCTAATACCCACGAGGACAGCGGGGAGTAAAAGCAGCAGCGTCGGGGGAAATTAAGGACCGTTGGGAGGCGAGAACGGCAACAGCGCGGTAATCGTCATTGTAGCCAGCGGGGGAAGAAGCCAAGTGCGGGAAGCCGCCATTTTAGTCAGCGCAGGAAGAAGACAAGCGCGGGAAAAGCCACCAAGCGCGGGAAGCCGCCATTTTGGAAAAAAATTAAATACTTAAAGAAACTTACAAGGATGCCTAAAAACGGTAACATCACTGCTTTTGATAGCGATGTCGAAGATTGGGCCACTTATGTGGAGCGTATTGAAGTTTATTGTACAGCAAATGAGATAGCAGCTGAAAAGAAAGCAATAACCCTATTAAACTCGATGGGTGCGAAGACGTACGGGTTATTAAGGCACCTTGTAACACCAGATAAACCGGCGGATAAGACTTTCGCGAATATTGTTACTATCCTGCAAGAGCATTTAAACCCCACGCTGCTGCTGATAGCGGAACGATTTAAATTTTACAGAAGAACGCAGCTGAAAGAGGAAAGCAACGCTGAATTCTTAATTGAACTGCGCAAGCTATCAAAGTACTGTCAGTTTGGTACAGGACTAGCAGATGCTCTGAGAGATAAGTTCGTGTGTGGACTATTAAAAGAAGGAACTCAGAAGCGACTGCTAGAGGAAAAGGACCTTATGCTAGATAAAGCTGTCACCATTGCAGCATCGCACGAGGCGACAGCACGAGGCACCGCAGAAATGCAGCTAAGGCCATCGGAACTCAGCACCAATCAAATGGCATTGGGTGCAGTAAAGTGCTATCGTTGCGGAAGGACAACGCACGATCAGAACCAGTGCTGGTTCAAAGATCAAGAATGCAGAAAATGTGGCAGACTCGGTCACATAGCGAAAGTATGCCGGTCAGGAAAGAAGACCAGCAACAAAAAGTCACCACAGAAGAAGTACAAAAAAGTACACAAGGTGACAGAGAACAGTTCGGATGAACAGAAGACGGATTCAGACTCCAGCAGTAAGGAACTGGGTTGTCTAAGAATACATAATGTGGGTAACACAGCAGATCACCAAACTATTTGGGTTACATTCCAGATAGCAGGAGTCCAAGTGAAGATGGAATTGGACACGGGATCGGCATTGATGGTCATGAATAAGCAAGATTACAAAAGGTTATTCTTACACATTCCCCTAAGGGATACAGAGATTGTATTGAAAACATACACGGGGCAAAGAGTGTACCCCATCGGAAAGATAAAAGTAAAGGTGGTCCACAAGGGTAAAGAAAGCAAAGGAATGGACTTATATGTGTTACCTGAGGGAGGTCCACCACTACTGGGACGGGAATGGATCAGGAGAATAAATATGGACTGGCATTCCTTAAAAGCACTAACTGTAGATTCCGGTAAAAAGGACTATGTCAAACCTAAACGACTGTCCAGAATATTGGACGATGCTAAGGAGGTGTTCCAACAGGGACTGGGAACACTGAAAGGAATTACGGCAAACACCAAGGTTGAAGAACATGCAAACCCAAAATTTTTCAAAGCCTTATGCGATACGACCTGCTGTGGAAGCTGAGCTGGAAGGGCTAGAACGTTCAGGAGCACTGTCAAAGGTGGACTGGAGTGAATGGGCCACGCCCATTGTTCCAGTCATGAAGCGTTCATTGAGCAACAAGCCGGGGGAACCGGGGAAGGTTCACATCTGTGGCGATTTCAAGATCACTGTTAATCCGGTTCTTCACACGGTGCAATATCCGCTTCCGCGGATTGAGGATATCTTCGCTTCGTTGTCTGGCGGGAAACACTTCACCAAGATAGACCTGGCGCAGGCGTACTTACAGATGGAAGTTGATGAAGCGTCACGCCAGTATCTCACGATCAACACGCATAAGGGCTTATATCGGTATAATAGACTGGTTTTTGGAGTGGCATTGGCTCCAGCGATTTGGCAAAGGGCCATGGAGCAGGTATTACAGGGAATTCCTGGCACACAATGTTATCTGGACGACATTCTTATTACAGGAGATGATGATGAGGAACACCTTGCTAATTTGGAACAGGTGCTCACCAGATTGAAAGAGTATGGACTTCGAGTTAATCGCCAGAAATGTGACTTCTTTCAGAAGCGAATCTCGTACTGTGGTCACGTCATTGACCAGGAGGGGCTTCACAAGTCACCTGACAAGATCGAAGCTGTTGTGAAGGCTCCCGCTCCGGAAAATGTATCCCAGTTGAGGTCGTTCCTAGGGTTGATTAACTATTACCATAAGTTTCTGCCAAATTTATCCACGGTGCTACACGCGCTGAATGCTCTTTTACAAAAGGGAGTGCCATGGAAGTGGAGCGAGGACTGTAAGCGGGCTTTTCACAAAAGCAAGGCATTGATCACCTCTAAGGAAGTGTTGGCTCACTTTAACCCAACGCTGCCTATTCGTTTAGCTTGAGATGCTTCTCCATATGGTATTGGGGCAGTGCTATCACATAAGTTGCCAAATGGCTTGGAAAGACCAGTCGCGTTCGCATCCAGATCATTGACCTTCGCTGAGCGCAACTATGCTCAGATAGATAGGGAGGCTCTCAGCCTCGTGTGGGGTGTAAAAAAATTTAATCATTACCTGCAAGGCCAAAAGTTTACGCTGCTGACAGACCACCAGCCGTTGGTTTCCATTTTTAACCCTAAGAAGGGTGTTTCGGTGATGACAGCGCAGAGGCTCCAGAGATGGTCCCTTTTCCTAGGGGCACATCAATATGTGATCGAATTCAAAGGTACAAAGCAACATGGTAATGCTGATGGGCTGTCGCGCCTGCCACTACCTACAGCGGAAGAGGCACCGACAGTTGACCCTGTTGTGTTATTTCACTCGACCATCATCGAATGTTTACCAGTCACCAATGCGAGTATTGAGAGAGAGACCAGGAACGACCCGACACTGTCTCGGGTCTACGAATTGACAGTGAAGGGATGGCCAGCACATGGCGAACCACTGTTACCGGCATTCTCAGCCAGACAAGAACAGCTGTCCGTTTGTCAAGGAACATTGATGTATGGAACAAGGGTGATTATTCCTCCTAAATTAAGGGAGAGAGTTCTAAAGAAACTGCATGAAGGTCATCTGGGGGGAGTCAAGATGAAAAGCCTTGCTAGGGCTTATGTGTGGTGGCCAGGTATCGACAAACAAATAGAGGGTCTGACTAAAAGCTGCTCAGGGTGCCAAAAAGTTCAAAATGCACCTCCAATTGCACCGCTGCATCCATGGGAATGGCCTTCAACCCCATGGCAGCGTGTACATATCGACTTTGCAGGTCCATTCATGGATTCCATGTTTTTGATAGCGGTAGACGCACATTCTAAATGGCCAGAAGTGATTAAGATGGCGACCACTACCTCGGAAAAGACGATCGCAGTTCTAAGAACCATATTTGCAAGAAATGGATTGCCAGAACAGATATGTTCAGACAACGGACCGCAGTTCGTGTCAGAAGAATTCCAGAAATTCATGAAGAAGAATGGGGTGAAACACTATACATCTGCCCCATATCATCCGGCTACAAATGGGTTGGCCGAGAGATTTGTACAAACGTTCAAAAAGGCGATAAAGGCCATGAGCGAAGACCATATTCCACTACAACACAAGGTGGACAATTTCCTAATGGCGTATCGAAACGCCACACATGCAGTGACAAATCAAAGTCCTGCCATGATGTTTTATAACAGGAAGTTGCGGTCCAGGTTGGATTTGTTAAAACCAAATGTGCGTAGGGAAGTCGAAAACAAACAGTTCCAGCATGTAAATAACAAGACCACTCGGAGTTTCGAAATAGGACAACCAGTGTTAGCCCGGGACTATAAGAATGAGAAATGGCAATCTGGAACAATTCCTGCCAGACAAGGACCCCTGATGTACACGGTAGAGATTGGTGAAAACGTAATACGACGTCATGCTGACCAACTTGTAGAATCGAGAACAAGGGTCGAACCCATGGCTATGGCAGAGACACCAGTGGAAGAAATTATTGAACCTGTAGCATCTACCTCAAACGCGAACGTACATGAGGATGTTCAATCCATAAGAGATCAATTAGAGGAGTCACCCCAGCAACCAGAATCAGAGACCCCTGAAAGGCGTTATCCAACTCAGATCAGGAGGCCTCCTCAGAGACTGAATCTTTGAACAGTTGCATGAAAATTGTATATATGTTATCCATGTTATGTTTAAATTGGGGTGTACACTGTTAAGCTAAAAAGGGAGGAATTGTGGTGTATGTAACCTGTACCACCTTAAGAGAACTACCTTAAGAAGATGGACTACTTTCTCTTGCTACTGTATATTGTAGCACCGGTGGTGACCACACCGGTATATAAGCTCTGTGTAGTAATTTGTAAAGCAGTTCAGCCCTGACCTTCAAGTAGTAAAGACCTGTTTAAGTTTTTCCTGTTGTCTGTGTCCAGTTATTTAAAATAAGTATATCTGGAACACACAGACTCAACAGTTAGGAAGGCAAATGGTATGTTGGCCTTCATTGCAAGAGGATTTGAGTACAGGAACAAGGATGTCTTACTACAGTTGTACAGGGCCCTTGGTGAGACCACATCTGGAGTACTGTGTGCAGTTTTGGTCTCCTTACCTAAGAAAGGATATACTTGCCATAGAGGGAGTGCAGCGAAGGTTCACCAGACTGATTCCTGGGATGGCAGGACTGTCGTATGAGGAGAGATTGGGTCGACTAGGCCTGTATTCACTCGAGTTTAGAAAAATGAGAGGGGATCTCATTGAAACATATAATATTCTGACAGGGCTAGACAGACTGCATGCGGTGAGGATGTTTCCCCTGGCTGGGGGGTCTTGAACGAGGGGCCACAGTGTCAGGATACGGGATAGGACATTTAAGACTGAGATGAGGAGAAATTTCTTCACTCATAGGGTGGTGAGCCTGTGGAATTCTCTACCACAGAAGGCTGTGGAGGCCAAGTCACTGAATATATTTAAGGAGATAGATAGATTTCTAGACACAAAAGGCGTTGAGGGGTATGGGGAGAGAGCGGGAATATGGTGTTGAGATAGAGGATCAGCCATGATCATATTGAATGGCGGAGCAGGCTCGAAGGGCCGAATGGCCGACTCCTGCTCCTATTTTTCTATGTTTCTATGTTTCAGCACTGTCCTAAGCCTCCCAGCCTCAACTTCAATTATAGCTTGTTTTCCAGTTTTGCCTTGGCCCTCATCAGCCTCAGCTCTGCCACAAAATTAAACTCTTGTACCCTTCATACCCTCCGCAAGACACAACACTATCTGTCCTTGACCTAATACTGACTGACAGTTTCAACAGTTTCCTCACCCTCACCCCATCTCATCCTCAGCTGCCACATCCACATCAACTCAAAACTTGCTGTAACTTCAAATGTGTTTGCATCCGTTCAGTCGCGTGTCTGACCTGCTCATAGCATCCATGCCATGCTGTGAAAGTTACCATAGCTTGCTGTCCCTCCTCATCCGCTTTGACCTCGTTACAACATTCAATAATGTCGACAGTTGCATCCTTCTCTACCGTCTCTCCTCCATAGTTCACCATGGCCACCACCCTGGATTGGTTACAATCTAACTTTCCAATAACTCTCCTACTACGTCTTCTCCTCTGGCTTGACACAGTGGCCTCAGAGGTGCCAGCACTTTCATCCTTGACTTCTTCCGATTTCTCGCCTACATGCTACCTCTTGATAACATCATAGTATGCTGATGACACCCAGTTCTACCACTCTAACATCAACTTCAACTCCACAACTACCTGACTATGAAACAGAGAGTAGGGATTAAAGATAGTTGCTCAGATTGGCAAATGATGGGAAGTGGTGTTCCACAAGGATCGGTGCTGGGACCACTGTTGTTCACCATTTACATAAACGATTTGGACTCTGGATTTGGAAGGACAATTTCAAAATTTGCAGGTGACACCAAATTGGGGGTGTGTAATTAATACAGAGGAGAACTGCAACAAAATACCGGAAGACATTAATAATGGGCGTGTAATTGGCAAATGAATTTCAATATTGAATAAGTGCGAGGTGGTGCATTTTGGTAGGAAGAATAAGGAGGCCATCTACTCCTTGGAAAATATGGCCTGGATTTTGCGGTCGGCGGCGCAACTACGGTAGTGTTTAGCGCCACCACAAAATGTCGTCAATTTCGCGAGCAGCGCAAACATCGCCGCGCCTGGGCGCTAGTTGCTTTGCGCCCCATTAGCGCCCTCCTAAGGCGCTAATGGGAGGCGCTAACCAACTGAATTTTTCCCCCTTTGCATCTTAGCCCCCAATTCCAGCCCCTCCAGCTAATCACTTACATTTTAGCTAATGATACACAAACCTGTTGTTCTGAATGATCCTGAGCTGAACTTCAACACCCATATGCTGTCTGACACCAAAATTTATTATTTCCACCTCCACAATGTGGCCTATTCTGGGCTTACTTCACCCCCACCACCATTGAAACACTTATTCATCATACCCTCTTCACATCCAGGCTTGACTCCAATGTTCTTCCCGCTTGGCGTCCTGAACTCCACCCGATGTAAACTCAAAATGTATCCAGAGTTCCGGCACCATATCCTAACCCAAATCCAGTCCCTTCCTCCCATTATTCCTGTCCTCACCCATGCCCATTGGCTCTGTTTCTCTCAATGCATCGAATTCAAAAGCCTCCGTGTCATTTACAGATCTTTCCGAGCCTTACCCCGCTCTACATCTGTAAACTCCTCCAGCCTTGTGTGTCATCGCCTACACCACACTCATCCAGCTCTGCGCTCCTTTGCATTCCCTCTCTCTCTCTCTCTACTCCCCTGTTACTGGCACGGCATTTGGCTGTTTTAGTCAAACACCCTGGAACTCCCTCCCTACCTCTCCCCTAACAACCTCAAACTCTATCTCTTCAACCATGCTTTCAGTCACCTCCCCTAAATTCATTTTCTCCTATGACTGCTTTACATCAGTTTTTGCCTCTGCGAAGAGCCCTAGAATGCTCATTGCATTGAAGGCTTGTTCCTTGTGATAGCTGATGGGAGTTATTGCTGGGTATTGGTGTTTATTGGCAGTAATGGTTGTTGGTGGTTGGTGACGGTGCTTGCTGATGGTTCATGATGGTGGTGAGTGGTCGAGTTGGTTGATAGTTAGTAGTTGCTGGCGGTGGATGGTATTAGTATGGTATTTGCTGTACTTCTGAGGGTATGAGTTGAGCAATAGCTCCAGATTGTATTACAGCACAGGACTGAAACACTGTATATCGCAGACAGGGAGCACGTATATTTGGCCCAGACCCACCCAACATACTCCAATGGCTTCAAATATCAATCTTGGTTTATAGCACGAATCTGGTGTGTTTTCAGACCTGAATGAAGTCACTCTGAATGGCAATAAAAGATTATTCTAGGGATCAAAACATTGAAGGATTGATATTCTGACATTAATTTGCACTCCATACTACAGGAAACTCACTTTTAGCCGGCACCTAAATATCCAGAAATCTCTCTTCACCGGCAAAATTCAGGAGTAGGTTCAGGTAAGTTTTACTATATATTAGTGGCCATGTAACCAGGGTTCCTGGATCTGTGGCCGTGTAACCGGGGTTCCTGGATCTGTGGCCATGTAACCGGGGTTCCTGCACCTGCGGACGTGTAACCGGGGTTCCTGCACCTGTGGCCGTGCAACAGGGACTCCTGGATCTGTGGCCGTGTAACCGGGACTCCTGCACAAGTGCCGGGTAACTGGGGCTCCTGCACCTGTGGCCGTGTACGGGGCTCTCGTACCTTGGTAAGTATACCTCTCTGTAATCCGGACTTTTTGATCAACTGGCACCACGCCGGTCCCGGATAAAAAAGAGTTTCCTGTATTGCTCTAAGACATTGTTTGAAGGACAGAGCTGTGGAGAACTCACTTAAGGATTCTGAAGGTACTTGTTCAGAGTTTCTGCAGATAGCATCATTTCCTCTGTTGCTCAGATGAACCCCAATCCAAAGTGCCATCCTTCATGTGAATGCTGTCTTTTCTTTATTAGTCCTCTTTATGATGTTGAGGTGCCCAGCATCGCCTGTCAGGTCCTCTCTGATGCCGGGATAGCACTCAAACACCTTGGGGGAGAAATTGGGTGGAGCCGCAAACGGGGCGCCAAGCTCGCCTGGGCGCCAGATTTAGCGCAGCATTTGGAGCAGTAGCGATCGCCGGAAATTCAGCTTGAGCGCCCCAAGAGGGACACGGGGCGAGGCTTGAGGTGCTCCGCATCCCTCTTAGGGCACTGAAACTGAATATCGCAGCGCAACGTGCCGCAGCGCCACGCGCTGCGGCACGGCGCGCTGTGGTACTGCAGGCCTTCCTCCCATTCTTAAGGGGGAGGGGCCTGCACCAGCGCGATGAGTGATCGCGAGTGCCGGCAAAAGAGCCCGGCACCGAGGAGAAGTGCTGGGCTCTTGGAAAACAGCTGGCAATGCCGCGGGGGGAGAACAGGAGGCCGGGGACGGAGGTGCTGGCAGGCGGCCGCCGAAAAACGGCCGCCCCGCACCTCCACATTAATTTGCGTCACTGCCGCCACAGGTAGGCCCCATGAACTGGGCGCGATTAGCAAGCGGCGCTACAGAGGCGGTCGCTGCCAAATATCACGATCGGGGCAGTAGCGGGGCGCTGCGCACACCAATGACGTCATCAGTGGCGGCAAAGCGCAACAGGCTAACACCGCCATTAGCGCCCCAGCTAAATATCGCGGGAGGCGTGGCCAGTGGCGCTAAAGCCACTGAGTGCCCTCTTTAGGCGCTAACTGGTGGCGCAGCCCACCGAATTTCTCCCCCCTTGTGTTCTCCTGGCTAGATCATGACTTGTACACATGACACTGATGCCCAATGTTCAGTATCTCTGCTCGCCTTATCATTGTTTCCTCCACTACTTATTTTTTTATTCGTTCCTTGGGATGTGGGCGTCGCTGGCAAGGCCAACATTTATTGCCCATCCCTAATTGGCCTTGAGAAGGTGGTGGTGAGCCGCCTTCTTGAACTGCTGCAGTCCATGCGGTGAAGATACTACCACAGTGCTGTTAGGGAGGGAGTTCCAGGATTTTGACCCAGCGACAATGAAGAGACAGCGATATATTACCAAGTCAGGATGGTGTCTGACTTGGAGGGGATCTTGGAGATGGTGGTGTCCCCTTGCGCCTGCTGCCCTTGTCCTTCTAGGTGGTAGAGGTCGTGGTTTTGGGTGACTTAAGCAACCTAGTGATTCTTATTGTGGGTCCTCCTTATCTTTTTCTGTCGTGGTTGTATATTTTTCCAATAAATATAACTAGATTGATGCCTTCCTGCTCTCTTGTATAGTCAATTATCTCACTTCCTGCTTGTTAAGATGCTATTCTGCATTGTGGTGTGGAGATGCCGGAGTTGGACTGGGGTGGACAAATGTAAGAAATCACACAACACCAGGTTATAGTCCAACAGCTTTATTTGAAATCACAAGCTTTCGGAGCGCTGCTCCTTCTTCAGGTGAAGTGGAGAAATGCATAAAGACACAGCTTATATAGTCAGAGAATCATGTCAGATGTTTACAGCAAATTACCCAGCTTCCAGGAGAACAGCGACCACGACACCACACAACCCTGCCACAGCAACCTCTGCAAGACATGCCAGATCATCAACACAGATACCATCATCACACGTGAGGACGCCACCCACCAGGTACATGGTACATACTCATGTGACTCGGCCAACGTTGTCTACCTCATACGTTGCAGGAAAGGATGCCCCGGAGCATGGTACATCGGCAAGACCATGCAGACACTGCGACAACGGATGAACGGACACCGCGCAACAATCACCAGGCAGGAGTGTTCCCTCCCAGTCGGGGAACACTTCAGCAGTCAAGGACATTCAGCCTCCGATCTTCGGGTAAGCATTCTCCAAGGTGGCCTTCGAGACACACGACAACGCAAAATCGTCGAGCAGAAACTGATAGCCAAGTTCCGCACCCATGAGGACGGCCTTAACCGAGATCTTGGGTTCATGTCACGCTACATGTAACCCCACCTGATGCAGGGTCATCCAGACTCGAGTCGACATTGGCTTGTTCTCTCTACACAGATGCGGCCGGACCTGCTGTGATTTCCAGCCAAAAAAAATGTTTTTTGTCTTTTTTTGTTTTTCATAGACCCCAGCATCTGCAATATTTGACCCCTTGTGACCCCACCTCATTGTTCTTTGATGTAATGTCTCCCTGACTGACCTGTTTGGACACCATTCACACCTTTGACTGCTGTGATTATCTCTCTGCCGAGGTGTGATAAATGGCAGTTGGAAAGGTTACCTGTAAACATCTGACATGATTCTCTGACTATATAAGCTGTGTCTTTATGCATTTCTCCACTTCACCTGAAGAAGGAGCAGCGCTCCGAAAGCTTGTGATTTCAAATAAAGCTGTTGGACTATAACCTGGTGTTGTGTGATTTCTTACATTCTGCATTGTGCCAGCAGCAAGTTAAGTTGCTGTTTATTAGAGATGGCAACTGGTATGACCTAACTGTTTAAAAAGCCCAAGCATCCACAAGCATGACATCATCTGGTGCAACACCTTTAAATCAGTAGCATCATGTGGGCTCATGTGGAAAACACCAATTGTCCATGTTTATACTCACTGTCTCGTGGTATCGATGCTGCTTCTCTGATGGTATTGTGGTCAATGAAATCAACTCAGTGAGTCACTGAGCACAGTATTTATCTAGACGTCTATTCCCAGTGCATGGCATGAAAAAACCCCCAATCAGCTATCTTGGAACTGCAAAATTACTATGTTATCTAGCAGCAGGTCCAGGGAAGTTCCAGCATCACTGGGAGTCCCATATTTCAAAAATCTTCACTTCATTCTCTATGATACTGAGACAACTGTCAATGAGGACACCTGTGGATTTTTACTCTGCTCACTATTTACAGCAAAATCATAAACGCATGTGCAAAGAACGCTGTGTTATAAATGTGACAGACCTGGGATTCAAACTTCTAACCTGCCTGATCTGTATGGCCCTGGGCCATATAATGCAGTGCAGCGCTCATCGAACCATCAGAGGGAACTTAACCAAAGTAAATAAATTGGGTCTCGACAGATTATTCGGTATCAAAGTCCATATCCCATGGGATTACGTGAGAGCACTATAATGAATGGAAAATTGGGCAGGTTTCATTCAAGGTGTTTTTTTGTTAATCCATTCTTGGGATGTGGGCATCACTGGTAAGGTTGGCATTGATTGTCCACCCCTAGTCACCCTGATCCAACTGAGTGGCTTGCTAGGCCACCTCAGAGGGCAGCTAAGAGTCAGTCACGTTGGCATAGGACTGGAGTCACATCTAGGCCCAGATTGGGTAAGGACGGCAGGTTTTCCTCCCTGAACGATATTCATTTTTATGACAATCCAAGAGCAGCATTGTCACTTTTACCGATACCAGCTATTTATTTGTAACTGAATTCAGATTCTCAAACTGCCAGGGTGGGATTTGAACTCATGTCTCTGGATTATTGGTTCAGACCTCAAGATTACTCGTCTCGTCACATACCACTACATCAAGAGTTGGGGAATTCAATTCCCAAAACACTGGACTGGTTGGGTGATTGGGAAAATGCATGGCAGATGCAGTGTAATGTGGATAAATGCGAGGTTATCCACTTTGGTGGCAAAAACAGGAAGGCAGATTATTATCTGAATGGCAATAGATTGGGAAACGGGGAAGTGCAACGAGACCTGGGTGTCATTGTGCACCAGTCGCTGAAGGTAAGCATGCAGGTGCAGCAGGCGGTTAAGAAGACAAATGGTATGTTGGCCTTCGTAGCGAGAGGGTTCGAGTACAGGAACAAGGATGACTTGCTGCAGTTGTACAGGGCCTTGGTGAGACCACATCTTGAGTATTGTGTGCAGTTTTGGTCACCTTATCTGAGGAAGGAGACTCTTGCCATGGAGGGAGTGCAGCGAAGATTCACCAAACTGATACCTGGGATGGCAGGAATGACGTATGAGGAGAGATTGGGTCGATTGGGCTTATACTCGCTGGAGTTCAGAAGAATGAGAGTGGATCTCATTGAAACGTATAAAATTCTAACAGGACTAGACAGACTAGATGCAGGAAGGATGTTCCCGATGGCGGGGGAGTCCAGAACCAGGGGTCACAGTCTAAGGATAAGGGGTAAGCCATTTAGGACAGAGATGAAGAGGAATTTCTTCACCCAGAGAGTGGTGAACCTGTGGAATTCTCTACCACAGAAGGCAGTTGAGGCCAATTCATTAAATATATTCAAGAAGGAGTTAGATATATTTCTTAAGGCTAAAGGGATCAAGGGATATGGGGAGAAAGCAGGGACAGGGTACTGAGTTTGGATGATCAGCCATGATCTCATTAAATGGCTGAGCAGGCTCGAGGGGCCGAATGGCCTACTCCTGCTCCTATCTTCTATGTTTCTATGTTAACGTACCTCTTGCCAGGCATGCAATACACCCCACCCGATCTTTCTCTGTGCGCTCCACACAGGCAATTATCGAATGAGTCAAACACAAAAGAAAAGAACCGGCACCAATAAATCAAATATATTTTTTTATTGCACAACATTCTGGGATTTTTTTTTTATCAGCGTTTTGGAAATTGAATTCCCCAACTCTTAATTTTTCAGTGAAAACCATTAACAACAGCTTGTGTTTATATAGGCCCATTTGTTTATTTAATTTTCAACTCTTACCTTTTTAAAGCCCAGAGTACTCAGAAAGATGGTAGGCAACATGGACCAGATTGAAGGTAGGTTTAGCAGTAATTGGGGGGGCGGAGGGGGGTTGCATTTTTTTTATTCGCTTATGGGATGTGGGCGTCGCTGGCAAGGCCAGCATTTATTGCCCATCCCTAGTTGCCCTTGAGAAGGTGGTGGTGAGCCGCCTTCTTGAACCGCTTCAGACCGTGCGGTGAAGGTACTCCCATAGTGCTGTTAGGGAGGGAGTTCCAGGATTTCGACCCAGCGACGATGAAGGATTGGTGATACACTTCTAAGTCAGGATGGTGTGTGACTTGGAGGGGAACTTGGAGGTGGCGGTGTTCCCATGCACCTGCTGCGCTTGTCCTTCTAGGTGGAAGAGGTCACGGATTTGGGAGGTGCTGCCGAAGAAGCCTTGGCGAGTTGCTGCAGTGCATTTTGTAGATGGTAAACACTGCAGCCACGGTACGCCAGAGGTGGAGGGAGTGAATGTTTAAGGTGGTGGATGGAGTGCCAATCAAACGGGCTGCTTTGTCCTGGATGGTGTCGAGCTTCTTGAGTGTTGTTGGAGCTGCACTCATCCAGGCAAGTGGAGAGTATTCCATCACACTCCTTACTTGTGCCTTGTAGATGGTGGAAAGGTTTTGGGGAATCAGGAGGTGAGACACTCGGCACAAAATACCCAGCCTCTGACCTGCTCTTGTTGCCACAGTATTTATGTGGCTGGTCCAGTTAAGTTTCTGGTCAATGGTGACCCCCAGGATGTTGATGGTGGGCGGTTCGGCGATGGTAATGCCATTGAATGTCAAGGGGAGGTGGTTAGACTCTCGCTTGTTGGAGATAGTCATTGCCTGGCACTTCTGTGGCACGAATGTTACATGCCACTTATCAGCCCAAGCCTGAACATCGTCCAGGTCTTGTTGCATGCGGGCATGGACTGCTTCACTATCTGAGGAGTTGTGAATGGCGCTGAACACTGTGCAGTCATCAGCGAACATCCCCACTTCTGACCTTATGTTGGAGGGAAGGTCATTGATGAAGCAGCTGAAGATGGTTGGGCCTAGGACACTGCCCTGAGGAACTCCTGCAGCGATGTCCTGGGGCTGTGATGATTGACCTCCAACCACCATTGCAGCAATTATGGGGAGGTAGTGGACTTTGGTAGCATTGGAGGTGGTTCTGGACTATAACAATGTGCGAAGGAGCAGTGAATTCAATGAAAATAAAAATCAGGCGATTTCTATAACTCGTGGTTGATTTTGCACTGTGGAGAGGGAGGGGGAGTTGAAAATCTATCCCACAATGGTCAAAAAGCACAAAACACAACATTCATTCTCTGCTTTTGGGTTTGAAATCTGTTCTGTATTGGACCAATCAGAAAGCAAACAAGGACACTACAAGCACACAGACACAAAGAGGAAAAAATTGGGTATCGCCCATTTTGGGGTGCTAATATTTGCCGGGCAAAGTTTAGCGCCCGGCGCTAATTATCGCCTCCGACTGCAAAATTCGCTACACACCTCTCTTTAGGCGCTAACGTCGGGGAGCGTGGCGCTACCTCAGAACGCTACCGAAGCTCAGGCGATGCCAATTACCATGGAAACCAGACAGACTGGCGCCGTCCAGTTCTTAAAGGGGAGGGGCCATCTTGCTGGCCAGCCACTCCCTGCTCATTGCAGCCTTGAATCTCAGCCTGGAGGGACCTCTAAGGCGATTGAGTTGGAAGCACTAATGGATAGGCCCAGGGAAAGAGCTCGGCGCTTAGGAACCTCAAAAGTGGTGCTGAGGGCCAAAACTCCTCAGGACAGCGTTAAATCTCTCCAGACATCTCTCTCCCTCT
This sequence comes from Somniosus microcephalus, assembly GCF_052327205.1. Lineage (NCBI taxonomy): Eukaryota > Metazoa > Chordata > Chondrichthyes > Squaliformes > Somniosidae > Somniosus > Somniosus microcephalus. The sequence continues at coordinate 17,794,750 of NC_140992.1, forward strand.
CAACCTGTGTGTTCCAAAAATTTTGCCGACAAGAAAAGGCAGGAAGCGCCCGCCTTTAAATAGCGCTTCCCCCAGCCCCTTCCCGACTTGAAAACGTTCCCAGCAACCTGTTGTTCCTAGCGGCAGGCGTTAAGGCAGGGAGCGCGCCTCACTATCCGGTCCGGGGCGCTACCGGGGCGTTACACACTCGACTGACGTCACGATCTGCGGGCGCAGGAGATCGTAGCAGTTGTGTTTAGCGCCGCTGCAAAATGACTGGTCAATTTCACGAGCGGCGCTAAAATCGCTGCGCTCGGGCTGTAAGGGCTAGATTTTCAGTATAGACAGTTTTGGGGCGCTAACCTTAGCGCCCGCCCGAAGTTAGCGCCCGCCCCAAAGTAACATAGAAACATAGAAACATAGAGATAGGAACAGGAGTAGGCCATTCGGCCCTTCGAGCCTGCTCCGCCATTCAATGAGATCATGGCTGATCTTCGTCTGAGATCATAGCTGATCTTACCAGTTCAGTACCCCGTCCCCGCCTTTTCTCCGTAACCCTTAATCCCCTTAGCCTTCAGAAATATATCCAATTCTCTCTTGAAAATATTTATTGAATTAGCCTTCACAGCCCTCTGTGGCAGGGAATTCCACAGGCTCACCACTCTTTGAGTGAAGAAATTCTTCCTCATCTCTGTTTTAAATGATTTGCCCGCTATTTTTAGACTGTGGCCCCTGGTTCTGTGCTCCCCGGCCATTGGAAACATTCTCTCTGAATTCAGCCTGTCCAGGCCTGCCATAATTTTATGTTTCGATGAGATCCCCTCTCAATCTTCTAAACTCCAGTGAGTACAAGCCCAAACTATTTAATCTCTCTTCGTAGGTCATTCCCGCCATTCCAGGTAGCAGCCTGGTGAATCGCCGTTGCACTCTTTCCATGGCAAGAACATCCTTCCGCAGATGGGGCGACCAAAACTGTACACAATACTCCAGATGCGGTCTCACCAGCACCTTGTACAGCTGTAGTAAGGTATCCCTATTCCTATACTCGAACCCCCTTGATATGAAGGCCAACATACCATTTGCCTTCTTAATCGCCTGTTGCACCTGCATGCTCTCCTTCAGTGACTGGTGCACAAGAACACCCAGGTCCCTCTGCACTTCCCCATCTCCCAATCTATTGCCATTTAGATAATAATCTACCCTCCTGTTTTTACCCCCAAAGTGGATAACCTCGCATTTATCCACATTATAGTGCATCTGCCACGTATCCGCCCATTCCCCCAACCTGTCCAAATCGCACTGTAGCCTCCTGACATCCTCATCAGAGCCCACCCCTCCTCCTAGTTTAGTGTCGTCAGCGAATTTGGAAATATTGCATCCAATTCCCTGATCCAGATCATTTATATATATTGTGAACAGCTGGGGTCCCAGGACAGATCCTTGCAGCACCCCGCTGGTCACTGCCTGCCACTCCGAAAACGAGCCGTTTATTCCAACTCTCTGTTTTCTATCCGCCAGCCAGTTCTCTATCCACGTTAATACTTTGCCCCCAATCCCATGAGCCTTAATTTTGCATGATAATCTTTTGTGTGGGACCTTATCGAAGGCTTTCTGGAAGTCAAGGTACACCACATCCACTGGCTCTCCCCCATCTATTTTACCAGTTACTTCCTCAAAAAATTCCAGCAGATTAGTCAAACACGATTTACCCTTTGTAAATCCATGTTGACTCTGTCCGATCCTTTCCCCATTTGTCAAGTGCTCCGCTATTTTATCCTTAATAATGGACTCTAGTATTTTGCCCACAACCGATGTAAGGCTTACTGGTCTATAATTCCCTGCTTTCTCTCTACCCCCCTTTTTAAATATTGGGGTAACATTAGCTACCCTCCAATCCACGGGTACTGTTCCCGAGTCAATGGAGTTCCGGAAGATGATCCTTAGAGCATCTGCTATCTCCAGGGCCACCTCCTTAAGTACCCTAGGATGTAGTTTATCAGGCCCCGGGGATTTGTCGGCCTTCAGTCCCCTCAACTTACCCAACACCATATCCCTAGAGATACTAATTTCTGTCAGCTCCTCCCTCTCATTAGTCCCTATGTTTGCCGATATTCCTGGGAGGTTATTTGTGTCCTCCTTTGTGAATACAGAACCAAAGTATGAGTTTAATTGGTCTGCCATTTCCTTATTCTCCATTATATATTCTCCCGAATCGGACTGCAAGGGACCGACTTGGGATTTTACCAGTCTTTTCCTCCTGATATACCGATAAAAGCTTTTGCAGTCTGTCTTTATGTTTGCTGCAAGTTTACTTTCGTATTCTATTTTCCCCTTCCTGATTAATCCCTTTGTCCTCTTTTGCTGTATCCTGTACTGCCCCCAATCTTCCGGTCTGGTGCTTTTTTTTGCCAGTTGATATGCCCTTTTTTTTGATTTTATGCTGTCCCTAATTTCCCTCGTTATCCACGGTTGAGTCACCTTTTTAGGTTTATTTTTATGCCAAACCGGTATAAACATGTTCTGGAATTCTTCCATTCTATCTTTGAATGCTTGCCATTGTCTATCCACTGTCAATCCCCCCAGAAACACCACCCAATCAATCTTACCCAATTCCCGTCTCATACCCTCGTAATTCCCTTTATTTAAGTTTTGGACCTTAGTCTCTGATTCAATTTCCTCACTCTCCATCTCGACTGAGAGCTCGATCATATTATGATCGCTCTGACCCAAGGGGCCTCGTACAAGAAGATTGCTGATAAGTCCCTTCTCATTGCACAATACCCAGTCTAAAATGGCCTGATCTCGAGTCGGCTCCTCGACATATTGGTCCAGATAACCGTCCCGAAAACATTCCAGGAATTCCTCCTCCTCAGAATTTTTACTAATTTGGGTAGTCCAATCAATATGTAAATTAAAGTCACCCATGATGACAGCTGTGCTCTTATCGCACGCTTCTCTAATTTCCCTTTTTATGCCTTCCCTCACCTCCATATTACTATTTGGAGGCCTATATATCACACCCACTAACGTTTTCCTCCCCTTGCTATTTCTCATTTCTACCCATACAGATTCCGTTTCATCCGAGTTAATATCCTTCCTTTCCATTGCATTAATGCCCTCCTTTACCAGCAATGCTACCCCACCTCCCCTACCTTTTTGCCGATCCTTCCTAAATATTGTATATCCCTGGATGTTAAGTTCCCAGCCTTGCCCACCCTGCAGCCACGTTTCTGTAATCCCAATCAAATCATACTTGTTTACCTCTATTTCCACAACTAATTCATCCACCTTGTTCCTAATGCTTCTAGCATTAAGATACAAAGCCTTCAGGCTTGCTTTTTTCACACTCTCATTATGAATTAGTTTGGCCCTTTGTGTTTCTCTCCTTTGCTTATTGCTTCTCACCTTTCTACCATCTATTTCTGACTTCATATGACTTCCCTCTTTTCCACTACCTAGGTTCCCATCCCCCTGCCAAATTAGTTTAAATCCTCCCGAACCGCCCTAGAAAATATTACCCCGAGGACATCGGCTCCCTCACAGTTCAGGTGTAGACCGTCCCCTTGGTACAGGTCACTCCTCCCCAAGAACTGGTTCCAATGCCTCAAGAATTTAAATCCCTCTCCCTTGCACCACTGCTCAAGCCACGTATTTAGCTTATCTATCTTACTCTCTCTAAACTTATTAGCTCGTGGCACTGGTAGCAATCCAGAGATTACTACCTTTGAGGTCCTACTTTTCAATTTAGCTCCTAACTCCCTAAATTCAGCTTGTAGGACCTCCTCCCTCTTTTTACCTACATCGTTGGTACCTACATGTACCACGACAACTGGCTGATCCCCCTCCCCCTTCAGAATGCTCTGCACCCGCTCCGAGACATCCTTGACCCTTGCACCAGGGAGGCAACATACCATCTTGGAGTCTCGGTCTCGGCCACAGAAACTCCTATCTATCCCCCTTACAATTGAATCCCCTATCACTATAGCCCTATCCCTCTTTTTCCCGCCCTTCTGTGCAGCAGAGCCAGTCATGGTGCCCTGAACCTGGCTGCTGGTGCCTTCCCCTGATAAGTCATCTCCCCCAACAGTACCCAAAATGGTAAACCTGTTTTGGAGGGAGATGACCGCAGGTGACTCCTGCACTACCTTCCTGCCTTTACCCTGCCTTTTGGTCACCCATTTACTGTCTGAGCTAGCCTTTACCTGCGGTGTGACCAACTCACTGAATGTGCTATCCACAACATCCTCAGCATCGCGTATGCTCCAGAGTGAGTCCATTCGCAGCTCCAGCGCCGCCATGCGGTCCGCTAGGAGCTGCAGCTGGACACACTTCCTGCACACATAGTTGTCAGGGACAGTGTCCCTGATTTCCCACATGGCACAGGAGGAGCATGACACGGGTCCGAGCTGCCCTTCCATGACTTAACCCTTACAATACCCTTTTATTTACTATGATTTAGCTTAATTATTGAATTCTACTTAGAATAAGTTTGTGAAAGTACTCACCAACCAGTCACCTACCTGTTTTCTGGTGTTGTATTTTCACTGCCGCCTCCTGTCCTGGAACCTTTTCCACCTAGGTTAGGCTCCTGAAATAAAATAAATTGAACCTACCTTTTCAACTTCCCCTAACCCCTAAAAGGTTAGAGGAGGTGGAAGGGTGGGAGACACTACACTGTAGTGTTTCGGGTTTAGCAACAGCTCCACCTATATAAGAGATACTGGCCTCCTGCTCTCCCGACTGCACCAGCTGTGAAAGAAAAAGCCCGCGAAAGGTGAGCTTTTAAACTCACCAGTTACTGGCCTCCTGCTCTCCTGACTGCACCAGCTGTGAAAGAAAAAGCCCGCGAAAGGTGAGCTTTTAAACTCACCAGTTACTGGCCTCCTGCTCTCCCGACTGCCCCAGCTGTGAAAGAAAAAGCCCCCGAAAGGTGAGCTTTTAAACTCACCAGTTACTGGCCTCCTGCTCTCCCGACTGCCCCAGCTGTGAAAGAAAAAGCCCCCGAAAGGTGAGCTTTTAAACTCACCAGTTACTGGCCTCCTGCTCTCCCGACTGCACCAGCTGTGAAAGAAAAAGCCCGCGAAAGGTGAGCTTTTAAACTCACCAGTTACTGGCCTCCTGCTCTCCCGACTGCCCCAGCTGTGAAAGAAAAAGCCCCCGAAAGGTGAGCTTTTAAACTCACCAGTTACTGGCCTCCTGCTCTCCCGACTGCCCCAGCTGTGAAAGAAAAAGCCCCCGAAAGGTGAGCTTTTAAACTCACCAGTTACTGGCCTCCTGCTCTCCCGACTGCACCAGCTCCCAAGTAGCGCCCCGTTGCCGGAAATTCAGTGGCTTCGCCCTAAGAGATTGGTGGAGCGCTAAAAGAGGCGTTCCACTCCTATCTTTAGGCGCTAAGCCGGCGGTCCAGAGGGATAGCGCCCAGGCGGGGCGCAGCGCGGTCATTTTTGGACTGACAGCAGACCCCGTGGCGCCGACCAGCTCTTAAAGGGGGAAGGGACGAATTGGTCTGCTGCCATGCCCTGCACACTGCAGCCTTGCAAAGAGGCCTCAACACTGCTGCTCAGCCCCAGGGAGTCATGGCAACACCAGAGAAGGCCCGTCAGCGTGCCCTGCGCTTCTCAGAGGGTGATCTGGACATAATGGTCACAGCTCTGGAGGTGAGGCGCAAGATCTTGTTCCCAGAGAGTGGGAGGAATCCAACCCACCACGACTACACCAAAGCCTGGAAGCAGATCGCCCAGAGGGTGACGTTCACCGGCGATGCCCCCAGGACCCACAAACAATGTCGTAAAAAATACAACGATCTGACCAGGATTGTGAAGGTGAGTAGCCTTTCCAGTCTCCTCCTCATTCTTGCATGTACACCTGACATGATGGGCAAAGGGAGCTGAAAGTCCTATTGGCCAGCCCTCAGCCAGCAGCATTGGGACAGTCATGAGCATCACATGGCCATTCGGCACTCTACACTTTGTCCAAGCTATTCCACCATGGGAGGCAGTGCACACTACATCAGGGCTTCACTCTGTCCAAGCTATTCCACCATGGGAGGCAGTGCACACTACATCAGGGCTTCACTCTGTCCACTCTATTCCACCATGGGAGGCAGTGCACACTACATCAGGGCTTCACTCTGTCCAAGCTATTCCACCATGGGAGGCAGTGCACACTACATCAGGGCTTCACTCTGTCCAAGCTATTCCACCATGGGAGGCAGTGCACACTACATCAGGGCTTCACTCTGTCCACGCTATTCCACCATGGGAGGCAGTGCACACTACATCAGGGCTTCACTCTGTCCAAGCTATTCCACCATGGGAGGCAGTGCACACTACATCAGGGCTTCACTCTGTCCAAGCTATTCCACCATGGGAGGCAGTGCACACTACATCAGGGCTTCACTCTGTCCACGCTATTCCACCATGGGAGGCAGTGCACACTACATCAGGGCTTCACTCTGTCCACGCTATTCCACCATGGGAGGCAGTGCACACTACATCAGGGCTTCACTCTGTCCAAGCTATTCCACCATGGGAGGCAGTGCACACTACATCAGGGCTTCACTGCGCACTTACAGCCCGTCCTTTCTCTTGCAGGCTAAAGTAGCGTTTAATCGCCAGGCACGTGCCAGGGGTGGCCGCGCCAAGCTGCAGAAGCTCACTCGGCTGGAGGAGCGCGTGTGTGTGCTCATGGGAGCCCGTGTGATTGTCCCCACAGCGTGCGGAGTATCCGACCCTCCACTGCCCGGCAATGGTAAGGACCTCGCCTTTTGGCCCTCTCGCGTTGCACTGGCCCATCCGAGCTACCTCCTTTGCCACTGTCCCACCAATGCGCTGAATGCCACCAGTCCTAACTCCCTCGCTGACGCCGTCTCCTCACTCTGAAGCTACTCTTGTGCATTCCTGCTTTCAGCTGGTGACGACCAGGACCCTGAAGCTGCCAGTGACAGCACCTCCGACAAGGAGGAGGAGCAAGCCGGACCTTCGGGGGAACAGTCACGTCCCGCAGGAGAGGAGGAAATGCTTGACACCTCCTCACTGGACGAGTGCCTGGAGGAACTGTCGCAGGGCAATGCAGCTTCTGGGACCAGTGGCGTCCAGCCACCCAGGAGCCGTGCGCGTGGCCCGCGGCCTTCCCCCCAAAGGGGGGAAGGATCAGAGGGGAGTGCTGCTGATCGGCACACTCGCCGCCACCAACGCGGCAAGGGTCCCCTAGTTCGGCCCCCTCCTCCCCAGCGGGAGAGTCGCGACTCCAGTCCGGACACCTTCACCTCGGAGGAGGTGCGGAAGCTGGATAAGATGGCCGAGGATTCGGACCGGCGCCACACGGAGCTCATGAGCGTGGTGGGGCGCATGCCTGAGGCCATCGAGTCGCTGGCGACCAGTGTGCGCGAGTTCGGGGCAGCAACTGCCGCGAGTGGCCGCATGCTGACTGATGCCGTCAAGACCCTGGCGGCTGTGATGCGCGCGCACACCAGGACCACAGGGGCACTCACTGCTGCCACACGCGCTGTCTCAGGCAGGCATCGCCAGGGCAGCCGCCGCGCTGGACCATCCCAGCAAGCCGCCCCTCGGCTGATTGTTGCGGATCCTGCAGTGCGGGCCCGGCCGAGTGCCACCGCGCCACAGCACCAGCCAGCGCATCCCAGACGCCAGCTGGCCCACATTGCGCCATCCGTCGCCGCCATTCCCCCACTGGGGCGTCAAGGGCAAGCGGCTGCAGCTGATGGTGGCCAGGCTCAGGTGCGCCACTCAGCAGACGGCCCCTCGAGGCCCAAACGCCGTGTAGGCCGCCCCCCAGCGGCATCTGGCGGAAGGGCATCTGAGCCTCAGGCGCCTTCCCCCAGCCTCGCAGCGGCCACTGGGCAGAGCTTGCGAAGGAGCAGCAGGCCGGGCAGGGGAGGCAAAAGGCTGGGCAAGGTCTCGCCCTCGTGGGCCACTCAGTAGAGGGTGTGGGCAGCTTTCCTTTTATATGGCGGTGGCCATCTTTATTTTGCCCATGGTTGTGTTGTTGGAGGGCTTATTTTTTGCGTTAGGCCGACGTTGAGGCCCGGTTTGAAGAAAGGTGGAGTGACTCCTCCCCGGTTTGTGGGAGTGAGTCGTTTGTTGGGCTTTTTGTGGGGCCCGTTTATTGTTTTTGGGGATTCATGTGGGAAGGGCTTTTCATTTTTGTGTAATAAAAAATTATCTTTATTCATGCAGTCTCCATGGTTGTTCTTCTTAGTGTTTGTTGGCTTCGCCGGCTGAGGGCTTGCGGAGCGGCTGCATTCATCTTCCCTCATGGCCCCTGGCCACTCCCTGACAGGGGGCTTAGAAGTACCGTGTAATAAGGTGGCGTCGTGCGGCCCTTGGCCCTGGTCGCTCCCTCCTGGGAACGTACTCCTGCTCCTCCTCCTCCTCCTCCTCATGCTCCTCCTGCTCCTCCTCCTGAGGTGCTGGTCCAACGTCAGGTGGCAGTGCCTGAGTCCTGCGGATAGCCAGGTTGTGTAGCATGCAGCAAACCACCACAAATTGGGAGACCCGGTCCGGCGAATACTGGAGAGCTCCTCCGGAGCGATCAAGGCAGCGGAACCGCTGCTTGAGGACCCCAATAGTTAGCTCGATGATGTTGCGGGTGGTTTGATGGCTCTCGTTGTAGGCCTCTTCAGCAGCGGTCCTGGGCGCGCGGAGCGGGGTCATGAGCCAGGTGCACAAAGGATAGCCTTTGTCCCCGAGTAGCCATCCTCTTGGGGGAGGCTGTGCCTGGAACATGTCATGCACAGTACTCTGCCGCAGGATAAAGGCATCGTGGCTGCTGCCTGGGAAGCTGGCATTGACTGCCATGATGCGCTGCTTGTGGTCACAGACCAGCTGCACATTCAGAGAATGGTAGCCCTTCCTGTTGCGATACTGCTCGCCATGCTCCAGAGGGGCCCGCAAAGCCACATGCGTACAGTCAATGGCGCCCTGCACCAAGGGGAATTCCCCGAGTCTGGAAAATCCCAATGCGCGCTGATGCTGGCTCTCCAGGGCCATGGGGAAGGAGATGAATTGGCTTCTCCTTCTGAACAGTGCTTCAGTCACCTGGCGGATGCAGCGATGCGCGCCGTACTGGGAGATGTTTGCTATGTCCCCAGCAGCGTATTGGAAGGAGCCGGTGGCATAGAAGTTCAATGCCACCGTCACCTTCACTTCCACCGACAGAGACATCCTGCACCTGAGCTTTGGCCGCAGATCTCGGCGAAGCAGGTGGCAGATCTCTGCAATCACCTCCTTTCGGAATCGGAGCCTTTTAACACATCGCGCGGCACTCATGTTTAGGTAGGAGCGCTGCTGGCGGTATAGCCTGACTGGGTAAGGCCTACGTGGCCGACGCCTGTAGCCCCCTCTGCCTCTAGCCAGGGCTGTCCCTCTCACAATGCGTCTGCGAGCCCTACGGACATGGAGCTGCAGCTCCGCATTGGCACCCCATGCAACCCCCATCAAATCCTGGCAAACACTCTAATTTCCAAAAGGCCACTTGCAGCGCTCTGGCCTGAGTCCAAAAATACCTGGCTCTTGCTGCTTGAAACCAGTTAGCTATCCTCCTTGTTGTGTCTCCAGAAATGCATTGCACAAGAGTGTTTTCTGAAAAAAGGCTGGCCTTTATACTGGAGAGTACATCCCCTTTAATTTGCGCCCCCCGGGGCCCGCGCTGGTTGTGTTGCGTTCCTTTTTCCAAACGCTCCGGCCGCCAGCCGCACAATGGGGCGGTCCGACTGAAGTTTGGAATTGGGGCGCACAAAGGGCGTTGCACGAGGATGTGACGTCATTTTCTGCGCGCGCATCCGGGCGGGCGCTAAACTTTGCGCCGGCGCTAACGGGCAACTTAATTTGGGGCGGGGCGCAAACTGCGCTGCGCCCGGGCGCTACACGCATAGCGCCCGAAAATCACTTCTCTTAAGGCGCTAACTGCTGGCGCAAGCGACTGAAAATCTAGCCCTAAGTTCCTAGCGCCCCGTTAGCACTCCCTGGAGGCACTAACAGGAGGCGCTAACATAGAAGATAGGAACATAGAAGATAGAAGCAGGAGTCGGCCATTCATCCCCTCGAGCCTGCTCCGCCATTCAATGAGATCATGGCTGATCATCCAAACTCAGTACCCTGTCCCTGCCTTCTCCCCAATAGAAACATAGAAGAAACCAACCAGATTTTTCCCCCAAAACGTTTTAGTTGGTTTCAGAGTCAGCTTGGCTCGCCTTTGAGTCCGAGGCTAGTGGATTCAAGCCCTATTCCTGGATTTGAGCACATAATCCAGGTTAACACTTCAGAGCACTGCTGAGGGAGTACTGCATGTTACAGGTGCCGTCTTCCATATGCAATGTTAATCTGAGGTCCAGTTTGGCAGATCCCATTACACTATTTGAAGAAGAGAAGGGGAATTTTTATGGTGTCCTGGCCAATATGTTTCCTTCAACCAACAGCACCTAAAACCGACTGGGGTCAATTTTCTTCTTCACTCCCTTGGGCGGTAATCTGGCGAGTGGATCGCCCGCCCATTGTAGAAACTGCCCGATTTTCAGCCTGACTGGAATGAAGATCGAGCAGCTTCTAGAAGAGGTGAGTGAACCACTCTGCCAGATTATCACCCAGGTGCTGAAAACGGTACATTACTCCATTACGTGTTATTATGTCTCGTTGCTGTTTGCAGGGCGTGCTGTGATTTCTTCCTTAACAACAGTGTATACAATTCAAAAGTAATTAATTGATAGTGACGCACTTTGGGGCATCCTACAAAATATAATTCCTTTACTTCTTTCTTTCTTTTTTTTCTTTCTTTTTTCTTTCTTTTTCTTTCTACCTTCCCTTCCTTCTGTCCTTCCTTCCTTCCTTCCACTGAATTACACAGTATTTACAGCACTGAAACAGGCCATTCGGCCCAACTGGTCTAGGCCGGCGTTTATGCTCCACACGAGCCTTCGCCCAGTCCTCGTCATCTCACCCTATCAGCATAATATTCCTTTCTCCCTCATGTGCTTATCTAGCTTCCCCTTAAATGTATCTACAGAAACAAAAGATGGGTCCAGAGGAGGTGTAAATGGTCACAACAGAGTCGCAGATAAAAACAAAGACTTGCATTTATATAGCGCCTTTCACAACCTCAGAATGCCCCAAAGTGCTTTACAGCCAAAGAAGTTTTTTTGAAGTGTAGTCTCTGTTGTAATGTAGGAAATACAGCAGCTAATTTGTGCACAGCAAGGTCCCACAAACAGCAATGTGATAATGACCAGATAAGTTTTTTTTAATGATATTGATTGAGGGATAAATATTGGCCAGAACACCAGGGAGAACTCCTTTGCTCATCTTTGAAATAGTGCCCTGGGATAGAAACATAGAAACATAGAAGATAGGAGCAGGAGTAGGCCATTCGGCCCCTCGAGCCCGCTCCGCCATTTAATAAGATCATGGCTGATCATCCAAATTCAGTACCCGGTCCCTGCCTTCTCCCCATATCCTTTGATTCCTTTAGCCTCAAGGTCTTTTACGCCCATCTGAGAGAGCAGGTTTAAAGTAAGGCAGAGCCTCCAACAGTGCAGCACTCCCTCAGTACTGCACTGGAGTGTCAGCCAAGATTTTTCGCTCAAGTCTCTGGAGTGGGACTTGAACCTTCTGACTCAGAAGCAAGAGTGCTACCCACTAAGCCATGGCTGACAGTGACACGAAGAGGGAAACCTGGCAAAGAGAAGAAGCATCCCGCCCCCCCCCACCCCGCCACCAATCCCCCCTTGTCCTGGAAATGCGACTGTGGTTGTAAACTCATGTCCGCCCATTGCCTCATGTCACAATAAGCAAGAGCTCATTCTAAATTGGCCAAACATCATTGAAAGTACATATGGCAGTTGGCACGTATGTGCATTCCCAGCTGTACAAGTGCTCACTGATGAAGAAAGTAAGCTGATCTCTGCAAGCACCTCAATCAAGATTAATTGCTTTGGTAAATGTTTAAATAAGCTTCTGTCACCGCCTGACAGCACAACGCAGATAACACAAAAATAGATTTGTTCACCAGCATGGTTCGCACTTGACGGTTGCTGAACAGCCTTTGAATTAAATTACAGTTGACCAAAATGTCAGTGTGGGGAGTTTGCTGATTCGAGGGGAGGGTATGAACTGGACCCTCAGCTGTGAGACTTAGCTGCTTGGTGGTGAACGAGAACCAAGCTCCCTTTATAAATATCAGTTCTGTTTTCAGCCCTCTTAGTGAGTCAATTTTGAGATAGCGCTCATGTACCAGTATGGGTCTAGCTAGTTTTGGAGAAGTTATGCTCTACGAATGTTAAACATTCTGTTTCTGTTTGCTATTTACCATGTTCCAGCTGATGAAGCATGAGATTAAGAATGTAAGAACATAAGAAATAAGAGCAGGAGTAGGCCATTCGGTCCCTCGAGCCTGCTCCGCCATTCAATAAGATCATGGTTGATCTCCTGCCTCATCTCCACTTTCCTGCACTATCGCATTTCCCTTGATTACCTTAATATTCAAAAATCTATCGATCTCTGTCTTAAATATACTCAATGACTGAGCCTCCGCAGCCCTCTGGGGTAGGGAATTCCAAAGATTCACCACCCTCTGAGTGAAGAAACTTCTCCTCATCTCAGTCCTAAATGGCTGACCCTTTATTCTGAGACAGTGACCCCTGGTTCTAGGCTCCCCAGCCAGGGGGAAACATCCTCCCTGCATCTACCCTGTCAAGTCCTGTAAGAATTTTATATGTTTCAATGAGATCACCTCTCATTCTTCTGAACCAGTCTGGTGAACCTTCGTTGCACTCCCTCTATGGCAAGTTTATCCTTCCTTAGGTAAGGAGACCAAACTGTACAAAATACTCCAGGTATGGTCTCACCAGGGCCCTATATAATTGCAGTAAGACATCTTGGGGGAGAAATTGGATGAGTAGCGCCACCTGTTAGCGCCTAAAGAGGCAGGCAGTGGCTGTAGCACCACTGGCTGCGCCTCCCGCGATATTCAGGAGGGGCGCTAATGGTGGCGTTAGCCTGTTGCGCTGCGCCACCACCGATGACGTCATCGGTGTGTGCAGCGCCCCATTCGTGCCCTGTTCGCGATATTTGGTAGCGAACGGCGCAGTTGCGCCGTTCGCTACCCGCGCCCGGTTCATGAGGCCTTACTGTGCCGGCAGCGGCGCAAGTTAAGGTGGAGGTGCGGGGCGGCCGCTTTTTCGGCGGCCGCCTGCCAGCACCTCCGTCCCCGGCCTCCTAACCCCCCCCCCCGCGGCATTGCCGGCTGTTTCCCCGAGAGCCCGGCACTTCTCCTTGGTGCCGGGCTCATTTGCCGGCACTCGCGAGCGGGGATCGCGCTGTTGCAGGCACCTCCCACTGAAGGCCTGCAGTACCGCAGCGTGCCGTGTCGCAGCGAGTGGCGCTGCGGCACGTTGCGCTGCGATAATCAGTTCCAGCGCCCTAAGAGGGACGCGGAGCACCTCGAGCCTCGCCCCGTGTCCCTCGAGGGGCACTGAAACTGAATTTCTGGCGATCGGTATCACTCCGATCGCTGCGCTAAATCCTGCGTTCAGGCGACTTTTGCGCCACTTTGGCGCCACAACCCAATTTCTAGGCCCTTTACTCTTATACTCAAATCCTCTTGTAATAAAGGCCAACATACCATTTGCTTTCCTAATTGCTTGCTGTACCTGCATGTTAACTTTCAGTGATTCTTGCAAAAGGACACCCAAGTCCCTCTGAACACCAACATTTCCCAATCTTTCACCATTTAAAAAATACTTTGTTTTTCTATTTTTCTTACCAAAGTGGATAACTTCACATTTCTCCACAATATATTCCATTTGCCATGTTCTTGCCCACTCACTTAGCCTGTCTATATCCCCTTGAAGCCTCCTTGCATCCTCCTCACAACTTACATTCCCACCCAGCTTTGTATCATCAGCAAACTTGGATATATTACATTTGGTCCCCTCATCCAAATCATTGATGTAGATTGTGAATAGCTGAGGCCCAAGCACTGATCCTTGCGGTACCCCACTAGTTACAGCCTGCCAACCCGAAAAGGACCCATTTATTCCTACTCTCTGTTTTCTGTCCGTTAACTAATCCTCAATCCATGCTAGTGTATTACCCCCAATCCCATGAGCCCTAATTTTGTTTAATAACCTCTTGTGTGGCACCTTATCGAATGCCTTCTGAAAACCCAAATACACCACATCCACTGGTTCCCCCTTATCTATTCTGCTAGTTACAACCTCAAAAAACTCTAACAGATTTGTCAAACATGATTTCCCTTTTATAAATCTGTGTTGACTCTGCCCAATCCTCTTATTATTTTCTAAGTGCCCTGTTACCACGTCCTTAATAATAGATTCTAGCATTTTTCCTACTACTGATGTCAGGCTAACTGGTCTATAGTTGCTCATTTTCCCTCTCCCTCCTTTCTTAAATAGTGGGGTTGAAAGTGCAAGGGTTGCCTGCTGAGAGGGCAATATACCCTCAATGCTGAATTCGAAGAACGCTGAACTCAGTGTTCAACATTTTTGTTTTGATGTCCCAGATATATTTAAATAACATTTATTTTTTGAGCTTTCTTGAAGGCCAGTGAGGGTCTTGCTGGAGTGCACTTCCTTATTCGTCAGCAGCTTTCTAGTGCCTGGTCGGATGACCTCAGAGTTGAGATGAATCCTAAGCTCGCCTGACATCTCCACACTAGGGTTGCCAATCCTCCAGGATTGCCCTGGACTCTCCAGGAATTAAAAATTAATCTCCTGGACACTGCTGCAAGCAAAATCCCAGGAGAAAAATCACTGGGGCATTAAGAAATGAATGGGCAGAGGATCATCAGCCATTGAGGGACCTCTATTATATATACCCTTTAGGAAGGATGTGAAGGCCTTAGAGAGGGTGCAGAAAAGATTTATGAGAATGATTCCAGGGATGAGAGACTTCAGTTATATGGATAGACTGGAGAAGCTGGGGTTCGCAACCTTACTGTCATATTTGACCCTGAAATGAGCTTCCGACCACATATCTGCATCATAACAAAGACCGCCTATTTCCACCTTCGTAACATCGCCCGTCTCCGCCCTTTGTCTCAGCTCATCCGCTGCTGAAACCCTCATCCATGCCTTTGCTACTTCTAGACGTGACTATTCCAACGCACTCCTAGCTGGCCTCCCACATTCCACCCTACGTAAACTTGAGGTCATCCAAAACTCAGCTGCCCATGTCCTAACCCGCACCAAGTCCCGTTTGCCCATCACCCCTGTGCTCGCTGACCTACATTGGCTCCCGGTTGAGCAGCGCCTTGATTTCAAAATTCTCATCCTTGTTTTCAAATCCCTCCATGGCCTCGCCCCTTCCTATCTCTGTAATCTCATTCAGCTCCACAACCCTCTGAGATATCTGCGCTCCTCTAATTCTGCCCTCTTGAGCATCCCTGATTATAATCGCTCAACCTTTGGTGGCCGTGCCTTCTGTTGCCCAGGCCCTAAGCTCTGGAATTCCCTGCCTAAACCTCTCCGCCTCGCTACCTGTCTTTCCTCCTTTAAGACGCTCCTTAAAACCTACCTCTTTGACCAAACTTTTGGTCACCTGCCCTAATTTATCCTTATGTGGATCGGTGTAAAAAAAATTTGTCTTAAAATATTCCTGTGGGACGTTTTACTAGGTTAAAGGCGCTATATAAATACAAGTTGTTATTGTTGTTGTTCTCCTTAGAGCAGGGAAGGTTGAGAGGAGATTTGATAGAGGTGTTCAGAATCATGAGGAGTCTGGACAGAGTAGATAGAGAGAAACTGTTCCCATTGGTGGAAGGGTCGAGAACCAGAGGACACAGATTTAAGGTGATTGGCAGAAGAACCAAAGGCGACATGAGGAAAAACTTTTTACACAGTGAGTGGTTAGGATCTGGAATGCACAGCCTGAGAGGGTGGTGGAGGCAAATTCAATCATGGCTTTCAAAAGGGAATTGGATAAGTACCTGAAGGAAAATAAAGTTGCAGTGCTACGGGGAAAGGGCGGTGGAGTGGGACTGGCTGAGACCTGCAGAGAGCCAGCACGGGCTCGACGGGCCGAATGGCCTCCTTCTGTGCTGTAACCATTCTATGATTCTATGATATCATTGTGAAGAAAAGGCTAGTTGGCTTCTCAAGCCCATCCTGTTTTCAGACAAGGTACAATGTATCCTATCATGAACCCCTAGCCATTTAATCTCCTGAGGGAAAGTTCCACATACAAATTCTCTGAACCCATGTAGACAATTGTATTAACAACAGAAAATGCTGGAAAAACTCAGCAGGCCAGGCAACATCCGTGGAGAGAAATTAGAGTGACGTTTCGGGTCGAACCCTTTTTCAAAACTGGAAAGGAAATAAAATAGATCGAAAGGTCGGGCTGGGAGAGAACAAAAGAAGTGGAGAGACATTAAGAGGTATTCAAAACGAGACGAGATGGTGATAGGACTAGTGGAGACAAAAGACGGCTTTAGATTAGGTGTGAAATGTTCTGGCAGAATGGGAGACAGCTGCCATGTGGGAGAGAGAAAAAAAAGGAAAGGGGGGGGAGGGAAAAACCAAAACAAAGGGGTGGATAAAAAATATAAGTAAAAATGTAATAGGGGCCGAGGTTATGATCTGAAATTGTTGAACTCGATATTGAGTCCGGAAGGCTGCAAAGTGCCTAATCGAAAGATGAGGTGCTGTTCCTCGAGCTTACGCTGAGCTTCCGTGGAACAATGCAAGAGGCCGAGGATGGTGAGGTCCGAGTGAGAATGAGGCAGTGAATTAAAATGACAGGCGACCGGAAGCTTGGGGTCACCCTTACGGACTGAACGGAGGTGTTCCGCAAAGCAGTCACCCAATCTGCGTTTGGTCTCCCCAATGTAGAGGAATTGTATTATTTTGCATCATCTGTTTCTTATACCAGTCGAGGGTAATCTTTCAGCCATCACTCCCCTGTCCTTTGCAACACTCTCCCAAAGCCAGTTTTGCCTTCCTACCTCCCTTCTTCAAATATGAAATAAACGACCAGATCATCTGTTATTTTGTAAATGATGCTGGTTGAAGGATAAATATTGGCAGGACTTCCCTGCTCTTCTTTGATCGTTTCACATCCACCTAAGAGGGCAGGCAGGGCTTAAGTTTAACACCTCACCCGAAAGACGGCACCTCCAACAATGCAGTACCCCCACTGGAGTGTCATCTTGGATGATGTGCTCAGGCCCCTGGAGTGGGACTACGAACCCACAACCTTCTGACTCAGAGGCAAGAGTGATACCCACTGAGCCACGGCTGACACACCCCAAACTGCTTACGGTATTACAGGAAACTCTCGATTTACCGGTACCTAAATAACCGGAAATCTCTGTTAACCGGCAAAATTCAGGAGTAGGTTAAGGTAAGTTTTACTTCATATTAATGGCCGTTCCTGGAGCTGTGGCTGTGTCACCAAGGTTCCTGCACTTGTTGCTAAGCAACAGGGATGCTTGGTCTGTGGCCGGGGTTCCTGCAGCTGTTGCTAAGCAACAGGGAAGCCTGGATTTGTTGCTGTGTACGGAGCTCCCGTACCTTTTAACTATACCTCACTGTAATCCGGACTTTTTGATAAACCGGCACCACGCCGGTCCCGTCGGTGCCGGATAAAAAAGATTTTCCTGTACTGTGAAATTTTGAACAAGCAAGGAGCTCAGAAAGTAAAGTACACATGACACATTTATCAGGAATTGGCCACAATTTTGTTGCTTCCTTAAAAATAAATTTTTTGATGATGAAATGAAGGAACTGATGTCCAACACCAGTTCACTTGAGGAAAAAACTTTTGTAATTGAAACCATTTCAGATGGTGGGGAGCGGAAGAGCAGGAACTGATTATTCCCTGTATTTACGAGCAGATATCAGTTCATCGAAAATAGCAAAGTGCGGAATATAACACGATGCTCTAATATCTGATTGACATAGAGAGTTAGTTCTGCTTTGCATTTCACTGGAAATCATAACACAATGATGAAGGCAAATGGTATGTTGGCCTTCATAGCGAGAGGGTTCGAGTACAGGAACAAGGGTGTCTTGCTGCAGTTGTACAGGGCCTTGGTGAGACCACATCTTGAGTATTCTGTGCAGTTTTGGTAGCCTTATCTGAGGAAGGATGTTTTTGCCATGGAAGGAATTCAGCGAAGATTCACCAGGCTGATACCTGGGATGGCAGGAATGACGTATGAGGAGAGATTGGGACGATTGGGCTTATACTCGCTGGAGTTTAGAAGAATGAGAGGGGATCTCATTGAAACTTATAAAATTCTGACAGGACTGGACAGACTAGATGCAGGAAGGATGTTCCCGATGGCGGGGGAGTCCAGAACCAGGAGATACAGTCTAAGGGTAAAAGGTAGGCCATTTAGGACAGAAATGAGGAGGAATTTCTTCACCCAGAGAGTGGTGAACCTGTGGAACTCTCTACCACAGAAGGCGGTGGAGGCCAGTTCATTAAATATATTCAAGAAGGAGTTGGATATATTTCTTAAGGCTAAAGGGATCAAGGGGTATGGGGAGAAAGCAGGGACCGGGTACTGAATTTGGATGATCAGCCATGATCGCATTGAATGGCGGAGCAGGCTCGAGGGGCCGAATGGCCTACTCCTGCTCCTATCTTCTATGTTTCTATGTTTCAGAGTGAATCTTCTTCAAGGGCCTCATCCCTGAATTCAGAAGATGACCTCCTACTGTCCCAGGGTGTGACTTGGTTTGCAGTTTCCCACACCAGCCCTTCCTGTGGCCTCTCTGAGTGAGATTGTCAATTACTGCTGAACTAGGAGCAGTTTAGTGCTATTGCTCCATTCCCCTTCGATGGAGGCTGTTCAAACTCATGTCTCATAGGACTCTTACAACCAACAGAGAGGAGACGTTCATCACATCACTGTCTAACGCATTGCACCACGCAGACCCTGTGCAAATGGATCTCTCGAGGTTTCTCTCGAGGTTCTCCTGGTCTCCTGCCAGAGTTGCAGCAGGAGACCAGCGGATCCCCCGAGGAATTTCAGGTTTGCTGAGTTCAATTGTATTTAGAAGCGCAGATCACCCAGAGAGGGTACTTCGCTCCATTAAAGAGTTAAAAAGAGTTGTTCAAAGAGGAAACCAGCAGCCAGCATTTCTGTTGCATTGACTAAGGAGGGCTTCCTTCGCTTCACCATTGGCAGCCGTGCCTTCAGCCGTCTGGGCCCTAAGCTGGGGAATTCCTTCCTTTAACCTTTCCACCTCTCTTTCCTCCTTTAAGACGCTCCTTAAGACCTACCTCTTTGACTAAGCTTCTGGTCGCCTATCCTAATATCTCCTTATGTGGCTCCGTATCAAATTTTGTCTGATTATGCTCCTTTGAAGCGCCTTGGGATATTTTACTATGTTAAAGGTGCTGTATAAATCCACGACAAGGCCTTGGACAACGTGGCCCACTTTCCATACCTCGGGAGCCTACTGTCAACAAGGGCAGACATCGACAACGAAGTCCAACACCGCCTTCAGTGTGCCAGTGCAGCCTTCGGTTGCCTGAGGAAGAGAGTGTTTGAAGACCAGGATCTCAAACCCAGCGCTAAGCTCATGGTCTACAGAGCAGCAGTGATACCTGCCCTGCTGTATGCCTCAGAGACATGGACCATGTACAGCAGGCACCTCAAAGCACTGGAGAGGTACCACCAACGCTGCCTCCGCAAGATCCTGCCAATCCACTGGCAGGATAGGCGCACCAACGTCAGTGTTCTCACTCAGGCCAACATCCCCAGCATCGAAGCTTTGACCACGCTCAATCAGCTCCGATGGACAGGTCACATTGTCCGCATGCCCGATACGAGACTCCCAAAACAAGCTCTTTACTCGGAGCTCCGGCATGGCAAGAGAGCCCCAAGTGGGCAGAGGAAACGCTTCAAGGACACCCTCAAAGCCTCCTTGAAAAAGTGTAACATCGCCACCGACACCTGGGAATCCCTGGCCCAAGACCGCACAAAGTGGAGGAGAAGCATCCGGGAAGGCGCCGAACACCTCACGTCTCTTCGCCGGGAGCAAGCGGAAGCCAAGCGCAGGCAGCGCAAGGAGCGCACGTCAACCCAAGCACCCCACCCACCTGCCCCTTCAACCACCGTCTGCCCCACCTGTGACAGAGACTGTAGGTCCCGCATTGGACTCATCAGTCACCTGAGAACTCATTTTTAATGTGGAAGCAAGTCATCCTCGGTTCCGAGGGACTGCCTAAGAAGGAAGGGATAAATGCAAGTATGTCATGGGTGATGCATGGGCGGCTAGCTGGCACAGTGGATCGCTTGGCCATTATTGAAACCCGGTCGATTTTCATTTTGATTGCTTTCGCTGCCGATGAAAATCGGATGGATTCCATAACGGGCGGGTGATCCACTCTGCCCCATTACCACGCAGGCAATGACGTTGAAAGCCACCCCCATTCAGTTGGGCAAGGAATCAGAGGGCTACTGATTAAACCGTAGCCAGCAAGAGAATAAGGGTTGTGAGCTTCGACATGGGCGGGGGCGCAAAGCGGGCGGTATCATAGCCGGATGCCCATTAGCCCCTCCTGCCCGATACTCAGTTTCACTGTCATC
Organism: Somniosus microcephalus; assembly: GCF_052327205.1. NCBI lineage: Eukaryota > Metazoa > Chordata > Chondrichthyes > Squaliformes > Somniosidae > Somniosus > Somniosus microcephalus. Next base: position 17,815,306 of record NC_140992.1, read on the forward strand.
AGTAGAACTAAACATTAGCCGTGCGGTATAATGGGTGGCCCCCTGCCCGTGACCAATTTCACCACCAACCCCGCCCCCCCACCTCCCACCCGATGCCTTCCGGAGGGGAGAGGAGAAAACTCAGAAAAATCTACCTGTGCCACTCAAGAGGAAAGGCAAAAATGAGGGAGATACCCACACTAGATAAAATGTCGAGTTCAACAATTTCAGATCATAACCTCGGCCCCTATTATATTTTCATATTTTTTATCCACACTTTTGGTTTGTGCCTTTTCCCTTTTCTTTTCTCTCTCCCACACGGCAGCTGTCTCTCACTCTGCCAGCGCATTTCACACTTCATCTAGAGCCATTGTTTGTCTCTTTACCTGTCCTATTCCTTGAATATCTCTTAATGTCTCTTCTTTCATCCCCTCCCCCATTTCCCAGCCTCCCCAAACTGCCTTTTAATCTGTTTCATTTGCTGCCTTTTTTTCTCAGTTCTGACGAAGGGTTTCGACCTGAAACATTGACTCTGTTTCTCTCTCCACGGATGTTGCCTGGCCTGCTGAGTTTTTCCAGCGCTTTCTGTTGCTATTTCGGATTTCCAGCATCCGCAGTATTTTGCTATCGTAGAATGATAGGGTCCCTAATTATTAAGAAAAGATTCAGTTCCAGCTGGAGGCTGCTGCCGTCTCACTATCAAATGTATGTTTACTAAAACAGGATTTACCAGTTCTCAGGTGTATCTCTGCATGAAGTTACCTGGCTGTGGCGACATTCCATTTGGGGGAGGGGCCATGGAGTGAACTAGATAATCTCGACTTGTCGAACAGCCCACAGCAGCCAGTCAGCCAGACAGAGAGCAGTACAAAGATGGGCATGTTGCACACTGTCACGCACAACCCCCATCCGAATGGGAAGTGTACAAGGTCCGCACAGTGCTGGTCACAAAGTAGGAAATGTAAACCATTTAAAAAAATAAAACTTAACCACCTCGTGTTACTGTTTTAAAGCAGCCGCCGATCGCCAAAAGTAAAAGGCTTGAGGCGTGAATCACTTAAGTGATATTTCTGTTTAATGGGATTAAAACAAAAAAACAAAATCCCCTGGTGTGCCAAGGGAACACAACTGCCCTCACATTACGTAACTTAATACCAGGAATTGAGCAGCTATGTAAGAGCATTGCTAAAGACATGGGTAACGCTTGGAGGGATCTGTCTCCGGCAATAGTTGGTCAGTTTTACCACTCCTGGCTACACCACCTCTCCACCTCGTTCAATCCGGCATTGATTACTCTCTGTCACCATTCAGCCGTTCGAGCCTGCTCCGCCATTCTATTAGATCATGGCGAATCGGTGCCTCAACTGCATTTCCCCACCTTTGCTTCAAATCCCTTGATACCCTGATCGAACAAAAACCTACCAATCTCAGTCTTGAAAATTTCAATTGGCCCCCAGCATCCACGGCCTTTTGGCTTTGAGAATTCCAGCTTCCTGCTACCCTTTGTGTGAAGAAATGCTTCCTGATTTCACTCCTGAATGGCCTGGCTCTAATTTTAAGATTTTGCCCCATTGTTCTGCATTCCCGCACTAGAGGTAATAGTTTCTCCGTATCTACCCTTTGGCATTTTAAATTGTTCCTCTTTCTAGGCCATGGGCACAAAGACCGTTCTCTCGCCCATGGGCATTGAGGAAATTGGCTGATTCTGCACAGGATTTATTGAAACATATAAGATTGTGAAGGGGTTGGATCGGGTGGATGCGGGGAAGATGTTCCCGATGATGGGTGAAACTAGAACTAGGGGGCATAGTCTTAGAATAAGGGGCTGCTCTTTCAAAACTGAGATGAGGAGGAACTACTTCACTCAGAGGGTGGTAGGTCTATGGAATATGCTGCCCCAAAAAGCTGTAGAAGCTACATCATTACATAAATTTAAAACAGAAATAGACAGTTTCTTAGAAGTAAAGGGAATTAAGGGTTACGGGGAGCGGGCAGGAATTTGGACATGAGTCTAGGTTCGGATCGGTCATGGCCCTGTGGGTAGCGGAGCGGGCCCAGGGGCCGTGTAGCCTGATCCTGCTCCTATTTCGTGTGTCTAATTCTGTTAAATTCAGGAGATGGTTCGGTGATAGTGGATTGGCGGTTAGGATCAGATCAGCCATGATCTTATTGAATGGCGGAGCAGGCTCGAGGGGCCGATTGGCCTACTCCTGCTCCTATTTCTTATGTTCTTATGATGTGAATGGAACCAGGGACCTGCCTGGGCCTGTAAGGCTCAATACCAGAAAAGAAAATAGACTGGAGAAGCTGGGGTTGTTCTCCTTAGAGCAGGAAGGTTGAGAGGAGATTTGATAGAGGTGTTCAAAATCACGAGGGGACTAGACAGAGTAGATAGAGAGAAACTGTTCCCATTGGTGGAAGGTTCGAGAACCAGAGGACACAGATTTAAGGTGACTGGCAGATGAACCAAAGGCGACATGAGGAAAAAGTTTTTTACGCAGCAAGTGGTTAAGAGCTGGAATTCACTGCCTGAGAGGGTGGTCGAGCAGGGTCTGTCCCTAGGCCAGACTATGAACACTTGGCCAGGAGTTCTTCAGGACAGTTGGGCAAGGAAAAAAATTGGGTAGAAATAATAAATAGACAAACATTAAGTGGAAGAGCAGATTTCTGACATTCCCTTCATTTCAGTTATGAATACGGGGTTACATAGAATTTACAGCACAGAAACAGGCCATTCAGCCCAACAGGTCTATGCTAGCGTTCATGCTCCACACGAGCCTCCTCCCACCCCATTTCATCTAACTCTATCAGCATAACCTTCTATTCCTTTCTCCCTCAACTTTTATCTAGCTTCCCCTTAAATACATCAATGCTACTTGCCTCAACCACTCCTCAACCATTCCCTGTGGTAGCGAGTTCCACATTCTAACCACTCTCTGGGTAAAGAGGTCTCTCCTGAATTTCTTACTGGATTTATTAGTGTCTATCTTATATTTATGGCCCCTCGTTTTGGACTCTCCCCACAAGTGGAAACATCTTCTCTATGTCTACCCTATCAAACCCTTCCATAATCTTAAAGTCCTCCATCTGGTCGCCTCTCAGCCTTCTCTTTCCTGGAGAAAAGAGCCCCCGCCTGTTCAGACTTTCCTGAGAGGTATAACCCCTCAGTTCTGGTATCATACTTGTGAATCTTTTTTGCACCTTCTCCAGTGCCGCAATATCCTTTTCATAATATGGAGACCAGAGTTGCACACAGTACTCCAAGTGTGGTCGAACCATGGTTCGATATGCGATTAACGTAAATTCTTTGCTTTTCAATTCTATTGTTCTAGAAACGAGCCCCAGCGCTTTGTTACAAAATGATTCAGACAATCACAAAGTCAGTACACGGGAAATAGGCCGTGGGTTTGGTCAATAAGGAAGCTCAGGCAGTCAGAACTCTGTCGTGATTGATTTTCATTCTTTATTTGTAATTATTTTCAGTCGCTTCTCATTATCAGCTCCTTACTTCCCTAATTTCTGTTTAAAAACACGCTATCCCTGTGAGGACTGTAAATTTAAAAAATTCATTCTCAGGATGTGGACGTCACTGGCAAGGCTGGCATTCATTGCCCATCCCTAGTTGCCTTGAGTTTGATACAACTGAGTGTCTCGCTCGGCCACTTCAGAGGGTGGCTAAGAGTCAACCACATTGCTGTGGGACTGGAGTCACATGTAGGCCCAGACCGGGTAAGGACGGCAGGTTTCCTTCCCTAAAGGACATCGGTGAACCAGTTGGGATTTTACGACAATCCAACAGCTATGTTATAAATCTCATCATTCATCAAGAAACTACTCGTGAAATAACGCTGGACGGCCAGCTGGTGGCGCCGTCCAAGGAGTATAAATACTCGGGCGTCGGCCCCAGCTTGCCAGGGACATTTTGTAAGACAAGGAACCAGTGAAGTACAACTAGACTTCCATGTTCTGAAACAAGTTGATTAAAGCCTTGCTTTATACTCAAACCAAGTGCGTAGTGAGTTTTATTACGTCAAGCTTCATGGTTACTTTTACTGCTACCAGCTTTTTATTTCAACAAGGCTCTTTATCATTCTACTCCCATCACACAGACTGCACAGCAAGTTAACTTGGGCTGAAATAAGGTCAAAGGGGGAAAAATTGGCTTTTAGCGCCGTGAAAAAGTTAGCGCCCCCCCCCGCCCAAAATTGAATGGTAGCGCCCCAAGCAGGAGGCGGGGCGCTACTGGAAGCGCTCCCTCTCCCTCTTGGGGTGCTCCCATTGAATATTGTGGCACTACGTGCAGCAGCACCACGCGTGTCGGCACGTAGCACCGCGGTACTGTGGGCCTCTCTCCCGTGATTAAAGGAGAGGGGCCTAGCACAGCGTGACCCGGGGCCCTGCTGGACCACCAGGGAGCGGGGTGCCAGGAAAAGAGCCCTGCACTCAGGAGGAGCGCCGGGCTGCCCGATAGCGGCCGGCACCCCACAAGAGGAGGCCGGAGGGGGCAGCTACAGTTAGGCGGCCCAAAAGAAAATGGCCACCCGGCACCTGCCCTAAAACACGCACCCTGACCCTGTCGGACATATCATCCCGCGGAAGGTCAGGGGCTGCAAGGGAAGTTTGCGGTCAGGGCGCGAGCGGGGCGCTGCGCACGGCGATGTCATCATTGCCAATGGCGCAGCGCCACGGGGCGCTACCGGCTACCGCCGCTGTAAACCTCCTGCTGAATTTCACGGGAGGCGTTAGCGGCACCACGCCCGGGCGCTAGTTGCTTTGCGACCGTTAGCGCCCCTTCGGGGAGCGAACAGGAGGTGCAAAGCAACCCAATTTTCCCCCAAAACTGTTTTCTCTCTGGAATGAAAGTGGCAAACTAACAGGCAGCTTTGATCTGAATGGAATATAAAATTAAGCAATCCTGCTTATTGCATTAGGAATTTTAGATAGAAACCCATTTAGTTCTTTTCAACAAGATGGTTCTTACACAAAAGCAAAATACTGCGGATGCTGGAAATCTGAAATAAAAACCAAAAATGCTGGAAATACTCAGCAGGTCAGGCAGCATCCGTGGAGAGAGAAACAGAGTTTCGAGTCGATGACCTTTCGGGTGTTTCTTACCGTAGTCAGCACAGGGCACGCGAGTAAACAGTAGCAGTTAAAGAAGATCGCAAATAGCAGGAAAAAATGCACAATGTACAAGTCAAGGCAACAGCAGAACTAAGTCTCTAGTTGTGAAGGATGTCAGAAACGAATCCCTCGTGCCTTCCGGCAATGTTCATTTCAGTGCTGAAATATCAAAGCTAATAACTGAGACCCAGTTAATTCTTTGGATAGTTGCGGTAGCCCTTATTCTGGACCATTTATAAGTACAGATTGGTTTGCCGATTATCTTAAATCTGTGTCATCTGGTTACCGACCCCATTGCCCGCGGAAATGGTATCTCATTATTTAGTCTAACCGAACCCTTCACTGCCGGAGTATACGGAAACAGTTTGCACAACAACAACAAGGTTCCACAAGGACCAGGTAACAGGGCTGAAGTTTGTCCTGGGCGACAGCGAAAAATGAGCGCAAGCCAATCGACAGCCCGTTTTGCACCCCGCCTGATCTTCTTCTCCATTGAAGTCAGAAGAAGAGCTATCCACGGTCCGGCCTTGCACGCCTTCTAGCAGCTTGACGCGGAGTGGCCCTGGTAAAGGCCTGGAGCAGGCCATTCCAGCTGTTGGCTCAGCTGGGGTCAGGGAAGTGGTTTGGAGAAGGGAAATTCATATTTGAAAGGAGGACGTATTAGCCTGAAAGGCATGTAGTGGAGTTTGTTCGTGGGTATACACCATATTGCCATTTTTAATTTCGGGACAGAAACACTTCTCAGCCTTTGAAACAGCATGTGGTTCTCCCCTCAACACTGCTCCCACTGGATCAGAATCTCCCCTCATCACTGCTCCCACTGGATCAGAATCTCCCCTCATCACTGCTCCCAGTGGATCAGAATCTCCCCTCATCACTGCTCCCACTGGATCAGAATCTCCCCTCATCACTGCTCCCAGTGGATCAGAATCTCCCCTCATCACTGCTCCCAGTGGATCAGAATCTCCCCTCAACACTGCTCCCACTGGATCAGAATCTCCCCTCATCACTGCTCCCAGTGGATCAGAATCTCCCCTCAACACTGCTCCCAGTGGATCAGAATCTCCCCTCATCACTGCTCCCAGTGGATCAGAATCTCCCCTCATCACTGCTCCCAGTGGATCAGAATCTCCCCTCAACACTGCTCCCAGTGGATCAGAATCTCCCCTCATCACTGCTCGCAGTGGATCAGAATCTCCCCTCAACACTGCTCCCAGTGGATCAGAATCTCCCCTCATCACTGCTCCCAGTGGATCAGAATCTCCCCTCAACACTGCTCCCACTGGATCAGAATCTCCCCTCAACACTGCTCACACTGGATCAGAATCTCCCCTCAACACTGCTCCCAGTGGATCAGAATCTCCCCTCATCACTGCTCCCACTGGATCAGAATCTCCCCTCATCACTGCTCCCAGTGGATCAGAATCTCCCCTCATCACTGCTCCCAGTGGATCAGAATCTCTCCTCATCACTGCTCCCAGTGGATCAGAATCTCCCCTCATCACTGCTCCCAGTGGATCAGAATCTCCCCTCATCACTGCTCCCAGTGGATCAGAATCTCTCCTCAACACTGCTCCCAGTGGATCAGAATCTCCCCTCATCACTGCTCCCAGTGGATCAGAATCTCCCCTCATCACTGCTCCCAGTGGATCAGAATCTCCCCTCATCACTGCTCCCAATGGATCAGAATCTCCCCTCATCACTGCTCCCAGTGGATCAGAATCTCCCCTCAACACTGCTCCCAGTGGATCAGAATCTCCCCTCATCACTGCTCCCAGTGGATCAGAATCTCCCCTCATCACTGCTCCCAGTGGATCAGAATCTCCCCTCAACACTGCTCCCAGTGGATCAGAATCTCCCCTCATCACTGCTCCCAGTGGATCAGAATCTCCCCTCATCACTGCTCCCAATGGATCAGAATCTCCCCTCATCACTGCTCCCAGTGGATCAGAATCTCTCCTCATCACTGCTCCCAGTGGATCAGAATCTCTCCTCATCACTGCTCCCAGTGGATCAGAATCTCCCCTCATCACTGCTCCCAGTGGATCAGAATCTCCCCTCATCACTGCTCCCAGTGGATCAGAATCTCCCCTCAACACTGCTCCCAGTGGATCAGAATCTCCCCTCATCACTGCTCCCAGTGGATCAGAATCTCCCCTCAACACTGCTCCCAGTGGATCAGAATCTCTCCTCATCACTGCTCCCAGTGGATCAGAATCTCTCCTCAACGCTGCTCCCAGTGGATCAGAATCTCCCCTCATCACTGCTCCCAGTGGATCAGAATCTCCCCTCAACACTGCTCCCAGTGGATCAGAATCTCCCCTCATCACTGCTCCCAATGGATCAGAATCTCCCCTCATCACTGCTCCCAGTGGATCAGAATCTCCCCTCATCACTGCTCCCAGTGGATCAGAATCTCCCCTCATCACTGCTCCCAGTGGATCAGAATCTCCCCCCTCATCACTGCTCCCAGTGGATCAGAATCTCTCCTCAACACTGCTCCCAGTGGATCAGAATCTCCCCTCAACACTGCTCCCAGTGGATCAGAATCTCTCCTCAACGCTGCTCCCAGTGGATCAGAATCTCCCCTCATCACTGCTCCCAATGGATCAGAATCTCCCCTCAACGCTGCTCCCAGTGGATCAGAATCTCCCCTCATCACTGCTCCCAGTGGATCAGAATCTCCCGTCAACACTGCTCCCACTGGATCAGAATCTCCCCCCTCATCACTGCTCCCACTGGATCAGAATCTCCCCTCAACACTGCTCCCAGTGGATCAGAATCTCTCCTCATCACTGCTCCCAGTGGATCAGAATCTCCCCTCATCACTGCTCCCACTGGATCAGAATCTCCCCTCAACACTGCTCCCAGTGGATCAGAATCTCTCCTCACTGCTCCCAGTGGATCAGAATCTCCCCTCATCACTGCTCCCAGTGGATCAGAATCTCTCCTCACTGCTCCCAGTGGATCAGAATCTCCCCTCATCACTGCTCCCAGTGGATCAGAATCTCTCCTCATCACTGCTCCCAGTGGATCAGAATCTCCCCTCAACACTGCTCCCAGTGGATCAGAATCTCCCCTCATCACTGCTCCCAGTGGATCAGAATCTCCCCTCATCACTGCTCCCAGTGGATCAGAATCTCCCCTCATCACTGCTCCCAGTGGATCAGAATCTCCCCTCAACACTGCTCCCAGTGGATCAGAATCTCCCCTCAACACTGCTCCCACTGGATCAGAATCTCCCCTCATCACTGCTCCCAGTGGATCAGAATCTCTCCTCATCACTGCTCCCAGTGGATCAGAATCTCTCCTCATCACTGCTCCCACTGGATCAGAATCTCCCCCCTCATCACTGCTCCCACTGGATCAGAATCTCCCCTCATCACTGCTCCCAGTGGATCAGAATCTCTCCTCATCACTGCTCCCAGTGGATCAGAATCTCCCCTCATCACTGCTCCCAGTGGATCAGAATCTCCCCTCATCACTGCTCCCAGTGGATCAGAATCTCCCCTCATCACTGCTCCCAGTGGATCAGAATCTCCCCTCATCACTGCTCCCAGTGGATCAGAATCTCCCCTCAACACTGCTCCCAGTGGATCAGAATCTCTCCTCACTGCTCCCAGTGGATCAGAATCTCCCCTCATCACTGCTCCCAGTGGATCAGAATCTCCCCTCATCACTGCTCCCACTGGATCAGAATCTCCCCTCATCACTGCTCCCAGTGGATCAGAATCTCCCCTCATCACTGCTCCCAGTGGATCAGAATCTCCCCTCATCACTGCTCCCAGTGGATCAGAATCTCCCCTCAACACTGCTCCCAGTGGATCAGAATCTCCCCTCATCACTGCTCCCAGTGGATCAGAATCTCTCCTCAACACTGCTCCCAGTGGATCAGAATCTCCCCTCATCACTGCTCCCAGTGGATCAGAATCTCCCCTCAACACTGCTCCCAGTGGATCAGAATCTCCCCTCAACACTGCTCCCAGTGGATCAGAATCTCTCCTCATCACTGCTCCCAGTGGATCAGAATCTCCCCTCATCACTGCTCCCAGTGGATCAGAATCTCTCCTCATCACTGCTCCCAGTGGATCAGAATCTCTCCTCATCACTGCTCCCAGTGGATCAGAATCTCTCCTCAACACTGCTCCCAGTGGATCAGAATCTCCCCTCATCACTGCTCCCAGTGGATCAGAATCTCTCCCCTCATCACTGCTCCCAGTGGATCAGAATCTCCCCTCAACACTGCTCCCAGTGGATCAGAATCTCCCCTCAACACTGCTCCCAGTGGATCAGAATCTCCCCTCATCACTGCTCCCAATGGATCAGAATCTCTCCTCATCACTGCTCCCAGTGGATCAGAATCTCTCCTCAACACTGCTCCCAGTGGATCAGAATCTCCCCTCAACACTGCTCCCAGTGGATCAGAATCTCTCCTCAACACTGCTCCCAGTGGATCAGAATCTCCCCTCAACACTGCTCCCAGTGGATCAGAATCTCTCCTCATCACTGCTCCCAGTGGATCAGAATCTCCCCTCATCACTGCTCCCAGTGGATCAGAATCTCTCCTCATCACTGCTCCCAGTGGATCAGAATCTCTCCTCATCACTGCTCCCAGTGGATCAGAATCTCTCCTCAACACTGCTCCCAGTGGATCAGAATCTCCCCTCATCACTGCTCCCAGTGGATCAGAATCTCTCCCCTCATCACTGCTCCCAGTGGATCAGAATCTCCCCTCAACACTGCTCCCAGTGGATCAGAATCTCCCCTCAACACTGCTCCCAGTGGATCAGAATCTCCCCTCATCACTGCTCCCAGTGGATCAGAATCTCTCCTCATCACTGCTCCCAGTGGATCAGAATCTCTCCTCAACACTGCTCCCAGTGGATCAGAATCTCCCCTCATCACTGCTCCCAGTGGATCAGAATCTCCCCTCATCACTGCTCCCAGTGGATCAGAATCTCCCCTCAACACTGCTCCCAGTGGATCAGAATCTCTCCTCATCACTGCTCCCAGCTGGATCAGAATCTCTCCTCAACACTGCTCCCAGTGGATCAGAATCTCTCCTCAACACTGCTCCCAGTGGATCAGAATCTCCCCTCAACACTGCTCCCAGTGGATCAGAATCTCCCCTCATCACTGCTCCCAGTGGATCAGAATCTCCCCTCATCACTGCTCCCACTGGATCAGAATCTCCCCCCTCATCACTGCTCCCACTGGATCAGAATCTCCCCTCATCACTGCTCCCAGTGGATCAGAATCTCTCCTCAACACTGCTCCCAGTGGATCAGAATCTCCCCTCAACACTGCTCCCAGTGGATCAGAATCTCCCCTCATCACTGCTCCCAGTGGATCAGAATCTCTCCTCATCACTGCTCCCACTGGATCAGAATCTCCCCCCTCATCACTGCTCCCACTGGATCAGAATCTCCCCTCATCACTGCTCCCAGTGGATCAGAATCTCTCCTCATCACTGCTCCCAGTGGATCAGAATCTCCCCTCATCACTGCTCCCAGTGGATCAGAATCTCCCCTCATCACTGCTCCCAGTGGATCAGAATCTCCCCTCATCACTGCTCCCAGTGGATCAGAATCTCCCCTCATCACTGCTCCCAGTGGATCAGAATCTCCCCTCATCACTGCTCCCAGTGGATCAGAATCTCCCCTCATCACTGCTCCCAGTGGATCAGAATCTCCCCTCATCACTGCTCCCAGTGGATCAGAATCTCTCCTCATCACTGCTCCCAGTGGATCAGAATCTCCCTCTCATCACTGCTCCCAGTGGATCAGAATCTCCCCTCATCACTGCTCCCAGTGGATCAGAATCTCCCCCTCATCACTGCTCCCAGTGGATCAGAATCTCCCCTCATCACTGCTCCCAGTGGATCAGAATCTCCCCTCAACACTGCTCCCAGTGGATCAGAATCTCCCCTCAACACTGCTCCCAGTGGATCAGAATCTCCCCTCATCACTGCTCCCAGTGGATCAGAATCTCCCCTCATCACTGCTCCCAGTGGATCAGAATCTCCCCTCATCACTGCTCCCAGTGGATCAGAATCTCCTCTCATCACTGCTCCCAGTGGATCAGAATCTCCCCTCATCACTGCTCCCAGTGGATCAGAATCTCCCCTCATCACTGCTCCCAGTGGATCAGAATCTCCCCTCATCACTGCTCCCAGTGGATCAGAATCTCCCCTCATCAACACTGCTCCAGTGGATCAGAATCTCCCCTCAACACTGCTCCCAGTGGATCAGAATCTCTCCTCATCACTGCTCCCAGTGGATCAGAATCTCCCCTCATCACTGCTCCCAGTGGATCAGAATCTCTCCTCATCACTGCTCCCAGTGGATCAGAATCTCCCCTCAACACTGCTCCCAGTGGATCAGAATCTCCCCTCATCACTGCTCCCAGTGGATCAGAATCTCCCCTCATCACTGCTCCCAGTGGATCAGAATCTCCCCTCATCACTGCTCCCAGTGGATCAGAATCTCCTCTCATCACTGCTCCCAGTGGATCAGAATCTCCCCTCATCACTGCTCCCAGTGGATCAGAATCTCCCCTCAACACTGCTCCCAGTGGATCAGAATCTCTCCTCAACACTGCTCCCAGTGGATCAGAATCTCTCCTCAACACTGCTCCCAGTGGATCAGAATCTCCCCTCATCACTGCTCCCAGTGGATCAGAATCTCCCCCCTCAACACTGCTCCCAGTGGATCAGAATCTCTCCTCAACACTGCTCCCAGTGGATCAGAATCTCCCCTCAACACTGCTCCCAGTGGATCAGAATCTCTCCTCATCACTGCTCCCAGTGGATCAGAATCTCTCCTCAACACTGCTCCCAGTGGATCAGAATCTCCCCTCATCACTGCTCCCAGTGGATCAGAATCTCTCCCCTCATCACTGCTCCCAGTGGATCAGAATCTCCCCTCATCACTGCTCCCAGTGGATCAGAATCTCCCCTCATCACTGCTCCCAGTGGATCAGAATCTCCCCTCATCACTGCTCCCAGTGGATCAGAATCTCCCCTCATCACTGCTCCCAGTGGATCAGAATCTCTCCCTCATCACTGCTCCCAGTGGATCAGAATCTCCCCTCATCACTGCTCCCAGTGGATCAGAATCTCTCCTCAACACTGCTCCCAGTGGATCAGAATCTCTCCCTCATCACTGCTCCCAGTGGATCAGAATCTCTCCTCAACACTGCTCCCAGTGGATCAGAATCTCCCCTCATCACTGCTCCCAGTGGATCAGAATCTCCCCTCATCACTGCTCCCAGTGGATCAGAATCTCCCCTCATCACTGCTCCCAGTGGATCAGAATCTCCCCTCATCACTGCTCCCAGTGGATCAGAATCTCCCCTCATCACTGCTCCCAGTGGATCAGAATCTCCCCTCATCACTGCTCCCAGTGGATCAGAATCTCCCCTCATCACTGCTCCCAGTGGATCAGAATCTCCCCTCATCACTGCTCCCAGTGGATCAGAATCTCCCCCTCATCACTGCTCCCAGTGGATCAGAATCTCCCCTCATCACTGCTCCCAGTGGATCAGAATCTCCCCTCATCACTGCTCCCAGTGGATCAGAATCTCCCCTCATCACTGCTCCCAGTGGATCAGAATCTCCCCTCAACACTGCTCCCAGTGGATCAGAATCTCCCCTCAACACTGCTCCCAGTGGATCAGAATCTCCCCTCAACACTGCTCCCAGTGGATCAGAATCTCCCCTCAACACTGCTCCCAGTGGATCAGAATCTCTCCTCATCACTGCTCCCAGTGGCTCAGAATCTCTCCCCTCATCACTGCTCCCAGTGGATCAGAATCTCCCCTCATCACTGCTCCCAGTGGATCAGAATCTCTCCCTCAACACTGCTCCCAGTGGATCAGAATCTCCCCTCAACACTGCTCCCAGTGGATCAGAATCTCCCCCCTCATCACTGCTCCCAGTGGATCAGAATCTCCCCTCATCACTGCTCCCAGTGGATCAGAATCTCCCCTCAACACTGCTCCCAGTGGATCAGAATCTCCCCTCAACACTGCTCCCAGTGGATCAGAATCTCTCCTCATCACTGCTCCCAGTGGATCAGAATCTCCCCTCATCACTGCTCCCAGTGGATCAGAATCTCCCCTCAACACTGCTCCCAGTGGATCAGAATCTCCCCTCATCACTGCTCCCAGTGGATCAGAATCTCCCCTCATCACTGCTCCCAGTGGATCAGAATCTCCCCTCAACACTGCTCCCAGTGGATCAGAATCTCCCCTCATCACTGCTCCCAGTGGATCAGAATCTCTCCTCATCACTGCTCCCAGTGGATCAGAATCTCCCCTCATCACTGCTCCCAGTGGATCAGAATCTCTCCCTCATCACTGCTCCCAGTGGATCAGAATCTCTCCTCATCACTGCTCCCAGTGGATCAGAATCTCCCCTCATCACTGCTCCCAGTGGATCAGAATCTCCCCTCAACACTGCTCCCAGTGGATCAGAATCTCCCCTCATCACTGCTCCCAGTGGATCAGAATCTCCCCTCAACACTGCTCCCAGTGGATCAGAATCTCCCCTCAACACTGCTCCCAGTGGATCAGAATCTCTCCTCATCACTGCTCCCAGTGGATCAGAATCTCTCCTCATCACTGCTCCCAGTGGATCAGAATCTCTCCTCATCACTGCTCCCAGTGGATCAGAATCTCTCCCCTCATCACTGCTCCCAGTGGATCAGAATCTCCCCTCATCACTGCTCCCAGTGGATCAGAATCTCCCCTCAACACTGCTCCCACTGGA